>NC_138187.1:89867345-90278554 GCF_964194105.1 Spermophilus citellus
CTGGTTTCATTATTTTAAACTTCTTTATTGAAAAACAACCTACAAAACAAGTACAGAAAGTGAAACCGAGTATTCTGGGTTTTGGGCAGACTTCTGTTCCTCTTCTTCCTTAGCACAAACTATCTACACTTTCCAGTTCTGTGTACAACTGGAGGCATCTTAAGACTGAGTGGTAGCCAATGCAGTATGAATAAAAGCAGTGTGTGCCTTTTTCAGACCTGTCCTCCGTACTATGCCAATTAACTTAACTGGGCAGCTGATTCCTCAGGCTACCCTTACATGTTCAAGATGGAAATGCCTCTAACAGCCTGAGACCTTAGATTACTGCTTTAAAAACATCTCCTCTCCAACAAAACATCTACACACACACACACACACACACACAAAAAAAAAAAAAAAAAAAAACACTTCCAACAACCCCCATCATCTGGAACCTTCTTAGATTATTATGGAATTGAGAAATAAACTTCTATCGTGAGATCATTTCATGTTTGGATATATTTGTTATTGCAGCAATGCTTAACCTAACCATTACAGGATCATAATTTCCTTTCTTTCCCTATCTTTACTCATTAGAATTCATACCAAAAAGTCCTCTTGAACTTATAGGTTACAAACCTAAAAGGACAAGATGAAAACAGTAACTGCCCAGAATTCCTAGAGGGACTGATTATCATTAAATAACTACTTGAACTGTGTGTGTGTGTGTGGGGGGGGGAATCAAGTTAACTTCTACAATGTCCCTTACTGGAAAAATTGCTCATAATTCCATACCTAATTTTGCTAATTAATGATAATTTAAAGTAACCTAACCTTATCTGGCTAGTTTCTCCACATGCTTCTCACTTTCCTTCTGATGGACAGGTGTGCAAAGACGAGTAAATCAATACCTGGTCTGGTATCTCCTATGGAGATAAAAGAGGTGCCCTGCGACATAGTCCATTATTATAATAGTAAAATTCTGGTGCTTGACAGGTCTGAGTGCAGCCTGTGAAACCATAACCCAACTTAAACACAAATAAATGTGTGTTATCCTTATCTCCAGCACTGTAATTAAAATACTCACCAGCACTTGGCAGTAATAAAACCTCCCTGTCCTTCTGAGACATTTGTAAAAATTCTTGTCCTAAGAATTTAATTTGTACCTTATACAAATTATAAATTTAATATATCTTCATTGCATTGTTGGTATTATTATTATATTAATAGCAATTACTTATCTAGGGACATATTTAATATGTCTTCCACTCATAGGCTAAGAGCTCTATGTTATAACGTAAACAGCAAAAACTTACTCATCACCAGTGCCCAATACATAAACTGTTTCATAAATAACTGCTGTTTAAATGGACAACTACAGAACTATAGGGCTTCCTTCTAAAGTTGAGTTTGTCTTCCCTGACTTTTGAATCTTAAATGATCTTAATAACTGAGTGCTTTATAGCTACTGCAGATTATTCCTATATTCTTTTTTAAATATTTTATTTTTTAGTCATAGATGGACACAATATCTTTATTTTATTTTTATGTGGTGCTGAAGATCGAACCCAGGGCCTTGCATGTGCTAGGCGAGCGCTCTAACTCTGAGCCACAACCCTAGTCCCCCTATATTCTTATTTTATCTCCATAGCAATTCCATGATTGTGCCACAGTTATACTGGGGCTGGGAGAAGATTATCAGCAAGAACTTAGGTCTTGTGGCTCTCCAGGCATAGAGTGCCTCCTACTGTAATGTTCACCCTTCTGTGTCCAGAAAGCTTTAAAACAGCTTCAAAACACTCATATTTAATTCCTATATCACTCTTTTAATCACTGTGAAATGTCCCAACCAAAGAAATTTAATAACAAATAGATATGCAGAAAATACTATGCAAGAAAAATATCACTTCTACTGTATACTCAAATGGAAAAGCTTCAAAATATCTCCCCCTTAGTTCTAAAAGAAACAAGCACAGAAAGAGAACACACAGCCCTAGCTCCACTGTCTGATACAATCATTCTTGACACAAAGCCAGGTCCCTTCCAGCCACTACATCCTGCTTCTTTTTACACTCAAAGGCCCAAGTCAGTAGGCTCACTCTTCCCTGAATCATCTCATACTCTGAAATACTTCCTGCTCCCTTGAAATAGGATGGGTTGGGCTATTCTCTCTCTATATTCCTCACAAGGAACGGAATAACAAAAGAAAGGAAAAACAAGAAGACCTCTATTTACTGTCTAAAATATATCTTTATATGTTTGAAAGTCCTTTTCTACTATCAATTTATTCCACAACTACTTTTACATATGTACTACGTCCCAGTTTCATTATAAACTCCATGAAGACTTTCCTTATGGTATCCTTGATGTTAAATGTTATTTCAGACATTAAGTATATAAAAATGAATAAGTCAGACCATAAGGCAACTACCAAAACACAAATTACTAAACATAAAGCAATATGTTACATAAACAAGTACTATTGTAGTAAACAGAGTTAGAAAAGATGGGAAAGGTTTTACAAAGAGTTGAGCCTTAGGCTGAAGAAACAATATGTGCAGGCTAGAGATGTAGCTCAGCCGCACATGCACAAGGCCCTGGGTTCAATCCCCAGCACCACCAAAAAAAAAAAAAAAAAAAAAAAAAAAAGGTGCAAGAACACAAGAGGCAAAGTAAAGCACTGTTGTGACCAAAAAGGTGGGTTCTGTCAGAATAAGAGGTTCACTAATGGGGAATAATGGGAAATAAGACCGGAAAATGCATCTGAAGCTAGACTATGGAGGTCTGTTAACACCTTGCTAAAGAAACTGGACTTTGTCATGGAGGCAATTCGGGGTGTCATTTATTTTAAAGCAGGATCATTACACAATCAATTTTAGACAGACATGAAGACTGTCAGGAAAACTAGTCAGAAAGTCACTCTACCAACCAATGTGAGAGTTGGCAAAGCCTAAGAGCAACAGAAATTGAGCTGAAGACAGATGAATATCAACAAGGGTTTTTTTGACAAGATGAAGAGAACATTAAGAAAAATGATTCATTAACCATATTAAAGAGTAAAAGGAGAAATAGGTTTATGTTTTGTTTTTTTCCTGTAGTGAAGGGAGATCTAAAGCTCCAGTTGTGCAAATAATTTGTTTTATTTTAAAGTATCTGTGGGCTGGGTGCAGTGGCACAAGCCTATAATCCCAGTGGCTTGGGAGGTTGAGGCAGGAGAATGGCAAGTTCAAAGACAGCCTCAAACAACTTAGCAAGACCCTAAGCAACTCAGCCTTGTCTCTAAATTAAATACAAAAAAAGGGCTGGGATACTGCTCAGAGGTTAAGTGTCCCTGGGTTCAATTCCTGGTACATAAAAAAAAAGTATCTGTAGAATACAGGTTAAGCTCCAAAAGATACTTTGACTGAGACTGGTCCTCAAAAGCATCTGAACAGTCAATGAAGATAAAAGACTTGTGGTATTATGATAGCTAATTTTCTAGGAGTTAGGTAACTTCACAGCCAGAAGAGCAAAGACAGAATTCATATTCAGTTCCCAAAAAAAGAATCAGCCTAGAAAGGATAGAGAGAAATGGTAAGCAGAAAAAAAAGATAATGGAAACAAACTTGAAATTAGAATTTGAAGTCTAACAGTCTGGTGTACTTACAAATCAGCAATATCAAATCATCAGTACTTCAGTGACCAAGTTGAGTGCTATATATCCATGCAATACAGTTCAAGAAAAAGGAAAAACAGTCAAGTAGCTATTCACAACACCAATGACAATTACAGAAGTGAGACAGTAAAGGGCAAACCACAAACTCCAAGTTTGCACAAAAGAAATGGGCAACCTAATAAGAAAAAAAATTCAGCTAGAACCCAGAAATAACTGGGTGATAAGTTTACTGCAGAGACCACACACACACACACACACACACACACACACACACACCCTCCAGACCAGGCTTTTGCTCCAGAAAATCACAGACACTATGGCACAAATTCACATACTTCATCATCTAGTTACTCAAAGGGAGACAAGAGACCAAAGCTAAGTTCATAAAGCAGACAGGATAGACAGAATCAAATTGGAATATCAATTAAATAATTAATTATTGCCGGGCCAGTGGCACACACCTGTAATGCCAGCAGCTCAGGGAGTCGAGGCAGGAGAATCACAAGTCCAAAGACAGACTCCGCAAAAGTGAGGTGCTAAGCAATTCAGTGAGATCCTGTATCTAATAAATACAAAAAGGGCTGGGGATGTGACTAAGTGGTTGCGTGTCCCTGAGTTCAATCCCCAGTACCAAAAAACAAGAAAAAAATTAATTATCCTGGATTCAAATATTCCTCCTTATTGTGAAACATGTGCCTCAATTTAAAAACAAATAGGGAAGCTGAGTCAGACATGATAGCACACATCAGTAGTCCCAGCTCCTCAGGGGGTGAAGTCAGAAGATCTCTTGAGCCTTGGGGTTCGAGACCTGACTGGGCAACATGGCTAGACTCTGTTTAAAAAAAAAAAAAAAAAAAAAAAACAGGGAAACTGGAGACAAAAGGCAAGAGAAGGTGGGGTTATCTGTAATTAGGAGAAGAGAATGGGGTGGAGAGAAGCACTAGTATAGACAATGGGGTGGAGAGAAGCACTAGCAGCAAAAAGTTTACCAGACACCTCAACTTCAAATCTGCACTGACTCTAACAGCTGCAGTAACACATCGCTTGGCATGTTTTAAAACTTTTTGCACTTAAAAGCACTGGTATTTGATCATCTTGTAACCTCATCCCACTTTGGAGAAGGGATAAGCATCAATAAACTTTGACAAACTTGACCCCGTTCTGTCTCCAGTAAACCATACCATTCAGGAAATAAACCAACTTGAATATACTTATTAGTAAAGGGAGCTTATTGTCATGATCACACAGTTGAGTTTTCATTTTATCTCCCACTTATTTTAGCAGTATCTGGCACTTGCACACACAACAGTTGGTGCTATTCTTCCTTCTAGAAGACTTTATCATCCATATCTTGTTAAAATCACTAATTTCATTAGGCCTCAATTGCCCCACCTGTAAAACCAGAATGATGTTCGTGGGTTAGAAATCGAATGTCAGGTGTTTTGTAAATCAGAGTGCAATACCAAAACGGAAAGAATAACTTCTTAAATCTAACATATAATTGCGACCCCCTTTTTTAGTCCTAAAGGAACTGAAAACACCAGGAGGTTAAATGACTAGTTCTTCCTAAGGTCGGGTAAGGAACACATATCTAACCTAAGCATTTCCATCACTCAAATCTCAACGAATTCTTCCAAAGCCCAAGGCCTGCCCACTTCACCTTAATCTTCTTATATCCAGGTAAGGGGGAGGGAAAGAGAAGCAACAGAGTAGCAGAAAATGACTTGCCCAAGGTCAAAACATCAGAGTAGATGAGCCAGCAACCGAGACCACGTCCCCGTACCTCCTCCACCAGCCCCAGAGAAACGACGAGCTGGCCCTTCCTGGGCCTCAGAGAGCACCGTGGGGGCGGGGACCTAGCCCGAGCTCACCGGGCGCCCGGGCCTCCCCCGTGCGCACATCTCTACGCCAGCACCTGCCAGAAGCCCCTTACACTCACCCTCCACCGACCCCGCCCCGCCCTCTGACTTAGGGCCCCACCCCCCAGGCCCGGACCCCCGGGCAAAGCCCCATAGGTTAAGTTTCCACGTCACGGATCCCTGCCTAGACTCCCTGCCATGTCTACGGTCTCACGCACTATGGCACTCCGGACCCGGGCCCTCGCCAACGCTGCCTCAGGGCTCGCGCCGCTGGCCGCCCAGCCCAGCGTCCCCCGCAGCTAGCTCCTCCTCCGTCCCAGACAGCAAGCAGAGACAGCCACCGACTTCCTCCGCGAGCTCCGCCCCGCCTCAGCCCAGGGAAGCACCCGCCGCCAGAGCTGACGGACGGCCCCAAGAACCAATAGAGACTCGCAACCGGAGGAACAGGCTGACGGATGGCCCCGGTAACCAATAGAATCTCACGAATGTAAAGGACGCGGCCTCCGCCAGCGAGCCACGCCCTGTCCGTGCTTCCGCTCGTGCGGAGAGGCTAGGGGAAACTTTCCCAGAGTTCCTTAGAGCTGCCTGGGTTCCCGCGGGAGCTACAGCTGTAGCGGCGGGGAGGTAGCCAAGTACCACTGCTGATTGGGTGAGGAGTGGGCAGAGTACAGGAACACCGCCCGTAGGAGTCAGACCTCTGCAGTGGGAGGCCCAGCGCGCCGCAGCCCCTCACTCATCCCTACAGCCGACGTGGGCCGGCCAGGCTGCAGGAGGAAGAGCCGCATGGGCTCGGCCGATGAGAGCAGGCCACGGTCCGGCCCGGGTTCCTCCGAAGCTACCCCTGTCTCGGCACTGTGCAGGGTCGGGGTCAAGCTGCTTGTGTTTCTCCGTCCCACTTCACGGCTAGGTGCTAGAGCACCACACCCCACACCCTGACCTTTGGGCTCCGCCTAGACTACTGCGCGAGTCTGGAACGGGCCAACTAGAGTGGCCCACAAGCGTGCTCATCGCCGACTCTCCTGTCCCCTTGAGGAGTCACCACCCTAAACTGGGAATCGCGGCTCCTCCCCACATCCAGAACCAGTGGCTTGAGGGTGTTGGGGGCAGCTGCTCTCCTGTTGCCCAATCGGGCCGGGCCTGGACACCGGCACATCGTCGCAGAGGAAGGTCACGTTCAGAAAGCGGAATCTCTTGTCACTTCTCAGTTTCGCCCAGCCTACGATAGCGGGGCCCCAGCTGAGGAGGACTGGTGCTCGGGGTCCCTCCCACTCGTTCGGGGCCAAAGGTGATGGCTCGGCCCGGGGATCCGCGGCGACTCTGCAGGCTGGTGCAAGAGGGCCAGCTGCTTGCCCTGAAGGCGGAGCTGCAGGAGGCTAGAGGCTACCGAGGACCGGGCGGGGACACCCTCCTCCACTGTGCAGCCCGTCATGGGCGCCGGGACATCCTAGCCTATTTGGCCGAAGCCTGGGGCATGGACATTGAGGCCGCGAACCGAGACTACAAGAGGCCTCTACACGAGGCTGCCTCAATGGGCCACCGGGACTGCGTGCGCTACCTGCTGGCTCAAGGGGCAGCTGTGGATAGCCTGAAGAAAGCCGACTGGTAGGTGGCCGGGATCCAGAAAACCATTCCACCTTGTCACTTCCGGCAGAATCAGATTTTCGTGTACTTATTAAGTCTGTCCCCTTGACAGTATAGCTTTTCTCGGCTGCTAGTTTTTCATCCTGGAGACCTGCTCTGCAGCAAGGTCGTCCAGCAAGGTTAACCTTCCTGCCCTCGTGGGGTTAACTGAACAGGACAATAACTTCCCTTTGTGAGACAGTATGAAATATAATCAAACAGTGAATTGTGTGCAGTGCTCCTAGCTCCAGGATGTGAAGTTCTAGCACTTTGTCTAGCTACATTACTACCCCATTTGCTTTGTTTTGACATTATTACAATCCATACAAATAGTCAAATTTCATCAGTTACACATGTGCTGTGAGTAGAACCTATGTGATGTTACCAAGTGAGGCCTTGCATAACCACCACTGTCAAGGTACTGTACCATCACATAAATAAATCCCATTTTGTTGAATTAACATTATTTTTAGTGCCTCCTGCATAAGGTGTCTTCAAATCGAAGAACCTAAGGTTTACAACTCTATGAAGTGCCTACCTTCAAGTGATTCCTGATCTGATTTAAATAAATAAAAGAGGGTTAGGGGTGTAGCTCTGTGGTAGAGCAGTTTCCTAGCAGGTAATAGGCACTGATTCCATCCGCATCACTGCAAACCCACCACTGCTGCAGCAGGAAGAGAGCCATATAGTTAAGTACATCTTCCCCACTGTGGTGAAAAAGTAGACTTAGTTATGTTTTGAGGATCATCTATGGCTTTTATTAGCTCTGTTATAATTGATTCTATCCTGGCTCATAAACAGTTTTGCCTCTCGGGTACCTCCCTGCTGTAGGTTTCCATTAATCACCATCATTTCCCTTTTGTTATTTCTCCCAGGCTTCTCACAGCAGGCAAGTTGCCAGTCAAAACTATTTTCCAGTCCCCTGAATTCTCTAGGTTTCCCAACTGTGCCAAGGATGTGCCTTTCCCAAAAACCTGGTACCTTGCTGCTAATGTCTTAGCTGCCTTCATTTGACAGCTTATCCTGGTTGGCCTTAGGACTCCTCTGATGATGGCTTGCACAAGGAAGAATCTTGAGGTGATCCAGGACCTTGTAGAACATGGAGCCAATCCACTCCTGAAGAACAAAGATGGTTGGAACAGTTTCCATATTGCCAGTAGAGAAGGTGACCCTCTGATCCTCCAGTACCTGCTCACTGTTTGCCCGGATGCATGGAAGACAGAGAGCAAAATTAGAAGAACTCCTCTGCACACTGCAGGTACAATCTACAGCTCTGTGTAGATGCAGGCCCATGTGTGCAGCCTGCTTCAGCCAGCACTGCCCAACATCTTGTTGAAGTCACCCACAGAGGAATGAACAATTTGAGAAAATAGAGATCAAGGATGTGAACATCCTTGGAGGAGATAGGTCATTGAGTGCATGACTTTGGTGATTTGTGTTTTGTCCCTGGTGAGTGGAATTCTGCTTCCTGATTATCATGTCCTGAACTGCATTCTGCAGTCACTCCTTTCCGCTATGAGGTTCTACCTTACCTCGGGCACAAAGCATTAAAGTTGGCTATCTGTGGACTGAGAACTCTGTAAGTGTGAGCATCAGATACACTAATCCTCCTCTAAAATAGTTCTTGTCAGGCCTTTTGGTCATAGATGTGAAAAAGCTGACTTAAATATTGCTTATCCAGTTGGTTTTTATTTTTCTAGGACAATAACAATCAATTTAGGTGCTCCTTCCTTTAAGTCACAATGATAAGAATGGGGGCAGAGGGCTGGGGATATAGCTTAGTTGGTAGAGTGCTTTCCTTGCATGCACAAGGCTCTGGGTTCAATCCCCAGAACCACACACATACACACACACAACACACAAGAATGGGGCAGAGAGGAGAGCCAGAAGGGGAAATTTCTTTCTTTCTTTCTTTCTTTCTTTCTTTCTATTTATTTATTTATTTATTTATTTATTTTGCAGTGCTTGGGATCAAACCCAGGGCCTCATGTATGCTAGACAAAGGCTCTACCCCTGAGCTACATCCCCAGTCAAGAAGCATTTTATGTATGCACTAAAAAGCTCTAATTCTCAACTCTCTTCTCCCAGCAATGCATGGCTGTTTAGAAGCAGTAAAGGTGCTTCTTGAGAGGTAAGAGCAAACAGTAAATTGGAGGAAAATATTTTAGTTCTAACAAGGAGTTAATATTGGCCTTACATAAGAAGTTCAAGCAGATTAAGAAACAAACTAAGCTTGCGAAAAATGAACACAGGACATAGTAGATAATTCTTAGACTGTAAAACCAAAATAGCTATCAAACAGATGAGGGAAAAATCATCTGTTTCTCTATTCAACTAACATACATGTGTTCACTTAGTGCCTAATATAAAGTATGCTCTGTATCAATAGAGGGGCTACAACAGATACAAGGCAGTTACAGTTCTGCCTTCATGGAATCAGAGACTGGCAAGAAGACAGACTGATAAGCTCTGTATGTCTGATTAGCATTGCAAGGAGTTGCAGGATCCCTAAGGGAGCAAATAACAGAAAGGCTCACTTGCCTAGGAGTAGGGATCTCAGGACCCAGCAATACTGAATTTCTCACCTGAAGGAGGAATACAAATTGGCTGCAACTTGGAGGCAAAGGAACATCCAGATGGAGGTATCAGCATCTGTGGATACTCTGAGCCAGGAAAAACTGTAGGACTTGTGAGAAACTGATGTGCTGAAGCCTAAACAGTGAAGGGAGCATACTTACTGTGGACCTTGTTAGAAAGTTTAGATTTTGTTCAAAGTACATGAGATAATATGGAAGTGTTTGGAGTCAAGAGATAATAAGATATTAACTATTTTCAAAGATCCTCAATCCTCTGTTTACAAAATGGGGTAAGGGGTGGTAGGAAGGTGCTTTCCAAAGCACTTTCCATTTGGGAGACTGGTGCAGTGAAATGGGAAAGAAATGATAGTAGCTAGGCTGGGGAGATGATGAGGGATGAAGAAAAACATCTGGAGATGTCTAAGAAGTAGACTGTGTAGGTTTAAGTGAAAAACAAAAGGGATGAAGGAGGGCTTGGGGACTTAGCTTAGTGGTAGAGTGCTTGCCTAGCAGGTGCAAAGTCCTGGGTCTAATCTCTAGCACCACAATAAATACATGAATGAAGGAGGAGAGGCTTTAAGGATGATTTTCAGGTGTCCATGGGAAGTCTAGATGACTTTCAAGGTGGTGGTACACATGTGACTTTCTTAGACATTGAACACCAGAGAAGTAGGTTGGGGTAAAAGATAATTTCACCTGTAGACATGTTGAGGGTATCCAATTAAAAACTTCAAGCAGGAGTTAGAGAAACAGAAGGGCAGAGATAGAAATGTGGGGCTCCTAGATATAGAAATGATAATTGAGGCCAGAGTGAAAGAGATGACCTGAGGTTAGCATATCATTAGAGAAAAGCACTTAAAATTCACTTAACACTGGCCCTACAGTGCCAGGAGCGAGCGGGGGGAGTTGCCTAATGGGAACATACTTGGTTGTCTGCAGATTATAAGTATTCTTTCTTTTATTTATTTAGGAAATGTTTTCAAGCATCTTCATGTATTAGGTTCTGGATGATAAACTGTCCTTCCTCTAGTGGAACCTGTAGGCTAGTATGGAAGCAAGCATAGATGAATAATCCCACAAATAATTGTCATAGAATTACAAAGTGTAATATTACAAAGGAAAAGTATGGAACACTAGGAGACAATCCAAGTCTTTGTGTAGATTAGGGGGTGGTAAAGAAAGGCCTCTGTCAAAGTTCCATTCACATGAGACTTGAAGGAAGAGTTTGAGTTGACCAAGGGAAGAGTGGAACTGTAATGTTTCAAGCAGAAGGCCCAGTGGATGCCGAGGCAGGAAAGGGCTCCACAATGTGATGACCAGGAAACAGAAGGGAGCATGGCAAGCCCAGGGTTGGGGGAAGCTGGAGGCATGAGCAGGTGCCACATGCTTCTGGCCCTTGGAGGTCATGTGAGGTTTGAGGTCTTGTCTTTCATGCAGTGGGCAGCAGTTGAATGGTTTAAGCAGGAATGACTTTGTCCATTGCATTGTGGAGGGAGGACCACGGTTACTATGGAGAATGGCAGAGCAAGGCAGGTGTCAAGGTGCCAAGAACATTGGGAGGCTCTTGCCAACTGACTTAGTCTTAAAGAGTGAAAGCAGAGGCAGAGGGAAGGGTACAGAGTTTTAAAAGTGGTTTGACTTCAGAATTAAGAGATGTGGGTAACTGGGTACAAGAGATAAGGAGCCACAAGGATGGCAGTAGTGGAAAGGCAGGAATAAGGACGCAGGCTTCAAAGTAGAGAGGAGACGGTGCCATCGAATAGGTCAGAGAAGGCTAGGACATGAGCGTGTTTTCTGGGGAAGATCAACATGTACTCCTGAAGGTCCAGGGCTCATTTGAGATACTGAGATGGGAGAAGAGGGAGAACACACATGCCTGTTGTGTTTGAAGTGATGAATGTTCTTAGCTCTGTCATTTGGGGTTTTGGCTCTAGGTGTCAGTATGAACCAGACTGCAAAGACAGCTGTGGTGTCACCCCTTTTATGGATGCAATTCAGTGTGGACACATCGACATAGCCAGACTGCTCCTCAAAAAGCATAAGGTATAAAAATGGGTTTGTTTTATTCCTGTGGTTCTTCCTACAAATTTTAGATTATAGGATAAGAATCTGAATCATTATTCAGATTCTAGGTTCAAACCCCAGCTCTGGCAAGTTCCCCTCATGGTACCCCTTGGCCTCTTTAAGCATCAGTATATCATGTTCCCTTCTATAATATGGGAACAAATTCCATTTATTCAGGAGGTTCCTACAGGGATGAAATAATATCATGTACACAGAGCAGTTAGCAAGTTAAGTATTCAATAAATAGTAGGTCTTTGATAGTAATAATAGTAACAAACTGACTCTTACAGTGCTTTTGACACTATAGCATGGAACATAGGCTTTTTTAAAAAAAAGATATACGTGAGAGTAGAGTGTATTTTGACACATTTTACCCACACAGAGTATAACGTATTCTAATTAGGACCCCATTCTTGTGGTCATATGTGATGTGGAGTTACACTCGTTGTGTATTCATATATGAACAGAGGAAAGTTATGTCCACTTCTATCTTTCCTATTCCCATCCCCACTCCCTTTCCTTCATTCCCCTTTGTCTAATCCAATGAACTTCCATTATTCCCTAATCCCCCTTATTGTGTGTTAGCATCCACATATCCACATATCAGAGAGAACATTTGGCCTTTCGTTTTTTGGGGCTAGCTTACTTCACTTAGCATGATATTCTCCAGTTCCTTCCATTTACTGGCAAATGCCATAATATCATTCTTCTTTATGGCTGAGTAATATTCCATTATGTATATATACCACATTTTTCTTAAGGTAGGTTTGCCCTGGGGGCACCTAGGTTGGTTTCATAACTTGGCTATTATGAATTGAACTGCTATAAACATTGATGTGGCTGCATTTGTATAGTATACAGATTTTAAGTCCTTTGAGTACTAAGGAGTGGGATAACTGGGTCAAATGATGGTTCCATTCCAAGTTTTCTAAGGGAACTCTGTACTGCTTTCCATACTGGTTGCACCAATTTGTAATTCTATCATCAATGTGTAAGTGAACCTTTTCCCCCACATCCTCACCAACATTCATGGTAACATTTATTGTATTCTTGATAAATGCAATTCTGATTGGAATGAGATGGAATCTTGGTGTAGTTTTAATTTATATTTCTCCAATTGCTGGAGATGTTAAACATTTTTTCATATATTTTTTGACCATTCGTATTTCTCCTTCTGTGAGGTACCTGTTCGGTTTCTTTGCCCATTTATTGATTGGATTATTTGGGTTTTGGGTGTTGAGTTTTTTTTACTTCTTTATACATCCTGGAGATTAATTCTCTACCTGAGATGCAGGTGGCAAAGATTTTCTCCCACTCTATGGGCTTTCTCTTCACATTCTTGTTTCCTTTGCTGTGAAGAAGAAATTTATTGATTTCTTGATTTTACTTCATGATCTTTAGGAGTCTTATTGAGGAAGTCCGTTCCTGAGCCGATATGGTGGAGAATTGAGCCTACTTTTTCTTCTATTAGGTGCAGGTCTCTGGTCTAACACCTAGGTCCTTTGTCCACTTTGAATTGAGTTTTGTGCAGGGTGAGAGATAGGGTTCAATTTCATTCTACTACATATGGATTTCCAGTTTTCCCGGCACCCATTTGTTGAACAGGCTATCTTATCTCCAATGTATATTTAATAACTGTATTTATGAACACTGGCTCTTAACCTTTTTTTTTTTTTTTTTTTTTTTTGGTTATGGTTAGAGTCCTTTAGACAAAAGCTCTGTATCCTCTGCCCAGAGAAACATAGACAACTAAGTAAATAAGTACTGCCAGATGTTATCAGGTATATGGACCCAGGTTTTTCTGCTGCTTACCGTTGCTCTTCCCTCCTCTCTCTTAGGCTTGCTTTTCAGCTGAGGATAGCCTGGGGTCTCAGGCTCTGCACAGGGCAGCAGTCACTGGGCAAGACGAAGCCGTCCGATTCCTGGTGTCTGATCTTGGTGTTGATGTAGATACAAGAGCAACAGCAACCCATCTCACAGCACTTCTTTTTGCAGCTAAGGTAGATTTGTTCTCATGATGTTGTCTCTGCCTATGTAGGCTTGCTTTATTCCATTTATTCCATTGGTCCTGCTTTGTTTGGCTCCATCTCTATGAAAGAAATTGCCCATGTTCCTGATTCCCAAATCCTTTCTCTCTTTAAATATAAACCTGACTTTATGCCTCCCTTCCAACTTTTTTGTTTTCAGGAATAATGTTAATGTGATAAAGACTCATTGTATGCAGTTTATAGCTCTCTAGTCTTACCCTGGAATTCAGAAGTTAAGATCTTTAACTGAAGCAAAGTAATTGTATTTACTGCTCTCTCCAATGTAAAAGCACTGAAGATAAGCAAAATTTCTTCAGTAGAAAGGGAGCTGTTCTAACTGCTCTTGAGTCCTGTGTGTTACCTACACATTATTCAGTGGCTGCCTGCCTTGGCTTGTTTTTCTAAAAGTAGGATTTTTTTCCCCCTGATCAACTACACTCTCCTGCGTGGTCACCACCAAAGGAAGAAAGCTAGTTTCCTCCATAGAAAGATAGAAGCTGAATCCTTGATTTTGGTCTCTCCACATACTAACAGACTGAGTGACTCAGGGAGATCTTGAAGCAAAGTAAAAAGGGCTGGAAATGTAACTTAGTAGTAAAGTACCCCTAGGTTCAATCCCCAATACCAAAAAAAAAAAAAAAAAAAATTTATAAATGATAACACTAGCCATAATAGAATTCTCTTTTCTAAGAGGTTACAATCTTTTGTAATTTATCTCTACCCTAAAGATTATAGCAAAGCATATGGTTCCTTGGGAAATTTTGAAATTGTGGATTCTATGTAAATCATAAGATTTTTAATTCTTACATTTTCAGAAACCCAACTCTATTAGGTTAATAATCTGGCGTACAAACTTGATCATCTATATCCTAATAATTAAATATTGCCAAGATTTTTTTTATTATTTGAGAGTGATATACTGAGTCTTTCCTTAAGTATGAAAATTTGGTTTTAGGAGTTGACTATTAAAAAGAGCCAAATATGCACCAGAGTTTGTGTGTAAAGGTTTTCTTTTGTTCTCATCACAGTGGTAATGAATTTATTTCAACACCCAGGAAGGACATACAAGCACGATTCAGACTCTCTTGTCCTTGGGTGCTGATATCAACTCTAAAGATGAAAGAAATCGATCAGGTATTAAATGTAAATAGTCCACCTACTTTTATATTAAAAGCATTAGTTTGGGGTTTGGAGGTGGTGTGGCTATGTATAGCTCAGTGGTAAAGCACTTGCCTAACAGACACAGGCCCTGGGTTTGATCCTCATAATCACATAGGTAATACAAGACTACACATACACACACACACACACACACACACACACACTGGTTTTAATATTTTTCTTCCAGTAACTTTTCCTCAAAATAAATTTTCCTTTGTTTGCAAAATTATAAACCTATTGCTATTATCATGACAATGATGATGACCACTGCTCATTACCACTGCCCTTTTTACTGTTACTTTAAACCACAGCAATATGTGCCATCAAAGCACTTTGTATCTAATTCATGAGGACACCTGCTGTTGAGGTGGACAAGAGCAAGGTCTCAGAAATATATTCTTAAAGCCAATTCTCTTTTTTATTTTTGGTGCTGGGAATTGGTGCCTCTGTGTGCTAGGTATTTGCTGAGGTGCATGGTGGGTACCATAAGCTACATCCCCAATCCCACTCAGAACTTTAAGTTTAAACTTGGACTTTAGAATTAAACCCTCTAAGTAGTATTCAATGAGCCAAAGGCCATCCTGTAACGGTTTACTGAGATCTTTATGCTTCAGAGGCTTGCAGATGATAGATTCTGGCTCCAGGGGTGGAAAGGCAGCTATGCAGGCTAGCTCCTGAAGATTAGGCACAGAAGCAATGAAGCTCTTAGACTCTCAACACACCTGAAGGGAATATTGGCCAACATGTTTTCTTTTTGTCATGTGGTACTTATTCATGGTGATTTTTACTTAGAAAAAGAATTCAATAAAACATTGAGAAAAATTTCCATGCCATTGAGACTGCCTTTGAATGGCACACAGGAGTGAAGATGAGGAGGATCAGTCTCCTATTTCTCATTAATTTATTCCATTGCTTTAGAAAAGGTTCTTTAAATCCTCTCTAACTGGTTTTGTTATCTTTAAATAAATCTTTTGGCTGGGTGCAGTGGCACATGCCTATAATCCCAGCACCTTGGGAGGCTGAGGCAGGAGGATCAGGAGTTAAAAGCTAGCCTCATCAATTTCGAGGTGCGAAGCAACTCAGTGAGACCCTGTCTCTAAATAAAATACAAAAAAGGGCTGGGATGTGGCACAGTGGTTGAGTGCCTCTGAGTTCAACCCATGGTATTCCCCACCTCCAAAAAAAAAATCTTTTAACCCAATCAGGTTAAAAAAAATACTGCAAGTCCAATATAGTAAAGTCATGGGTATGGATGAAAAGTATAAAATACGAATTGTTGAATGAACCAAAATTTTTGTTGGGTACAGTTGACTTATGAGGTCAGCATTGCTGTAGGGGGTCAAGTTCTAAATCCATGTCATTTTGTCTCCCCTCAGCCCTGCATCTGGCCTGTGCAGGTCAGCACTTGGTTTGTGCGGAGTTTCTCTTGCAGTTGGGGCTGAAGGATTCTGCCGACATAACAGGAACCCTGGCCCAGCAGCTCACGAAGACCGCAGGTGTCCTTCAGGGCTTTGACCACAGTGAGGTGGCATAAGGATGTTTCTTAAAGGAGACAATAAAGTATGTGATAATTGATATCCTGCTTCTTAAGTCATTAACAGACTCATTGAAAGTGTTCAGTAGCTGGTGTTTTCTTCTCTTCCTGCCTTCCCTCGGCATGTTCCTCTCTTGCTGAGGACTTCCTGGATGGCTAGGAGTTTGCGTTCCTGACTCCATGACTGACATGTTGTGCAATCCCCAGCACAATTACAAACTTTTCATAGTCCACATTTCTTGTTTTTCTATCCTTAAAGTAGAAGTTGCTAATGTCTATTAAGTCAGTCTCTGAAATGCTTAGAGAAGCATATAACATGCATGAATGTAACATATACACTGTTATGAAGTGTATTATGATAAATACTATATGGTAAAGCAATGATAACATCAATTGCTATTAGCTTGAGCCATAAAACATAATTGACCTATTCAACTTCTTCCTTCATAAACTTTTACTTGGCCATTACAATGATCCGACTTTGGTTTCTTAGGAAATGCTTATTATGTGTTTAAACAGAAACTTACAAAGAATTAATGAAAACTTTTCTTTTTTTTTTTAATATTTATTTATTTTTCTAGTTTTCAGCGGACACAACATCTTTGTTTGTATGTGGTGCTGAGGATCGAACCTGGGCCGCATGCACGTCAGGCGAGCGTGCTACCGCTTGAGCCACATCCCCAGCCCCATGAAAACTTTTCTATATTCTAAATACCGCTAGTTAGAATATAAAGTTTTAATCTGTATAACATTTTTTAAAACTTTATAACTTTCTATTTGTTTAAATAGACAAATTCTTGGTCCCCTTCAAGTAATAAATACACCTAGAAAATACAATTAAGGGCTGGGGATGTGGCTTAAGCGGCAGCACGCTCGCCTGGCATGCGTGTAGGCCGGGGTTCGATCCTCAGCACCACATACAAACAAAAGATGTTGTGTCCGCTGAAAACTAAAAAAAAAATAAATATTAAAAAATTCTCTCCCTCTCTCTCTAAAAAAAAAAAAATACAATTAAGATGTTTCCAAAAATTTCCATTAACCTGAGTTGAAGAATGAGGTTTTATTCTTAAAACATATAGGTTTTTGTGTCTCCTTTCATAAGCCCAGGGAAGTCTCTGATTGTTGATGAGTGATATACTTGTATCACTTTAAAAAATATTGTAGCTAATTAGCATGAATTCTCAGGCATTCAGATTATTTTTCTTTTTGTTTTCTTTTGTTTTCCCCTTTCCTTTTTCTTTTTTGGTCATTTTCTCTGAATTGCAAGAATAATTATCAATCCAAAATAGACTTAAAAAATGGTGTGCATCAATTATGAGCAAGATTTAATCCTGTTATTTAGTACAATTTATTTATTATACACCCACCTTATTCTCAGCATTGTGCTTGTCTTGGTAAATAGCAAGAACTTCCAGTTCCTCTTAACTATTCCCAGATAGTATTGGTGAATTCCTATCCCTGACTGTCAAATAAATGTTCTAATAGAAACACAGTCCTCTGGGCTAGGGATGTGGCTCAAGCGGTAGCGCACTCACCTGGCATGCGTGCGGCCCGGGTTCGATCCTCAGCACCACATACCAACAAAGATGTTGTGTCCGCCGAGAACTAAAAAATAAATATTAAAAAAAAAAATTAAAAAAAAAAAGAAACACAGTCCTCTAAATCACACACTTTGCAGATGTGCTGATTTGAGATCCCAGTGCCAATTTTCCTGTTGCTTCAGAGATATCTTTGTGTCAGTGCCCTTTAATATCTTTGGTCTGAAGATGATCCTAAGTGTGGCTATTCCATATGTGACGTAGGGTCCACAACCCAGCCGGTGCTGGCCTGTCTTCCCTTCCCTCTAGTGCCCACACAGAACAGCATCTTATTTGCAGCTCTCACATGCACAGTCACCTGCCATTTGTCCCTTTGCTTCTGCCAATACAAACTGGCCAGTACTAGGGATTGAACTCAGGGGCACTTGACCACTGAATCACATCCCAAACCCTATTTTTTATTTTATTTAGAGACAGGGTCTCACTGAATTGCTTAGCACCTCACTTTTGCTGAGGCTGGCTTTGAACTCATGATCCTCCTGCCTCAGTCTCCCAAGCCACTGGGGTTACAGACGGGCACCACCACACCCGGCTCTGGCCAGTGATTTTAACACATCATGTTACACTTTTGTTTCCCAGTAGTTCTAGTTTCTTTATACCTTTTTGATATAAACTTTACTACCACTAGTGTAACAACTCAACAGCTGGAGGTGACATTAATTGTAATAACAATGTTTATTATAGCAAAGAGAGCAGTAATAATAGATGATAACAATGTATTTATGTAATAATAATATATTAAGGATGTTAATTGCAATAATAATGATAATTAATAGTATTCCCTCACTTCCTAATTATAGTTTCTATATTCATTTCCTTTAAGTCTTTACCTAAAAGTTAACTTAAGGCTTCTTATCTCAAATTTCATTCCTGTCTTCAACACTTAATATCATCTTCCCCTAGTTTTTCTCCTTAGCATCCACACCTAGCAAATATACCATGTAATTTCAGTTATTTATTTTGTTTATTGTCTACCATTGGTATATAAGCACCTTGGATGGGAATTTTTGTTGTCTTTGTTAACTATATAACTATGGGGCCTATAAAAATAAAATATTAAGTTAAAATGTTAGTATATTTTAATATATGGTTAATGAAGGATGATAGTAACAATCTGTGTTATTGAGAGCTTACTATGTGTTAGATTCTGTACTAAGCATCCTACCCAAATTGTCTCCCTTTGTTCTCTGGTTCTTGTGCCTGCATGCAGCCTCTTCTAGTTATTAGTGCATCTGAAACATCTGTCTCATACACACTCCTTTGAAGAAGAGTCTCCCCTTGATACCCTGGACTCTCAGATTCCACGCAGCCCCTTGCAGTCTGGCTTCCTTACTTCCACTCTGTGCAAATTATTCCTGGTGAGGACACCAGGGACGTTCTACCTGCCAAACCAAGTAATGAATTTTCAGCCCTTATGTTATGATCCTTTCCAGTAATCAAGTGGAGTTCCAATCATCAGTGCTTTCTGTCTTCTAGATTCTTGCCACTTGTGACAACTCACTCCGGGATTTTTCTTTCTGGTTCTTCTTTCTCTGTCTCCTTCGTGAGCTCCTCTGTTAGAGCCTGTCCCATAATTGCTGATATGCTCCAGCTTCTCTTCCCTGTTCTATTTGCTCCTGAAGCAGTCTCATCCATTCTTCTGGTTTCAGCTGCATCCTGTTATCAGCAATATCCCAATCTCTCTCCAGCCCTTCTTTTCTACTGCCTGCTGTACAGTTTTACACGAGGTTGCTAAGGCACTCTCACACTTAATTTCTCAACATCTAATTTTGCCTATAACCTGCTTAAATTCACACTGTGTTCACTGCCTCCACTGAGGGAACCACAGTTGACCAGGCCATCCTGGTTGGAAACCTGGGGTCCCTCCATGAAAAGTCCCAGTTAGTTCTATTTGTTGGATAGCTCACCAATCTGTCAAACCCACTGTATACCTGCTTTGACTCCCTGCTCAGGCTGTCATATTCTCACCCCAGATCACTATTGCAGCAGCCTGTTAATTACTCCTCCAGCTTCTAGTCCTGTCCTTCTCAAATCTGCCCTCCACATAGCTTCCAGAGAGCTCTTGCCAATTTAGCCAAGGGCCAGTGATTGCCTTTGGCGGTTCTTTGTGCCTCTCATCCTGAATAACTTACTGCACTTTCATCAGGGCTCTAGGCCACTCAGCTGAGACCCACTTCCATGAGGGCTGTCAACTCGTTCTCAAAGCACACCTTCCCCATGGTGAGTATGTGTAATGAAGCTCAATCAGGGCCAAAATTTCAACAATAGTAAGGATTTCAATCACTTGGAAATAGCTAGGACCTAACATATACTTCCTTCAAAAAATTATATGAGAAAATACTTACAAGACAAGATAGAAAAGGAATTACAAAGTGGGCAAGAAATGACAAAACTCAGGCTAAAGAAACATGAGAACTGCTGAGCATGGTGGTGCAGGCCTGTAACCCCAGCGGCTTAGGAGGCTGAAGCAAGAGGATCAAAGTTCAAAGCCAGCCTCAGCAACTTAGTAAGGCGCTAAGCAACTCAACAAGACCCTGTCTCTAAGTAAAATAAAGGGCTGGGAATGTGGCTTAATGGGTTAAGCACCCCTGAGTCCCAGTACCAAAAAGAAAAAAAAAGAAAAAAAAAAAAAACCAAGAAACTTGAGAATTAAGCGAAGGAACCCAGGAGATGAGAAAGGGTGGAGCAGGCACTAAATGCAGTTAAACCCAGGCCTTGCTGGAATTCACCAGCAGATCGCAGTCCAGAAAAATGCCCTTTGTATTCTCCCAGACTTTTCTTTAAAAGGCTACTGTAAAATATAGGAAATAATAAAGGAAAAAAAAATTATCCCATAGTTCCACCAGCTAGTTGTAACCACTCTTATTTCCTCCCAGTCTGTCTAAAAGCATATGGTTAAGATGATACTGTATATGTAGTGTTCCGTCCTAACTTTATATTATAACCAAATCGTTTATGCTCTTAAAAACTTTGTAGGGGCTGGGGATGTGGCTCAAGCGGTAGCGCGCTCGCCTGGGATGCGTGCGGCCCGGGTTCGATCCTCAGCACCACATACCAACAAAGATGTTGTGTCTGCCGAGAACTAAAAAAATAAATATTAAAAAAAAAAATTAAAAAAAAAAAAAACTTTGTAAACTTTGTTTTTATCAATATGTAAAGCTCCATCATATCATGTACGTCGATTTTTTTTTTTAAACAAGACTTTATTTTACTTATTTATGTGGTGTTGAGGATCGAACCCAGGGCCTTGCACGTGCGAGGCGAGCACTCTACCACTGAACTATAACCCCAACCCAACGTCGATTTTTTTATGTAGATATTTTGGTTGTTTTGAGGTTCTTTTAAAGATAGGACATAGACAAGATAGTCAGAAAGGTGTTGTCAGATTCGACTGAAAGCAGGAATCAAGGGAGGGGGAAACGGCTGTCAGGTTGCTTGCCAGGCACAGTAGATGCATGCAGGGACTTGAGGAAGCCTGTAATCTTTTGGATGTGTTGAATGGTGATGAAAGAAATAAGGTAGTTGAAGGACAGAAGATTTTTTTCAGAGGGGCTGAGAGTGCAGTATGTTTGTGGTCAGAGGGGAGGACCAACGGTGAGAAGGAAACAAGTAGCAAGTTGGGCCCTCTGAGCTATCGAGGTCCCTCGGCAGGTCAGGGAAACGGGGTCAGGAGACCTTGGGATGGCTCATCTGCAGAAGTGGAAGTAATATCTCTTGTTTAGAGGGATTAGTAAGAAAAGAAAGGTCTGGTGAAGATAATGAGAAAGAAAGGCAAATCACTGAATGTCAGGGCTGGGGAAAGGGGATGAAATATGTATGTTACATTTCCTATAATAATGAATTAATAATGGGAACTTTTATTTGATAGTCTTACACTTTTTAAAATTGCTTTCAATAACCAGCAACATGCAGAAGGGATCAAAATTCAATTAGAATGGGTGATATAGTTTATATTGAGAAGAAAATGAGGTAGGAACAAGGCCTAGCCTCTAACATTAGCTGGGAAAGGAAAGATTGGCTTGACACACATGGCTAGACCCATCATTCAGTATTTACAAAATCCTAACCCCTTTAACCATCCTTTAGACAGGTCATAATGAGGTCAGGCCTATGCATTCCTGAGAAAGGAATTATGGAATGATGGCATTTATCAGCCACCTAACTTCTGCTTCTGTGCAATTTCCAGCCTGAACACATCAAGCTAGGCATCTCTGCTGGCATTTCAGCCTGCACAATGTCTTCTGTAAACTAGATCTCTTCTCCTTCCTCCAGGCTTCCCTTCTAAGGGGCTCAGAACACCTTGGGCGGGGTGCGGGGGTGAAGTATTTGAATCAACATTTTAAAAAATAGCAAAGATAACTCACTTTTACACAGGGTTTTACTGTTTCAGAGATTTTTCACAGGGTGGGAAAGAAGCAGCATAGCTTAGTTATCAGTATGCGCTCTGGATTCAAATTCCAACCAACAGCTAATCATATGGCCTTGGAGGATTTACACCACTATCTAAGCCCCAGCTTCCTCACCTCTAAATGAGAGTGCCTAAATGGGATCATCCATGTTCACTTGGTCATCAAACACTGAACACCCGCTGTTTGCCGGGCATGGAGGCTTCAGCACCAGATAGCCTGGATGAGATCTCGACTCATTGTGGTCAGGGAAAAGCCAACCCCTGTCCCAGAGTGACAGAGTGGCAACCCAGTCAGGAATGCAGATGTCCAGCACAGGCTTCAGCTGTGTGGATCCAGCTTTGCTGGCACAGGACTGAGGTGCATCAAACCAGAGCCAGAGGCAAGCCAGGGCATGCCAACCTATCCCACTCCGGTAGTCCTTCTGGGGTCAGAACCCTGGAGCATCCGTGATCCTACAAGCTCAATCTCCCACTTCCCATGGAGCAGCAGGAAAATGGAAGTAGGGCAGACCTGAATGAATGTTCAGGCTCAAGGGTTAACCAATAACATTGCCAAACCCTGAATAGCATTAAATTTGGACCAATGGTGTTGACCCATGTGCCAAACCCCTAGATTAGCATACTCAGGCAGCAACTGCTATAGGGGTCTCCTCTTGCCTGTGTGAAATTTCTGTTTCTATTCTTCACACTTGAATGAATCCTAACTCCTTTCCCTTTCACTGTTGCCTTCCATTGTCTCATGAATTTCATTCTTTAGATTTACAAGACAAAAACCTGGAAAGAAGTTGGCAGTGAGCTGCTGAATTCTATTGGAGCTGCAGTAGAGATCTGCAATGGAGAAGAATCAGGCTTTCTGGGCTGCAAAGGCCTGCAGCTTACACAGACTCCACCAGCCAACAGAAGCAGAGATCAAGTTTCATCTCAAACTCCAGTTTTAAGGGGAGACAGCCTGTAGACCTCAGATTGGTGGTTATATACCAGGCGGTGATTAGTGTGAAGAGAATAAAGTAGAGAAGGGGCAGGAAGAGCCAAGGGTTGGTTCTCTGAGCAGAAAACATTGTTAGCTGTGAGAAAATATTCCACACAGAGTCAACAGTGGCTGTGTGTTGGAGAAAAGGGAAGGAAGCCAGCATGGCAGAAATGAGTAAGCAGGGAGCAAGTGGCTGGGGCTGAGGTCAGGGCTGGACTGCATAGGTCCTTCTGGACTGTTTTCCTCTGGGAAGAGGGAGGAAGCCATTTTGAGTAGAGGAATGATTAAATCTGACCTGGGTGGTTTTTTGTTTGTTTATTCATTTATTTATTTATTTTAATAGCAAGATCATTCTGGATGTTGAGCAGAAGCAAAGAGCCTGGTTAGGAAGCCATTGCAATAACCAACAAGAGACAGAAAAGTATCTTGGTCCAGGATGATGGGATAGAAAGATCAGAAGCTTTATGATGTGTTTTGAAAGTAGAACCAATAGGATTTGCTAATGAGTGGATGGGATGAGAGAAAGGGTCAAGTATTGGACCTGAGCAAATGGGAGGGTGGAACTGCTGCTTGCTGAGTCAGGAAAACCTGGAGTGGAGGAAGGTCTGCAATGTGGGTCTGAATGTTCGCAGAGTGTGGACTGCCCTTTAGGGGTCCAAGTGAAGTAGTCCAGGAGACAGCTGGCAAGCTCAGGGGAGAGGTCAGGGTGGTCAGCTTCAGGAGTCATGCAGAGTTGGCATTGAATGGATGAGATCATCAAAGGCATAAGCAAAGAGCAGCTGATTAGAACTGAACCCAGGACACTGCAGAATATGGGCCCCTGAAGTTGAAGAAGACCAGAAAAGAGACAAAAAGAAGTAGCAGGAAGGAGGAAGAGACTAAGAGAAGCCAATGCCAGGCCACATGGTAAATGGAGGAGGAATGTCCAGCTGGGGCAGTGCTGTGAGTCAGGGAAAGGGAGGCCCAGCTGATTGACTTCACAGCATGGGCTCTGGGAGCCTTCCAATGTGATCTCCGTGAAGTGGCAAAAAATCTGATCAGAAAAGGTTCAAGAGTGAACAAGAAGACTGGAACTGGAGCTGAAAAATGAAGCAATAGAAAGAACTATGGATCATGGTGTGGGGTCACCTTACAGTTTACGGTTTGAATGCTGAGAGTAGGAGTCAGTGGGGAGGGGCAATGAGGAAGAAAGGGACCATTGTGTGGGGTGAGGTCCTTGAGCAGGAAGGAGGGAACAGGATCTAGTGCTTCTTAAGCTGAGTGTGTCCATCTGAAAGATAGTCTTGTCAAATGCAGATTCTGACTTGAGGGCCTTGAGTGTCTGGATTTCCAGCAAATTCCCATGATACTACTGCTGTTGCTCCAAAGACCACACCTTGAGTAGTTCTGAGTGCACGGAGGGAAAAGTTTGTTAGCATTGACAGTTCCCACCCTAACTTGCAAGAGGAAAAGCAGAATGGAAAAGCAAGGAGGAAGGGCTAGGAGATGATGTGCTAGGAGAAATAGAGGTCTCTTCTGATTGCTTCCATTTTCTCTGATCAGCTGAGAGTGTAGAGGTTTGAGGAGATAGAAAGAAGTGTGAAAAATCAGGAGACCAGAAATCTGAACAGAGGTTCTCAAACTTAATGGGAGGCTTGTTGAGCACCTGTGGCCAGGCAGCCCTGGAGGCTGAGTCAGCAGGTCTGAGGTGTGTGGGGTGGAGTCTGGGAATTTGCATTTCTTTCTTCTTTCTTCTTCCTCTTCCTCCTCCTCCTCCTTCTTCAACTTTACTGAAGCATAATTAATATACAAAAATCTGCTCATACTCAATGTATACAGATTGATGAGTTTAGACATGTACATACCCCCATGAAACCAGTCAATGGTAATAAGCCTCCAAGTGTTTCTCCATGCCCCTTTGTTTTTGTTTTGTTTTGTTTTGTTTTGGTGTGTGTGTGTGTGTGTTATGGACATTTAACATCAGACCTATCCTTTTTCGCGTTGTTAGGTGCATTATTAGTATTATTAACTTATTCATCTTCTATAACTAAAACTGTCCCCATCAAATGGCACCCTGCTCTCCCCTAGGAATTTGTATTTCCCTCAAGTACCTTCAAGTTCTGGATGCTGGTGTGGGTGCTGGCAACCCACATTTTGAGAACTACCAGGAACGGGAAATGCAGCTGGCTCTCGAGGCAGCCCAGCAGTCAGCTGAAGTCCATTGTCCTGTGTTCTCCACCAGGGTCAGCTGCTCAGGTACAAAGGAGGTGGGAAGTTAGATTTCTTCAAGATGGGGGACAAACAATCCTTTGTTTGGCACCATGTCTAGGATATATTATATGCTCAAAAAATTTCATTGTTATTATCTAGCCACCAACTCTTCCTTACAACCCCACCTCCCAACCCACACACAGCAATTCTCCTATCTAACTGTATAGCATGGTGGTTGAGAGCCCAGGCTCTGGGCCTGGCAGGCCTGAGTCCAGCTGTACGTCCTTGGGCTGATTTCTTAATGTCTCTACGTTTTAGTTTCTTCATCTGGAAATGAGATAAGTACTCTTCCTTCACAGAGTTATTGGGATCATTAAAAAAAATGCATCTAAATCACTTAGCATGGGGTGGCATACAGTAAACAGCAAATGCTGAGGATCCTTAAAGACCAGAGGAATGGAAAGCATTCACTGAAAATTAACTCTTTGCACAATCTCTGACCATCCAAGCCCAGCAGAGCCTCTTCTTGATTTGCATTTAGAATTATTTTCTCCTACCCTCTTCTTTCTTGATACTTACTACCAATTATCACATGGTTTACTTAGGTTAGAACTACTTATATATGTGGAAGCGAAGACCACTAAGTCTTGCACCCCTGAAGGGCAGTAATTATTTCTTACCTCATAAACTCTGGAAGACTTGTGCACAGTGCCTACACATATTATACATTAAAGGCATTATCTGTGCACTTGAATAAGGTTATATATGGTGTAACACTGGAGCATCTCAAAGTAATTCTTGCTCATAGGGAAAAATAATTCAAACAGTACAAATGAAACCAATCTATTCCAAATAGGAACGTAATACATACTCTTGCAACTTTTTAAACTTAGGGCCTCTTGGACATTGTTTCTTCTTAGTTCTTAAAGATTTACCTCATTCTTTTTCACATTGCATTGTATTGTATTCTTTTAAACATTCCATCGTTCAGATGTACCACAATTTGTCTAAGCTGTTTCCTACTTATGGACATCTAGAATGTTCTGGAGTTGTTTAAATTGTTGTTATAAACAGTGCTGCAATGAGTACTTCTTTGTGAATGACTGAAAGATAAATTTCTAGGAAGATAAATTCCTAGAAGTGGATCAGAGGCTCTATGCATTTTTTTATGTTGATAACTGTATCAATTACAGTTCAGTTAGCTGAGAAGAGTGTGTGTTCCACCCAGCTTAAGGGGAGTTTTGTTACAGGCTACTGGAGGGAATGAGGAGTTGTTGGGAAGGCTCAAGAACAAATCTACATTGAACATTCAGAGATGACTTCAAGAGCCACACTTGCAGGCCTGAGCTTCAGAAAGAGCTATTACCTTTCCAATCAGTAAAGTCATTGCCAAACTGGGAAGCTGCTGTCTTGACTTCCATAAACTCCAAAAGCATGCTGCCTCTGCTAGTCAGGAAGCCAAAACAATCAGGGGGTCACTTTCCTGACAGTGTTTGTTGGCTCAAGCAGCAAAGTATGGTTTCCTCTTCTGCCTTCCAGAGCTCAAGTAACCAGCAGAATGCAACTCATATCCAGAAATCTAGCTCTCTAGAGAGCCAGGGGAATGTAGCTGGTAACCTTCCTGCTTCTGCAAGTGAGAAATCATGTAAGACAGGCAAGATTGGACTGCATCTCCAGTGCCACGCACTCTACCAACTACTTCCAGTACTCCTTCCCAAAAGTGCTTGATTCCTCCACGCCATCATCAAAATTAATGTCTCCTAACTTGCTATAATATCTCAGTGTTTGAGTTTTACATTTCTTTGTTTATAAATCAGATTGAAGATCTTTAATTTGTTTATTGGCCATTATGTTCATTTTCCTATTTTTATCTCTGTCAGTAAGTAACAACCCTCACCCCCCACCACAACCCAGTAGATTAAAACATAGTCTACAGGTCCATAGTCCACAACCCCATCTGGGTTGTTTTGCTGAGCCTAGCCTCAGTTGATCTCATCTGGACTCAGCATCTTCCGTCAGCTGATGAGTCACTAGAGCTACTGGTGTGGGATAGCATTGGCAGGTCTACGTTGGCTCTTCTCCCCAGGACTCTCTTCCATCAGGCCAGCCCACACTGATGTTCATGAGAGTGGCACAGATTCAAGAGAGAAAGGGAGGAGAGACCCAAATGCTTTTCCTAGTGTCTGCTCTGTGCAGATGTTCCTATCCCATTGGCCACAGCAAGTCATTGGGTCTCACCCAGGACAGAGTAGGAAGGAGGAAACATCCCAAAGGCCTGGATATAGAGAAGCCTTTGACAGAGACCATTAAAGAAATCAGTTCTTGCCTTATCGTTTGACCATTGTTTTATTTATCTTATTAACTTCTAAGATCCTTTCTGTATTTAATTAGCTCTCCACATAATTTTAAATAGTGACAATAAAACTTTGGGTATACAGTTATAAGTGGAAAAAATAGACTACAATATAGCAGAAGTAATTTATATATCTCTTTTAAAAAAGAAAAAGGAAAGGAAAAAAAAAAAAACTCAAGCCAGGCATAGTGGTGCATGACTGTAATCACAGAGGCTCAGGAGGCTGAGGCAGAAGGATCATGAGTTCAAAGCCTGCCTCTACAACTTCGAAAGGCCCTAAGCAATTTAGGGAGAACCTGTCTCAAAATAAAAAAATAAAAAGGGCTGGGGATGTGGCTCACTGGTTAAGTGCCCCTATGTTCAATACCTGGGGGGGTGGAACTTAAATAAACCAGCGGACATACAGAGGTAACTAAAATTCCCTGAGCAGGATGGCACAGACTCCTTAGATGGGTGGAGTATTCCTGTTTTGAGTACAGTGTGTAGTAACTAAATTGACCCTCAGTGCCTGCCTCCAACTTGCATGGTCTTTATTTTGCCCAATCGTGCTGAAAAGCCACAATCAACCAAGATGTAACTGAACATAAAAGATATAGGAACAACATCCAACTTCTTACCCCTTGGATGTACAGCTCTGGGGATACAGCATCCTCTCTCTTTCAGCTGATATAGATGTAGGTAATTCAATTATATAATGGAATCTTAAATGGAAACAAAAGTCTCTCAGTAAGAGAGGTCTTCTGGCAAAGAAAAACCTACCCACGCAGAAAGCAAAGAAAAATGGCCAACTGCACCATTTGTGTGAATATCATTTTTTTTTCTCAAAAATCCCCACTCTATTGACCTTATATGCACACAAATAGGCCTGCACAGACACACAGGAGGGTCAAAATAAATATCTTCACACCTAAGTATTCCTTCTCAGAGCTTCCATAGTACTGTGCACAATTATGGCCAATACCAGTTAGGTTACAAATTCTATAAGAACCTAAATAACTTTAGGCATAAGCTTTGGTTTCCTTTCTCATGCACTCAGAGTTCAGGCGAACAGCTGAGCTCTGCAGATGCTAGGTATCTGCAGATCCATCCTCCTGATGGTCATTCAGCCATCCTGAGTGTGTTGACCCCTCCTGTGCCATAGAGATTGCTCCCTATCCTGTGGCGGGGACAAGGTTGATGTCATGTTCCCTATTCTTAAAAAGGCACATACATCATTTCCATCCACCACATCCCACTGGCCACAGTTCAGGCACATGACCACTAGAAGAGAATTGAAATTTGGGCACAATTAGAGTCTCTGGTCTAGCAATATGGTTCTATCAGTTATGAAGATTATGACTATTTGGATGGGATTATGTGACCCACTAACATTTCAACATTTCATCACCTCTCTTCCTCTCCCTCCCCAGCACTTCCTTTTTTTTTTTTTTTTTTTTTTGGTACTGAACCCAGGGGCACTTAACCACTGAGCCATATCCCCAACCCTTTTTATTTTGTTTCTTTATGTTGAGACAGGATCTAAATTGCTTGAACCTTGGTAATTAGCTGAGTCTGACCTCAAGTTGCAATCCTTCTGAGTCGTTAGGATTAAGTACCACCCTTCCACCCCTGCCACTAGCACTTCTTAACTCTCTTTTGTTTGTTTTTACTTTTTTTCTCTCTCTCTCTCTCTCTGTTTCAAAGCCCCAGAGAGCAGAAAGCAGTTCATTTATTTATAGGCTTAAAGTTGTGAAGAACTTTAAAGGCATTCTAGAATACAGTATTCAAGGTTGAGGAAAGGCTATGCACCCACAGAGAGCCAGGACTAGACCCCCACACTGTGGCTTTCCAGCTGTGAACTTGTGCAAATTACACTTCCTGACTCTGTTTCATGGTAAAGGGAGGGATAGCAATGGGACTTCCTTCCCAAGTTCGTGGGAAGAGTAAATAAACGGATGCATATGATGCTTGACTCACAGAAAACACCCAACACATGTAATTACTGTTATCATTCAGCACAGCAAGACCAATTGAGTGTGTGGCCTAATGGGGTAAGTCGTCAAAGATGAATAAAAATCATAGTCAACAGCTGTCCAAGATCAAGAGGAAGGGCTCAACTACAGAAAGTAGTTATGAAGGCCATCTGTATTTTGTGTGTCTAATTTTTTTCCCTTCCTTCCTTCTCAATAATCTTCAGGTGCCTTTTCTTTTAATTGCAGTACTGGGGATTGAGCCTAGGGACTCATGCATGTTGGGCAAGCACCCTATCACTAAGCTATATTCCTAACCCTTTTTAATTTTAGACAGGGTCTCATTAAGTGGTGCAGACTGGCCTCAAACCTTGCCTCAGTCTCCTGCCTCAGCCTCCCGAATAGCCTGGATCCATTTTCGTTATCTAAAAGAAAACTTCATTTCAGTTTTTATTCATACTAAGGTATTAATGAATGAAAATTTTTATGGTTGTACCAATCTCTTAGTTATCTATATTTTAACAGAGATTAAATTATTTTTAAAAAAAATGAATAAAGCTCTCAAGATTAAATGTATGCATCCTTTAAAATTTAAGAAAAGATTCAAAAGTTTATTCTATCCTGGCCTTCCCCTGTAACATCTTCACATTAAGTTGTTTTCTCTCCCTTCCTTGACTATGTCTTGTTAATTCTGTTTCCATTCAGCATCTTCAACAGATCCACTCTCTCCAAATCCACTGCCACCACACAAGATCCAGTCACTGTCCTCTTGTTCCAGTTATTATGGCTGTGTAGCAAATTACCCCAAAATCTAACAATATAAAACAACTATCATGATTATAGGTTCCACAAGTCAGGTATTTAGACAAGTCTCTGCTCCCCATGACTGGGGTCTTGGCTGGAAAAATCTGACAGCTGAAATCAATCAGGTGTCTGGCAGCTGCTGATTGGCAACCTCAGTTCCTCTTTGCATGGGCTGCTCCCTGAGGTGCCTCCACGTGGGAGTGTGTGAGCTGATGAGAAAGAGTTCTGGTCTTAGAGCCTTTCATAACATAGCTTTAAAAGTCATGCAGCATCACCTCCCCACATTCCATTTGTCAAGAGAGTTAAGAGTCTCACCCAGGTTTAAGGGGAAGGAAATGGATCCACTCTGTGTGTGGGGGTGGGTGCTGGGAATCGAAGCCAGGGCTTCATGCATGCTAGGCAAGCACCCTACCTCTGAGCTACGCCCCCAGCCCTGGATCTACCTCTGGATGGGGAGCAGCAGCATTCTGGAAGAACACGTGGGTTGAGAGATCCTGTGCGACACCTTCCTCTTGCCTGAATTGCTGTCATGTCTTCCTTACTGCTCTTGCTACTTCCACTTTTGTTCCTCCCTTCATGCAGTTCTCACAGCACCCTGGAAAAGATTCCGCCAGTAGGTGGTGTCCGTCCTTGGGGTGAAGTCCAGCCTTACCCTGCACAAGGCATCATGGGACGACCCAGCCCTGCTGCCTCTCCCTCTGTGGAACCTTTGCTCTAGCCACACTGGCAGGGTACTGGCCTCCTTTCAGTTCCTCAAACAAAACAGAACAAACATTCTCCCACCTCAGTGTCTTCCTGGAGATGTCTTTCCTTGACTTGTGACAGGGTTTACTCCTGTGTCTTCCAGTTGCAGCTAATAAACATGAATCCCTGAGAGGAGCTGTCCTCTGATCCCCACCTTCTAAAAGCCCTTCCTGAAATCCTGTCATATGTCACAATGTGGAAGAACCTGTATGACATTATGCTAATTGGAATAAGCTAGGCACAGGGAAGCAAGTACTCAAATGTCTCGTGACTTCATGGATATGTGGAGTCTAAACAAGTCAAATCCATATTATCAAAGGATAGACTGGTGGCTGACAGAGGTTGGGTGATGGGGAGTGTAAAGTTTCAGTTCTACAAGATGAATAAGTCCTGGTGATCTCTCTTAGTGCCTATAGTTCCCAGCATACTGTTTTACACTTAGTTTGTTTGGTGATAGATCTTACATTAAGTATCTTAGTACACTAAGGTTTCTTTAACAAAATACTATAAACTAAGTGACTCATTAACAGCAGATATTTATTTCTCTCAGTTTGGGAGGCTGAGAAGAAGGCACTGGCAGGTGCAGTGCTTGGAGAGGCCCACTTCCTGCTCATAAATGGCAGCCTTCTTGCCGTCCTCACATGGTGGAAGGAGTCTCTTTTATATAGTCAGTAATCCCATTTTGGGGGCTCCACCTTCATGACCTAATCGCCTCCCCAGTGACCCAACTCTTAATGCCATCACCTTGGGGGTTGGAATTTCAACATATGAATTTGGAGGAGATTCAGAACACAGCAGCAGTGTATTTACTTCAAAGAATAATAAAGGGGGCTGGGGTTGTGGCTCAGTGGTAGAGCACTTGCCTGGCATGTGTGAGGCCCTGGGTTCAATTTCAGCACTCCATACAAATAAATAAAATTAAGGTCCATTGACAACTAAAAATACAATTTTTTAAAAAAAGAATAATAAAGAGGGCATGAGAAAATGTCTGGAGATGATAGACATGTTTGTGGCTTGCATTAGGTGATGGCTTCACGGGTGGTTACTGATCCCCAAATATCAAGTGGCACACATTGAATACATAAGAGATTTTTGAATTCTAATCATAATTAAAGTTGTTTTAAAGATATGTAAATTAAATAAAGGTAGTCTCTTCCTGCTTACTTTTAACTTCTTGCTTTTCTCTAATTTGAATTTCAGATAAATAATGAATTTTTTAGCATAAGATTCTCTCAAATATTTAACAGAATGTACTTATGTTATGAAAGTAAATGTTGTTTGTCAGACATTCAAATTGAAGTAAGAATTTTATTTCTTTTCTTTGCTAAGTTTGACAACTTCCTATATGAGATGCTAATTCACCTGGCAGCTTTGACTCTTTTTTAAAGGCCAAAAATGGGGCTGGGGATATAGCACAATGGCAGAGCTCTTGAGGAGCATGCATGAAGCCCTGGGTTCAATTGCTAGCACCACTACTATTAAAAAAAAAAAAAAAAAAAAAAAAAAAAAAACCTTAGGGAGGGGACATGGGGGTAGGAAAGGCAGTGGAATGAGATAGAGATCATTACTCTAAATGCATGTATGAAGACACGAATGGTGTGACTCTATGTTGTGTGCAACCAGAGATATGAAAAATATGTAAAAGGAATTGAAATGCATTCTGCTGTCATATATAACAATTAGAATAAATTTTTTAAAAAGAAAAAAATTTAATTTGATATCTTAACTGAATACAGAAAAAATGAACTGAAGTTGGAGTCCATCCTCTCAATTATTGCTGAAATCCTCAACTTCCAAATTTGAGGAGCTTAACAGAATTATGACTTGTTTCTCATTTATGAAATACCTGATGTGGAAATGCTCCTGATTGGTGGTCCTTTTGGACAGTTTTCTGCAAGAAATGGACTCAAGGAGCCAGGTTCCTTCTACTATGCAGTGTCATCACCTCTGAGTCCTTGGTTTCTAGTCAACAGGAGTTGGGAAAGACAGTGCAAGAAGTCATGCGGTCCTTCTGGGCGCAGGGTTGTAAAGGGCATAAGGCAATGCTGGCCACATTCCACTAGCAGGACTGGACATGTAGCTTTACGCAGACATAGGAAGGGACTGGAAATGTCATCGACCTGTAGGCTCTAGAATTCTCTGCCATTAAGGGCAGGTTGTAGGATGAAAGGACCCAGGATTTGGCACCAGAGATCTCTGTGTATAAAACACAACCCAGCCTTTCACTATCTATGAAATTTTGGACCAACTGGATTTATTCCTTGAATCTCAGTTCTCTCATTTGTAAAAAAAAGATAAAAACACCTACTTTGTTGTACTCCTGTAAGAGTATAATGCCTGGCACATAGAAGAGTTTTTACTGGAGCATTGTCATTTTATTTGTAATCTGTCATTGAAAATATTTCCATGGCTTTCTGGGTGGTATTTGTTTACCCAATAGCAATGCAGAACAGTACTAGCAGTATAACTTAAGGTTATAAATCTAAGAAAACATCCAATCCACTTGAGCTTCAACCAAATTCAATAACCTGGTTGAAATCACATAACTAAGGGTTTCAACACATAGCTGGCTCCCTGCCATCTTTGCCAAATGTCCATGCTATCATGTGGACATTTCCATGTTAAAAGATCATGTTATATTTCCTACATCTTTGGAACAAGTGAGAAAATTCCTTTCTATCACATTTAAATATCAGTGACAATTATGCCAAAGTTGGAATTTTAGTTTCCCATTCCAGTTGCCTGAATATAATTCAGTGAAAGAAAACCTGAAAAATGTACTATGCCCTTTTCTCATTGGCTCAAATACTATGCTTTACTTTTCAGTGGGGCCAAATTTTCTTTCCATGGTACTAGTAACATGGCACCCCCCCCCCATAGTAATATTAAACACTTTTACTGTATAGAGATCAATCTGGACCAAAAAATGAGTTGCTAAAAACAACAAGATTGGATTCAAATGGCTTCTGCTGCATTTCCCCCTGCTTTGTATTTTGGCTTTCGACTTGGTTTCATTTTGCCATGTCAATAGAACCTCATGAGGAGGCTGAACTGCTAGTGACCCAAGAGCAGCCCCCCAGTTCATGTAACTATAGATCTACCATGGCCAACATCTGCATTACTGAGGTTAGTTTATCTTTACTATATTTTTCCAAGAGACCAGAGGGGTCTGTGAGAAAGAAGCTGAGACATTAATTTATCAGAATTCCCCAGCTTTGTGACCTATTGCAACAGCCTTAGTCAGTTTATTCTTTTGATCTTTCCCATCTGCCAGCATCCAAAAATGAGACAGGCTTAAATTAAAAAAATGTCTCCAGTTCCCAGAGATAAACAGTAATTTTCCCCTTTTATCTGAACCCAAAGATGAGTTGGAATACTTCATAGGCAAATAATTTTGCTGGCTTTCAGAGATGTACTTCAGAATGATTAACCTACTGGGACAGTCAGCTTTTCATTTCTGTGACCAAAATACCTGACAAGAATAACTTAGAGGAAGGAAAACTTACTTTGAGCCCATGGTTTCTGAGGTTCAGGTGATGGTGGGTGAATTCCAGTGCTCTGGGCCCAGACTGAAGCAGAGCCTCATGACAGAGGGTGTGGTGGAGGGGTGCTGCTACATCCTAGGTAGCAGGAAGCAGAGAGAGCAAGGGGGAGGAGCAAAGGTGCCACCCCTAGTAACCTACAGTAACCTACGGGCTCCATCCACACACCCCCTGCCTATAGTGGCCACTCACTCAGTCCTCCCAAACTCAGATGGACTGATTAGGTCATCTAATCACTTTACCTCTGAATAACCTGCATTAACACAGGAGCTTTTGGGAGGACATCTCATATCCAAGCCATAACTCCCACAAACATCTGCAACCAGATCTGCTTTATATTTTCATCAGGTTAAAAAAAAAAAAAAGACCATTCTCTAGCTTAGTTATTTCCTCCGGCAAAATCACAAGCTATCAGTATTGCCACAGGACAAATTACAATACAGATTATCCTCCTGGTCAGATCACAAGCATATGTTTTCAAGGCTGTGTTATAAATAAAATACTTTGTTCCACAGTAAAGCTCAAAAAATACCTGTGACAAAATTAAGATGAAGCTTATGGTTTAGAGTATGCATTTAAAGCAAATACTTGAAAAAAATCATAGCTGTATTCTGTTTGCTCTATCTTCAAAGAGGGAAGAGTAAATATCCTGAGGTATGTGGCTTGTTTTGGGTTAAGATACATATAATATGAAGAGTGTTAGAATCCAATGAGTCCAACTCCCAGGCTTCAAAATTGAGGGTTTTGTAGAACAATCAAAGACTTACATGATTTTTTTTATTTATTATTTTTTTTCCTGGTACAGAGGAATTGAACCCAGGGACACCCTACCACTGAGTTACATCTCCAGCCCTTTTTATTTTTTATTTTGAGCAAGGTCTCACTAAATTGCTTAGGGCCTAAGTTTCTGAGGCTGGCTTTGAATTTGTGATCCTCTTGCTTCAGCCTCTGCTGTAGCTAGGATTACATGTGCCACCATGCCCAGCTTTGATATTTTTTTAATACCTTTATTTCATTTATTTTTATGTGGTGCTGAGGATCAAACAGAGGGCCTCCTACGTGCTAGGAGAGCGCTCTACCGTTGCCACCACCTCAGCTTCCAGTTTGGACTAATTTTTGAGGCAAAAATATGATCATACTTCAATACTTTATGTGGGGAATTTACTTTATTTTTCTCATAATTATAACTAAAGAGATGGGAGGATCTGTTGGTTGTCTCATGAATTTGAAGAATGAAATCCACAGACAGAAATGGTGAAAGCAAAGTAGCAGGATTTATTAAAGTAATAGAAAGCAGAGCTCATGAGGGGATAGCCGTCCCAAGGAGGACTGCCAAGGAGTGTCTGTTGTCCGGTTAATAGGGAGTTGGGTGGCCTTGAAAACCATAAGCCAGAGATTTTTAAAAATTGGGACTTTGAGTCCAGTCCTACCAGAGTTCCGGGGGTCCTAGCGCCCACTGTCCAATCAGCATGCAGATCACGCACCTTTGCCTCAGGGACTGGCTCAGGATTCCTGTGCACACCTCCAGGCTGGGATGGAGTCCCTGGTGACGAGCTGTCCACTCCATTTGTAAACTCCTGAGGGGGCCCTGACCCCATGTGCCTAGCACATTGCTATCTCCTGCTCTCACTTGGACATCTTTCCACTTCTGTCCTTTATAGACATGCTTTATACTTTATAACTTCTCCATAGGGTCCTATCGAGTGGGTATAATTTTTTAACCTGAATTTTATTGAACTGTATTATAAAAATGCCTAAAGGCAAATTTAAAGGATTCACTTTAGTCATACTCTCATTACATAAGTATATTGTTTTTAGTTTTCTTCCTGTATCTGATTATTACCATTCATCTAACCAAAAGCTTACTGAATCCTTCATTCTAAGGGCTGTCCTGCTGTACCTTAGAAAATTAACCTAGCTAGTTTTGTGAGGAGGATGGCAAGACATACAAGCAAAACCATCATGCCAAAATTTCATTTTTGAAGACTTTTCAGTTGCTTTGTCATTTAAAGTTAAATTTAAGTAAATGTATTTGTGCAACTTTTAACAATCTTCTGAAAATATTTTCATCTGATGTTCTTCTCTCGGGGAGATTTATTTTCCCTCTCCTTGGTCTGAGGTGAGTCCTAACTGTCCACTTGTCACCACAATGAGGTGGCAGAGCAGGTACTAGATGGGGAGGCCCCTGGTTTGTGATTCACCAGTCATCCCACCCCACCATTTTGGGCTGGGCAGGAGGTGGACTGTTAGGGGCCCCTCTACCCTACAAGCCCTGAAAGGTACAGGGGCTACAAACACGTCACTCCTAAAGATAAAGACAGAAGCAGAGACCTGGGTTATTATGAGAATAGTTTTTATATTTTTAGAAAACTTAGGAAATGATATTAAGTGCTCTTTATTTTCTTCTTCTCCTTCTCCTTTTTTCTTTTTTTTTTTTTTTGTCCTGTGAATTGAACCACTGAGCCATACCCCCAGTCCTTTAAAAAAATTTTTGATACAGGGTCTTGCTAAGTTACTGAGGGCTTCACTAAGTTGCTGAGGCTGGCCTGGAACTTGAAATCCTCCTGTCTCAGCCTCCAGAGTCGCTGGGATTACAGGCATGTACCACTGCACCTGGCTTGAAACTTCTTTAAAAAAATAAAAAAAAAAAAAAAAAAAGCTTGATTAAGATGTAATTTGTGGGGCTGGGGCTGTAGCTCAGTGGCAGAATGCTTGCCTAGCATGTGTGAAGCACTGGGTTCGATCCTCAGCACCACATAAAAATAAATAGATAAAATAAGGTATTGTGTCCACTTGTAACTAAAAAAAATAAAAATAAAAAAGATGTAATTTGCATGCCATACAATTCACCCACTTTAAATATATAATTGATTTTTAGTATATTCTCAGATATGTACAACTTTCACCACAGTCAATTGTAGAATTCTTTATCACCTCAAAGAGAAACTCCTTGCCCATTAGTACCACACCCTCTACTACCCACCTCTCTCATCTCCAGCCACTCATTTGTTTTCTGTGTCTTAGATTTGCCTGTTCTGGACATTTCATATAAAGGAACTCACACAGCATGGTCTTTTGATTTAGCACAATATTTTCAAGGTTCATTCATGTCACAGCAGGTCAATACCTCATTCTTTTTTATGGCCAAACAATATTTCATTATACAGATATACCTCATTTTGTTTATCTGTTCATCAACCAAAAGGATTTGGATTGTTTTCCTCCTTTGGCTGTTATGATTAATGTTGCTATTACAAGGATTCTTTTACAAGTGTTTGTGTGGACACATGTTTTCATTTCTCTTGGATATACCTAGGAGTGGAATTCACATACACACACAAACACAAAACCCATGAAAAAAACATATCCAAATTTCTCCCATTGCTCTATGAACATACCACAGCTACCATAGAAATCTCTTATTTCAGCTGGGTATGGTGGAGCAGGCCTGTAATCCCAGCAACTCTGGAAGCTAAGACAGGAAGATCACAAGTTCAAGGCCAACCTCAGCAAATTAAGCTAGGCCCTAAGCAATTTAGTGAGACTCTATTGCAATTTAAAAATAAAAAGGGTTTGGGGTGCACTTCAGTGGTAAAGCAATCCCCAGTACCAAACCAAAAAAGAAAGAAAGGGGTAGCAAGGTGGTGTGACGGCTGGGCACAGATTGGCCTTATTTCACAAGCCCGGTTGATTTCCACCTAGGGGTGGTCACAGACTGAAACCTCCAGGGGCTGAAGCCCTGTCAAACCAATTGTGACGAGTGAGACCTTCCAGGGATTCTTGGCATTAGCTTGGGAACTGCACATCTCATTACCTTTGTCCGAGTCTCTCCATCCATCATCCAGAGTTTTCAGGAGAGCTTTGGACTCTTGATAAATGATATAGGCCCCTTTCCCCAATTTCTGTGGCAGGTAGCCCTGGACCTGAGTAGACAGTGTTGCCTGCACACTCCTCAGACATGAAAGTGCTCTGAAAAATGGGGGGAAAAAATCGTATCCCTGCTTCACAGTGACAGCAAAGAAAAATCTACTTTCTAAGTGTTTTATCCACACAACAATGGTCCTTTTGTTCCTGTCCAGTGAATTTGTGGCCTCCAGGGATGCTGCCCAGGCCTATAGTGATCAGACAGGGAACATGCAGTCCTTTGATAATGGCCCTTTATCCCAGCCTCTGAATCAAAGTAACAAACATGCTGACAATGACTCTGGCAAACACAACCAGTGCTTTGAGGTCTGACCCTGAAATGAAGGCCCACCTCCACGGGAGAAGCACGAGCCTCCTTGTATTTTCAAAGGAAACAGGAACTGTACCCAGCTGCACTTGGCTTCATAGGTCAGATAAAACCTACCACCAGGGACAATTTGAGTGACTCAGAGAGGTTTTCCTCACCCCGCAGATGGGGTCAGTCACCCCTCCTTCTGTCTTTTCATGGGCTTTACATAGTGTAATACAACTTCATATGCCCTGGCTATTTATTGAACTGAAATTCACTTAACACAAAAGCGACCTTTAAAGTGTACAGTTAAGTGCATAGTGTGCATCACCACCTCTGGTTCCAAAGCACCCTCCTTACCCCAGAGTTCAGCTCTGTGCTCATAAAGCAAGGTCTCTCCATGCTCCTCCCACCTCCAGCCCCTCACAACAACCAGTCTATTTTCCTTTTCTATGGTTTAGCTCATTTGGGTTTTTTTTATATCAATGCAATTACACAATCTATGCCTTCTGGTTTCCTTCACTTATAATAATGTTTTAGGAGATCAGCACAATTCTGAAATTGTTTCCCTTTCTTGGGAATTTCCTGGGTTGCCCTCACTGGCTATCTGAGGTGGACTTGCATTCAGGGAATCCTTTAAGGTTGTTCACTCACTAACCAGTCACCCACACATGCTTGCTAAGTGCTTGTCCTGGGCCAGGCCCTGGGGCAGGTATGAGGGAACTGGAATATCAGTGTCTTCAGATGGAAGAGACTTAGAGCTCAGAGCCCAGGCCTTCCTTCTGCAGACAACCATGGATTCTCATGGTTTCTGGGTGGGGATTGCTCCTAGACAAAGCCCGATTTAGCTTCTAGATTACTTAGAGTGGAATCCCAGCAGACACCTGAAATTCTTTCCCTAGAATTAAATCTCTTTAATTTAAGGCACTGATCCCTATCAAAATTTCAATGCCTGCCAGGCGCGGTGGCACATGCCTATAATTCCAGCAGCTTGAGAGGCTGAGGCAGGAGGATCAGGAGTTCAAAGCCAGCCTCAGCAATGCCAAGGCACTAAGCAACTCAGAGAGACCTCTAAACAAAATACAAAATAGAGCTAGGGATGTGTCTCGTTGTTTCAGTGCCCCTGGGTTCAATCTCTTGGTACCAAAAAATAAAATAAAAAATGTCAGGGCATTGACATATATATGTCAATGCCCAATGGAAGGTTTTATCTCTTTGGGCTACTGATCATTTACATTCTGAGATGAAAGATTAGTGCCTGGGGGCAGAGGCCTCTTTTGGGACTTCTTTTCTCTTTCATCTGATGCCATCAGCACAAAATGTGAAGCTAAATCACTCAGGGAAATTGACTCAGGCTCCAGCCTCAGAACCTCCTCACCTCTTATAAGTCCTTCCTGTTCTCCCTCTTTGCAGCTTTGCTCCCACACTTCTGTGAAACCCCGCCATGGCATACCTGCCTGCCAAGCACCGTGTAGCACCTTTGGAACTTGATTCCAGATTTGCCTGGTGTGAGTCAGGGACCTATCTGGTTCAGGCTCCAGTGTGCAGGGTCATGGGACAATAAAGGGAAGGCTTCCAGGAGTACTAGAAGCATCCACCCTTTCAGCATAGCTTGTGACTTTCTGACCTGATGTTGTGGGTTTTGGGGTGCCTTGAGAGAAAGAGAGCAAGAGACAGAGCAGAGACAGAGAGACAGACAGAGAGAGCTGGACATGTAGATCATTTGGTAAGGTTTTCCATTTCTCTTATTGACCTCAAGGCCTGCATGCATCAGTAGGTTAGCACTGTTTGAACTGCTGGAATGCACCAGAAAAACACATCTAGGGATTCTCGAACCCTTTCCTGAGCAGTTCCACTCTCATTCCTCCAGAACAGTGAGTTAGTGTTAGTTCATCAACCAATACTTAAATGCTCAACCTGGGCCCAGAGAGGAGCACGATGTATGATACTGACCTCAAGGAATGGCATACTATTTGGAGAAACAAAAGTCAATGCTGCCTTGCAGGAAAGTGGCTCACTGGCCTTGCCAAAGCTATAATCCATGATAGGACATCAGACTCATCTCCTCGTCCTGAGATTCCCAGGGCTGAGTGAGGAGATGTAGGCTATCTGAATACCAATGGAAGAAGTGAAAGGAAAGGCGTGTCATTAGACATCCAGTGTCCAGTGATCTTGGGTCTGTCTGCTCAGTAGGGCTCTCCTGCCTCTTATTAATTTGGCTGTGACTTTTCCTGTCTTCAAATAAATGGTTGAGATGAACAATATGGAATAAATACTGGCTTCCTCCATGATCTGGAGCTGGGCCAGACCCATACTTGACCAATAGGAGCCCTTCCTGGCATCCTTCTCTGGGGCAGAAACTGGATGAGGTCTGTCTGGTTTCTTTGGTGGTAGAGCCCCGAGGCTGGTAGCAGGCCAGTGAGCGGTTAGCTCAGGGTGGGTACTGTGGCCCCAGGTTCCTGAGGCTAGCTGTGCTGCTCTGCCAGTGGCCATAGGAACCAGTAGGCTCCCTGCCCCAGGGGGGATTAGCAGGCAGGTGGTTATTGGGGACTCTCTTGGGATCAACATCTATGGAAGGAAGGATAAGGAAGCAAGAGTGGGTGGAGGGAGAAGCCATACTTCCGAGGAGCCCAAGGCCGGCTGGGCCAGCCCCACGGGAGATTTGGAGAGCTAGAAAAGTCCTTCCGTGGAAGAGGGCTAGTCTTTGTACTTTTGTGGCCACCAGTCACTGGCTGTGGGCCTTGCTGGGCCTTGGGAAAGCTCTTCTCTTCAGCTGAGGGTCTGCTAGCATTTGAGTAGTAATTTATTTATTTATGACGAGAAATCTGACTGGTGCATTCTAATATCCAGCACACTTTCCCATTTCCCAAGCTATTTTAAGTAGTCTTTGGGGTACAAAGGAGGCCTGACTTTTTTAAGGGTAAATTGTTCGTTTGGTCAAAATAGGCATGATGTTTTATGCTGGCACTTATGGAAAAGCATCAGGTGACTACAGGAAAAAAAGCACTCTGAAAGGAGAAGTAACGAAACAAAAAGATTTTTTTTTTTCCACGCTGTGGAAGATCAGAAACTGGCTCCGTGGCTGAGATGAAGTATCCATATTCCCAGCTCGACAAGGGGCTCTGAGAGCAGTGAGCTTCAAACTTTTGACATGAAGGGAGGTTAGAAAGAACTGGTTTATAAGTGGTATAGGGTCACCCTTTAAATGTAAAGATCATTTGCTTAAGGAGTCAGAAAACTGTAAAAAAAAAATCATTATTTTTCATAATGTCTTCCCCTTCCTTTGATCTGGAACATGATCATCCTCTTCTGATCTACCCACATCCTGATCAGTCGGGAAACAGCACCAAAAGGATGCTTTCCCCCTCTGCCTGCCTCTGGCGGTTGCTTCACCCCCTCACCCTACAGTCTGTTCTCCTGGGTATTTTGTTACTATCTTGTCACTGTGGGAAGTTCCTGATCATTCCCAGGAAACTCCATATCTGCCCCATATCTGTGGCCCTCATGGTTTCCCCTGCATCACTACAACTGCTTAAGCTCAATTCAGCTCTCGCTTCAAACTTCTCCATTTGCCAACTTGGTGAGGTATCTTTCTTCATGGCTTTTTTCTAATGGTCAAGATCTAAGTGTGATTTTTTTAAAAATATTTTTTAGATGCCAATGGACCTTTATTTATTTATTTATATCTGGTGCTGAGAATCAAACGCAGTGCCTCACACATTAGGCAAGCACTCTACCACTGAGCCACCATACCAGCCCTCTAAGTTCTATAACTATGAAGGCTCTAAACTATGCTGTACCTCTGTGCTGGCTCTTGTGGTTTGGCTTTCTCTGGTCCAAGTCAGTTATATTTGATCATCTGCTTTTTATCTCTTTTTTTTTTAAATGAACAGAATGTCTTTATTTTATTTGTTTATTTTTATGTGATGCTAAAGATTGAACCCAGTGCCTCACACATGCTAGGCAAGCACTCCGCCACTGAACTACAGCCCCAACACTGGTTTTTATCTTTTAAGATTCTACTAACTTCTTTCAACTGCTAAATCTTCTTTTCTATTTCCTTTTAACTTATGGATTAATATATTTGCAAAAATGTTTTCTAGGGCTGGGGATGTGGCTCAAGCGGTAGTGCGCTCGCCTGGCATGCGTGCGGCCCGGGTTCGATCCTCAGCACCACATACCAACAAAGATGTTGTGTATATTAAACTTATGGATTAATATATTTGCAAAAATGTTTTCTAGGGCTGGGGATGTGGCTCAAGCGGTAATGCGCTCGCCTGGCATGCGTGCGGCCCGGGTTCAATCCTCAGCACCACATACCCACAAAGATGTTGTGTCCGCCGAGAACTGAAAAATAAATATTAAAAATTCTCTCTCTCTCTCTCTCTCCCCTCTCTCACTCTCTCTTTAAAAAAAAACATGTTTTCTAGTGCCATTTCTTATAAAAATCAAGAAAAGGCAGGGGCTGGGGATGTGGCTCAAGCGGTAGCGTGCTTGCCTGGCATGCGTGCGGCCCGGGTTCGATCCTCAGCACCACATACCAACAAGGATGTTGTGTCCGCCGAGAACTAAAAAAAATAAATAAATACTAAAAAATTCTCTCTCTCTCTCTCTCTCTCTCTCTCTCTCTCTCTCTCTCTCTCTCTCTAAAAAAAAAAAAGAAAAAGAAAAAGAAAAGACAGGTGGGTGCAAGTGTCACAGGCCTATAATCCCAGTGACTTGGGAGGCTGAGGCAGGAAGATTGAAAGTTTAGGCTAGCCTCAGCAATTTATCGAGGCTCTAAGCAACTTAGTAAGACCCTGTTACAGAACAACAACAACAAAAAGGGCTGGGGATGTAGCTCAATGGTAAGGTGCCCCTGGGTTCAATCCCTAGTACCTGAAAAAGAAAAAAAGAAAAAGGCATGTGTTCGTTCTGTGAGATATCTTGTTAAGTTGGGTTTTGTCATTGTTTTCACCTTTATGATTCAACCTTATTCTGTATTTAAACATAAGTATATACTGAACAATGTATTACAAGTATGTGTTTCTACAATAACCGTAGTGTGATATAAATCTCATTTTGATTCTCATTTGTCTCACCATTTTTCAGCTTTCTCCACATTGCTACATTGTAGTTTATTTAACCCTTCTGATAGCTGCAAGAAGTGTCATTGTGCATCACATTTTACTTCTCCTTTTTTTTAGGAAGGACAAGTAAGTAGCTCTTTGCTACCATATTTACCATCTGAACATTTTAGTACATTTTACATACCAGGAAATTTTCTTTTGGATATACATAGGAATAGAATGTGGGGACATAAGATTCACATAAACTTAGTTAATGAAATACTACCATTTTCTTTCCAAAACAGCTATGAAAACTTTTCAGAGCCTTTAACATGTCAATTGGCATTGCAACTATCCCCAAGAAGGGTGTAATATGCAGCATTTCTCAAATTTGTATAATTTTGGAACACTTTCCTTGAACAGCATCTTGAGGCTTTATTGTCTCACAGAATATGCTGGAGATCCTGGTGTGGATTAGGCAGGAAGAGAAGAGCAGCACACTGTTTTGGGAGATAGGGAGAGATCAGTTTCTGTAAACTTAGCTTATTTTCAACTTAACAAGGTCATCTACATAGCCTTCACTGCAGAGTGAATCCTTATTTTCTGGCTAGTACAACTTATTTTTCTGTTATCTGAGAAAAGACAAAAAATCATTTCTAAGACTTTGTTATTTATTTCTAGTAGGAGTCAAGAATGAGCCTGGGGCAAGGAAAATTCAGTGTTCAAAATTGTGACTATTCCAGTAAAACAGGACCATTTGTTCATGAATTGCTGATAAAAACACCAGGACAAACATTCAGTTCTGACAAGCAGTTACCACAGTGGTATAAAGAAGTGGATTGATTTAAAAACTTTTTTTTTTTTGAGAGAGAGAGAGAGAGAGAGAGAGAGAGAGAGAGAGAGAGGGAGAGAGAGAAGAGGAGAATTTTTAAATATTTATTTATTTATTTTTAGTTTTCGGTGGACACAACATCTTTATTTTTTTATTTTTATGTGGTGCTGAGGATCGAACCCAGTGCCCTGCGCATGCCAGGTTAGCACTTTACCACTTGAGCCACATCCCTAGCCCCTGATTTAAAAACTTTTAAATAAAAAAGTAATTAGATAATGAAAGAAGAAATGACCCTCGGGCTGGGGATGTGGCTCAAGCAGTAGTGTGCTTGCCTGGCATGCATGCGGGCTGGGTTCAATCCTCAGCACCACATACAAACAAAGATGTTATGTCCGCTGAAAACTAAAAAATAAATATTTAAAAATAAATAAATAAATGACCCTAAAAATATAAAAGTGTTAATCCAAAGTAGAGCATATGGTAGATATTCTACTCCAATCCTTAAATCAATCTGGAACTGAAATGTAACTTCTATAAAGGACCCAATCTTCCTAGCCACCAAGGCCTAGCCAACACCTGGTGAACAGCAGATATAACAAGTACTTCTGAAAGAAATAAACTTAAAAGTAATATATTTTTAGGGCTGGTGTGGATTAGTGGGTGAGAACTTGCCTACCAACCATAAACAAGGCTCTGAGTTCAATCCCTAGTACCCCTCTTAATAAATTTTTATACCTTTAAAGCCCTTTACTTTAAAGTAAAAAGTTTGGGTTAAAATCATTTTAAAGGTATCTCTAAATATATCTCTGTAAACATTTCCCCTAAACCACCCAAGTGTCCAGATGTGTAGACTTAGGGTGGAAAACTTCATGTTTAGGATCAAGGAATTGCAGTTGTCACCTATGGAAAGTTTGTCCACCCCTCTTTTCTGGGAAGTGCCCAAACCTCCACAGGAGGGAATTCCTGGTAGTCCTATTTTTGCCGCATGTTCTGTGTCCTGGCTCTGTTAACTGGATCAAGTTGGATACAGGGCCCAAGACGGGTCAGCCAACTGGTCTCTCCCTTCTGGATTTTTGATATTGAATTGTAAAAGCCAAGATAATCTAGTTCAGTGGTTTTCAACCAAGCAGGGACATTGGCAATACCTGGAGACATTTTGATTTCCACAATTTTGTGGGGTGGGTGGGATGTCACCCCTGACATCCAGTGGGTGGAGTTTAGGGATGCCGCTGAACCTCCAACACTTCGCAGGACAGCCCCACAGCAAAGAGCCATCTGCCCTAATTTTTGTCAGGTTGAGAAACTTTGTTGTAGGTCAGAGATAATGTAAACTCAGCTGATGGAAACCACCAGCCTTCATCTACTCTCCATGTGTAAGGGAAGAAAAGTCAACTACAGAGAGAGAAAATAATTAAGAAGTTGCACAGAGAGAGGCTGAACTTAAAGACACAGTTTTCTAATTCCTTCTAGAACCCAACTACGTTTTTGTCCCTTTATCTTTCTAGTAAACTTTCTTTTATACGTAAAACATGATTTTCATTACTTGCAGCAAAAATAATTTTAGTTAATATAAGACATCTTCAAGTGAATGATTTTAAGTGATCTAAGAAACATTAGGCTATATTGGGATTATTTTATTCTTGTCTTTAGGATAATACAAAAAATAAAATGATAGTGAATCGCATTACATTTCCATGATACGAATGCTATTTTCCCCTATATCTTCTCTACAGTTAGGTGCTAGAGCAAGTTGAAGTTTTTCAAAGGGCAAATGGATGTAGAACATGCTTATGCAGTGCTTATCAGCCTTTCTGGGAATCAGGACACCTGAATGACCAGCTCTGCCACTATGCACAAGCCCCACCCATTGCCACCTGGTCTCTGTACAAAGCACCCTGTAGAGCTGCTACTAATAACATACTTGCAAATGATTTCTACTATGCGTATTATTTTCTATTTGCAAATATATTATAAGGCTGGGTGCTAATTTTATTTTCCTTTATACAGGAATTCAATAAAAATTGTGATCCTTACAAGTTACTGGAAATGGGCTTTTTGATATTTAGTTTCTTCCTGGAAGCTATCTTTCTCTTTAAGTCTCAGGAATATTGTGAACTCTTTCTCTTGTTCATACATATGGTTTCTTAATCATTTAGGGGTCATTGACCTTTAATATAATGGATCTTCTTTCTGTAAAATGCATATGCACACTATTTTACATATAGTTCTGTGAGTTCATAGGCCATTTAGAGGCAACATAATTATTCCCAGGTTAGAAACCCCTGTGTTTATCATAGCATGCCTACTATGAACTAGACAGTGAGAGGGAAATCTGAATAATGTAGAGTTCTACCCTTGAGAGGTACAAAATGTAGAAAGAGTACAAAGCAGTAAACAAACAAAAAGCAGTAAACAATTACAATCTAGGGTGACAAGTGCTAAGAGAAGGATAATAGAGGGTATTATGGGAACCCAGAATAGAAGAATCTCACTCAGATAGGAAAATTAAAAGCTATCATGGCAAGGTGAGACATCAACACTGAGCCGCCAAGCAAATAGGACAAGTAGGGCCAAACAGGAAGTTCGGGTATATGTATGAAAGTTCCAGGCAGAGGGAAAAGCATGTCCAGAAGGGAATCAGCATGGTGAGTCTCTGGAACACAAGAATATTTGCTGTAGTTGTTTCAGTAGCTTGTCTGTTGGCTCTCAGCTCTATTCCTGCTTCTCTTTGCATTGCAGCAAGCTGAAAACTAGCAAGTCACATTTACTAGATCCAGCTTATGGCTGGATTCTGCCAATGGAAAGCATTTGTGGAAGACTGTAGACAGGAGGAAGGGAGAAGCCATAGTCCCTCACTTTGGTAGTATCTCCCCTTGTGGGGACTGCAGCGGCCAGTGAGCAGGGTCTACTTGGTTCCACTGGCAGCTGTGGCAGTGGTCACATCAACAGCTTCAGTGACAGAGGCAGTAATGGAGTAGTGTATGCCTTTGAATTTCATTTAACTTCAGCAGCACACGGTCAATGGGTGACACCAGTGTCAAGTGTTCATGCAGGTCTGAGTCACTGGGTAACCTTATCTTTTTTGTCTCTCCAGTTATTTAACAGTTTTTTTTTTTTTTTTTGTGTGTGTGTGTGTGTGTGTGTGTGGTGCGGGGATTGAACCCAGGGTCTTGTGCATGCCAGGCAGGCACCCTGCCAACTGAGCTATATCCCTAGCCCCTATGTTTTAACAGTTCTGAAACCAATTCTCTATATTATATTGCCTCTGCTTAAATTGCCTAGAGTAGCTTCTTATCAAGTAGCTTTGTATTTTACACTAATATAGCAACTGAAATTAGAAAATAAGATGAGAGGTAAAAGAGAGTTGTGGGGAGAGATTTGGTTCAATAGATCCTGCAAGCTCATGTCAGCAAATGATCAGGCATTTGGACTTGTCTAAGAGTAATGGAGACTCATGGAATACTTTAAAGACATAGTCAATATGGTCAATTTTGATTTTAATAAAGATCACTTGGACTATATCAGGGTTGAGTCTGAACTGAACGAAGGCCAGGTATCCAATTAGGAAGCTGTTGTCATACCTTAGGAAATAATTTAGTGGTTTATACTAGAATAATGGCAGTGAGGTTGAAGAGAAGGGACTGGAAAGATTTTTATGAGATGGAATAGTTAGACCTTAATGGGGTACTGTGACATATTTAAAAAGACTACAAATTCATTGATACTCTTTCTGCTGAGAGATCTGTTCTATAGCTTCTCCTGAATTTGAGTATGTTCTGTGGATCACTGGCAAATATGGCAGAAGTGACCCTATACCAGTTTCTGGACTCAGGCCTTACCTAAGAGATGGGCATCTTCCATTTTTTATTTCTTGGAATGTGTGCTCTTGAAATACAAACACCATATTTTGAGAAGAGCCAGCCAAATGGAAGAAAGGCCATACATACGCAGTTGCTCTAGTTGACAGTCCCAGCTAAATTCCTAACTGACAGACAGTGTCAATGATCAGCCATGTTAGGTGTGCCATCTTGGATGTCAAATCCAGTGGAGTCTCCAAAGAACTGTATATAGCCCCAGTCAGACCAAAACTGCATGATAGGTCCAAGCAATTTCCAACTAGCTGGCCAATCTGACCCACAAATCTAAGAGATGATAATACATTGTGTCTTAAGCCACCACTCTTTTTTTTAAGCCTCTAAATTTGGGGGCATTTTGTCATACAGCAATGGAAAACCAAAATAGACATAGGAGAAGGCAGCATCAAGGATGGTATCTAGAATTTTGGTTTTGGCAGAGATTGAAATTAATCAGTTACTGCTGAGATGGAGACGAGAAGCATATATATGAACTGTTTGGGGGAGAATGGGTATGGACAAATTATGCATCATAGTAGGAAACACATATTTTGGAACTTCATTAAAAATTTTCTCTAGTGTAATGTGAGTTTTCTCTATGGCATTAGCAATCTGGTTTTAAACAGATTTGTATTTTATAAATCCCTATCTCTAATACCTCTTAAAATAGTACTGTATCTTCTGGGGCTGGAGTTGTGGCTCAGTGGTAGAGTGCTCGCCTAACGTGTGCAAGGTCCTGGGTTCAATCCTCAGCACCACATAAAAATAAATAAATAAATAAAATATAGGCATCGTGTCCAACTACAACTAAAAAATAAATATTTAAAAAAACAGTACTGTATCTTCTTTTTTTAAAAAAGCTACCTTCTCAAAAGTATCAGGAGGAACTGGTACTAACTCCACCACATTTAGTCCCTGTTAATGTAGGGCTCAACTTCCAGGTCTCTAATTCATTTATCAAGTATTTACACATCATCTACCAAATGCTCAGCATTTTCTGGGAATCACGGGCATAAATGTGAGAGATGATGATATCTCTGCCTTTACGGTGTTTTTACATTCTAACTGGCAGGCAAAGGACAAGTGAAAATAATAATTAGCAATTTGAAAAAGCAAATAGATAAATAAGCAGGATACTAACAAAGTGGTTGAGGGAAGTGGAAAGAGCTAGCAGTGTGAAGAGGAACAGGGTTGGTAGCCATGAGACCAACCAGAGTACAAAGGCCCTTGGACTGTTAAAAGTTTGGTCACAAAATTTTTAACCACCCAAGGAACTGAAAGACTTGTGTGCTTATAGATTCATGATTAAGAAACACATGCATACAATATAAAGTTGGAGAGAGATACAGAGTAAACAATCCTGTGCAGGCCATATTGAGGAATTTGCGTTTTTATTCTAAATATAAACAACTTGCAGAAACCTGGATATAATCTGATTCATGTTTTAAGAAGATATCGGACAGAACTGATAGGGTAAAAAGAGAGGTGGAAAAAACTGACGAGAAACTGTTGTAGTGTCCAGGAGAAAGGAAAGTGGCCTGGGCAAAGGCTCACTCTTAATTTTCTCTTTCCTTACACTCAATCTTTGTAAAGTGCAGATGGAGGCTTAGTAGAAACAGATTGCCAATTATCCTCAAGTGTCCAAATACAAATAAGACTCCCATGTACTTCTGCTTTGTGTAAATATTTGAAATCTTTTTTGAGATTGATGGTGTTTTCTACTTTTTTCTGCAGATCAACCTACTTCCCCTAAACCTGAGGTTTCACTCTAACAGGAACTAAGAACATCTGTGGTCTTGCAAATCCACTGAACCAATTAGTAACTTTCATGCCACTTCACCATAAATAATTTGTTGTCTGACAAGTTCCTTGACAACTGGAATAGGTAGGAATGGAAGATACAAGAAGAGGTACAAGACTTTTTAGGGACTCTGTTAAAGATTAATCTACTTTTTTATTTTACTTTTTGTTGTTCAGCTGAGCCATAGGACCTGGACTGCCAACAAAACTAAACTTTAGTGTAAGGCATCGGCATCCTTGTTTGCCCTAAATCCAGTTCTCTTATCTTGGTGCCTCTAAATTTCTCAATAACTATGTCTGAATATTCATGAAATAACCTTCAATTAAGCAAGGTACCACAATTCAGCTGACATGCTTAAAAAAAGCCTTTTTAGCATTCAGAGGATGATGGCAAAATGTGAAGAAGGCTCTTTAGTGTTACTGGTAGTTTAAAAAAATGGATATTTCATGTAAATTCAAAAGTGGTGACACATGCCTGTAATTTCAACTACTTGAAAGGTTAAGGAAGGAGGATTGTGAGTTAGAGGCTAGTTTCAGCAACTTCATGAGAACCTTTCTCAAAATAAAAAGTGGTTGGGGGTATAGCTTAGTGTTAGAGCACTTGCCTAGAATGCAGGAGGCTCTGAGTTCAATCTCTAGCACCCTTCCCTGTCCCATAGAATAATACAGGTATCATGACTTCTGATAACTTGAAGCCACCAGTATCTTCTTAAGGCATCATCTATTTAGTCAATCGAAAATTGTTCCACCAATAACCAAATCTAGTAGTCTTGTAGGATTTGAACTTGGCATTTATCTTAAGAAATTTAATTTGGTAATATATAAAAATCCACTTAAGGTTGTATGTAAATTTAAGTGACTTTCTTCTTTCCCATCCCTCTACAAGGTCCATTGGCCAATATAACATCCTCCTATGGGGTGAAGAATATTAAAAAAAATGGTTATATTCTTTTTTCAATCTGAACTATTTAAGTGTGATGAAAGAAGTTCTACTAAGATTTGTCTTAAATAGCTCTTATCCAGCTATATTTAAGAGTAAATTTTGAAGGCAATACCAAATTTTTACTGGCTGCTGGGTATGCAGACCTATCACATGCTGAAAACACTGATTTTTCCAACTGTCAATGCCTGTAGGAAAATTGCTGTCTAGAAGGCCTCTGCAGAGTCTGGTTCTGAGTTGAAAACATCTGTTACTGTCTCTTCACCAAAGCTGGAAATTTCAATAATAATTCTAGAAAAAGGGGTGTGGGGAGAGATGAGGAAGGAAAAAAGGGAAGCGTTTCTTCTGTGCTCATGGCTTAAACCTTTTGTGTACTGGTCAGTTGCCATTTTTATAGCTGATTTAAATTATAGTTTACAGTTGGTGAATATCTGCTTCCAAGTCAAATCTGACCTTCCAGTTTATTTATGCTAAGTGTGACTTTTTAAAAAGAGCCTTCCCCTGCTCCTCCCAACCTTCCTAAGTTACTCATTTGGGCATGCACTATTACAGATAAAACTGAGATGAGTCAAATTTAACAAAGTTTATTTGAGCAAGAAATAGGGCAGGACTCTATATCAAATATGGTTCTGAATGCCCTTACGTATAAGGTAGTGAGTTGTATCTATAACCAGAAAACCAGAAAATGATGCACAAAGATTACCTGATTGGTTCGGTTTATTGTTTGCTTTATTGGGGCATATAATTTGACAGTCTTCAACCTAAGATTGACTGAAGCTCAGTTCCTTGGTTAGCAGGGTACATTCTTAAGTTAAAGATTACAACAACCTATTATTAGGTTAAAGGCTTATTAAGGAAGATAGTAGTAGGCTATTAAATATGGAGGATACTTTGGGTCAAATCTTATTGCTCAAGTAGAGAGCTAGGTTTAGGTTAAATTTATTTCAATTTACAATTCTCCCACCTCCCTGTGGTCATCATCTTATCCTTGAGAGATTGATAAAAATGATGGGCATGGGCCATAACACCAGCTTCTGCAATCACCATAATCAATCTGTTTGATTTCAGTATTGTGTCCACAATCTTACAGTAGTAGATGACTCATAGGTCTTATATTATTATTCTAACTATAATGAGATCAATGTGAAAACAACAGCTATGTATGGGCATTTAACACTTTAGGTGAGCACAAAGAGTGCCAAGAAACTGCAAGAGGAGTCTCTATTAATCAACTGATCAATAGCAAACAATTAAAAATTCAAGTATCTGTGGCCCACTGATTAGAGTTTTTGAAGTATGATGGAAATTGAGAAACAAGAGTGTTATGGTTTGTATATGAGGTATCCCCCCAAAGCTCCTGTGTTTCTGCAGGAATATTCAGAAGAGAGATAAGATTGTGAGAGCTGTAACTTAATCAGTCCATCCTAGTTTGAATGGACTGACTAGTGGTACTACAGGAGGGTGGTGTATGGCTGGAGGAAGGGGTCATCGGGGCATGCCCCAGAAGGGGGCATGTTCCTTGTGGTCCTTTCCCACACCCTCCTCCTTCCTGACTCCACTATGAGAAGCTTTCCTTTGCTGGGACCTCCCCCCATGAGGCACTGCCTCACTTTGGAACCAGAGCAATGGAGTTGGCTGTCTAGGGATTGAGACCTCTGAAACTATGAGCCCCAAATAAAATTTCCCTCCTCTAACTGTTCTTGTCAAGTATTTTGGTAAGACTGACACAAAAGCTGACTAAAACAGAAATTGGTACTGAGAATAAGGTTATTTCTTTGGCAACTTGTACATATAGGTTTGGAAGCATTTGAAGCTATAGGAGAAATTTTGAAAAGTTAAGAGAGGGTTGGGGTTATGGCTTAGTGGTAGAGCGCTTGCCTAGCATGTGTGAGGCCCTGGGTTCGATCCTCAGCATCACATTAAAATAAATAAAATAAAGGTATTATGTCTAACCAAAAATAAATAAATAAATAAATAAATCTTTTAAAAAAAAGTTAAGAGATGCAAGCTGTAAAATTCTAAAAATTTTAGAATGTTGTAAGCAGAACTTAACAGGCAATTTTGGTGGGAACTCAGAAGATAAGAATACTGATAGGAATGCAGACCATGCTCATGAGGTTTCAAAGAGAAATGAGGATTCTATTGGGAATTGAACTAAAAGACACTTATGTTGTATTGTAGCAAAGAACTTGACTACATTTTGCCTATGTCTTGAGACTTTCTATGAGGCTTAATTTAAAGATGACGGACTACTCTGGTGGAGAAAATTTCAAGGCAGCACATCATTCAGTCGGCATGGATATTGTTGAGCCAGGTTTACTTTGAGACTCGAGAAGAAAACAGGGCAAAATTTTCTTCTTGTTATTTTTAGATACACATGACAGTAGAGTGCATTTAAATTTTTTTTTAGTTGTTGATGGATCTTTATTTTATTTATTTGTATGTGGTGCTGAGAATTGAACCCAGTGCCTCACACATGCTAGGCAAGTGCACTACCACTGAGCCACAACCCCAGCCTCAAGTACATTTAGATATATTATACATACATAGAGTATAACTTATTTTAATTAGGATCCCATTTTTGTGGTTGTAGATGATGTGAAGTTTCACGGTGGTGTATTCATATATGAACATAGGAAAGTTATGTCAGATTCATTCTACCATCTTTCCTATTCTATCCCCCTCTCTTCCCTTCATTCCTCTTTGTCTAATCCAATGAATTTCTATTCTTCCCTCCCGCACCCTTATTGTGTGTCAGCATCCGCATATCAGAGAGAACATTTGACATTTGGGTTTTGGGGATTTGCTTATTTCACAGCATAATAGTCTCCAGATCCATCCACTTGCCAGCAAATGTCACGAAGTCATTCTTTTTTAGGCTGAGTAGTATTCCATTGTGCATACATTCCTCATTTTCTTTATCCATTTATATGCTGATGGGCACCTAGGTTGGTTCTATAGCTTAGCTACTGTGAATTGAGCTGCTATATAAACATTGATGTGGTCACATCACTATAGTATGCTGCTTTTAAGTCTTTTGAGTATATACCAAGGAGTGGGATAACTATGTCAAATAATGGTTCCATTCCAAACTTTCTAAGGAATCTCCCTATTGTTTTCCAGAGTAGTTGCAACAATTTGCAGTCCCTCCAGCAATATATGAGAGTACTCCCCACCCCCCACATCCTCACCAACATTTATTGTTACTTGTATTCTGATAATTGGCCATTCAGACTGGAGTGAGATGAAATCTTGGTGTAGTTTTAATTTGAATTTCTCAAATTGCTAGAGATGTTGAGCTTTTTTTTCCATGTATTTATTGACCATTCATATTTCTTTTTCTGTGAAGTGCCTGTTCAGTTCCTAGGGCTAAAAGATTTTAAAAACTTGCAGTTTGGATGAAAGAATGCATGTAACGCTGTGGCTGAGGAAGATGTGCTTGTTGAAGAAATTATAGCACCTCAAGAGACTCTAAGTACTTCATACAGAGATAATAGGAATAAGACCTATCTCAGGAATTTCCAAAAATACACCCATTGCAGTTTCCATATAGAAAATTCTTTTAGGATAATATCATAGGGGTGCCCTGATTGCATGGGGTACATAGGAGCTGTTCCACCATTCTGAGTCATGCAGGCACTCAAAGGCCACTGCAGCTATGATTCCAGGGAGCCCATGTAGTGTGTGAGCTAGCAGTAGACCTTGGCATTATTCACCTGGTGCTAGTTCTGCAGGAATGCTCAAGTTAAGGGGTCATAGAGGCTTCCACTGAAATTTCAAAGGAAGGCCTAAAAATTCAGGTAAAGTGTCACAAGGTCAAATTCCCTGAAGGATGTCCCTAAGAAAACAGTGTGCTAAACTGTAAAGGTGAAGCCAAATCTAGAATGGAGACCCCAGGAATTAAGAGATGCTAGTAACTTGAACTATCTGCCGAGGAAAGCTGCTGGGTGCAGAGAGAACCAGGGTAAAAGAGAGGAATGTATGCTACAACTGACCCAAGGATTGGAGCTGTCCAGGCCCTTTGAAAATAACATCTTGTTGGGAATAGTGGTGCATGCCTGTAATCCCAGCAATTCAGGAGGCTGCAAGGAGAACTGCAAATTTGAGGTCAGCCTAAGCAATTTAGTGAGGCTCTAAGCAACTTAGTGAGACCCTATCTCAAAAAAAAAAAAAATCTCATAGACAAGTATCCTAAATGCTGTACATGGAGCTACAGAACTTGTTTACTCAGTTGGATTTTGGTATTGCCTTGGTTCAACCCTTCTTTCTATGCCCCCATCTCTCTCTTTTTGAAATAGAAATGTTTACTCTGTAGCATATGTTGGATACATGTAAGTTATTTTTGATTTGGGCTCACAGTTGAGTTTGTCTTGACCCTCAGATGAGATTTTGGATTTGGATTTATGACAATACCGAAATTATTAAGACTGTGGCACTCTTGGAGATGAACTAAATGCATTTTGCATTGTGAGATGGACATGAGCTTTTGGGGGGTAGGGTGGAATATCATGGTTTGGATGAGGCATCCCTCCAAAGCTCCCATGAGGTGAAATGATTAGATCATGAGAGATGTAACTCAATTAGTCCATCCTAGTTTGAATGGCTGGGTAGTAACTATAGACAGGTGGGGATGGGTCACTGAGGGCATGCCCTGAAGAGTGCACGTTCCCTCTCCCCAACCCCCCCTCCCACCCTGTACTTCTTAATTCTGTCATAAGCTGAGAAGCTTTCCTCTCCTGGGCATGATATAAGCAATCATTCATATCTACTTAGGTAGTTTCCAAGTCTCAAATATTGTTTGGAAGCACAAAATACTTCGTGGAGGCATCAACCAGACAGTTTTTCTATATCCAATAACAATCAGGTTATTGACCATAAAGGTTGCAATACTTCTTTTCACAAGTGTTGAAAAAAAAAGTGATATTTATTTTTATTTTTTGGTACTGGGATTGAACTCAGGGGCACTCAACCTCTGAGTTATATCCCCAAGCCCTATTTTGTATTTTATTTAGAGACAGGTTCTTACCAAGTTGCTTAGTGCCTCACTTTTGCTGGTTTTAAATTCTGAGCCTTCTGCCTCAGCCTCCCTGGCAGCTGGCATTACAGGTGTGTGTCACCATGCCCTGCAAAGTAGTAATATTTAAAATTCCAAGGATAGCATTCTATTCTTTGGGAGTTTCTTCCTTTCCTGTTTCTTGTTTGTAGTATGAAGAGGTACTGGCATTAAGAGATTAGTTTTCTGATTTTTTTTTTTTTTTTTGGCATGAACCCATGGAATCAACAGTCACTCTAGTTTCTTGCAAGATCAGTTTTGCTACATTAAAGCCATCCAAAGATTATTATTCTGTGGAATTCCCTGTGTGGAAAGGGAAGGGATTAGAATGGCAGAAAACAGGAGAAAAGGCCTTCATGGTGACAAATTTTCTGTATCTTGGGAAAGTTATCATGTCATATAATGCCATAATTCTCAAAAAAAAAAGTTTCCCTGGTTTTATTTTAAAGTCTACAACAGGTGTACAGTTGCAGGTGTCAGGAGAGATCCTTTTGAGTTGTGAGATGTAGAACCAACATTCAAGGCCTTGAAACTATGGGACAGTGTGAATAATGACAACTTGGTAGAGTATTTTCCAATGAAGAGCAATCTTTCTCTGATGACACTTGCAGAAGATGCAGTCTCTAGGTTGCAGATTTCGAAAGGTCTGGTTACCATCATTTGGTAGGTCACAAAGAGCTTCTATTCTTGGATGAAAATATACTCTGGCATTAAAGGCTTACAGCACTTATTCAGGACAGTAGTAGATGTTTGAGGCTTTATTTTTTTATTTTTAAAATATTGTTTAGTTGTAGATGGACATAATACCTTAATTTTTAAAAAATGTTTTACATAGTTCCAGGGATCGAACCCAGTACCTTATGCATGCTAAGCAAGCGCCATACCATTGAGCCACAACCCCCAGCCCTGAGGCTTTGTTAACAAATTGGGTATGGATTTTCCAGTAACTATTTCATAAAAGGGCAATCTACATTTTTCAGTTGGAAGTGGGTATGACTGCCATTAAAGCCAGTGGTAACACCTTTGGCCAAGGCAATACAATTGGCTGACTTTACTAATTTCAATTTTAAAATATCATTGTGTTCATGTTATGGTTTTGATGAGGTGTCTCCCCAAAAGCTCCTGTTTCCGCAGGAATATTCAGAGGTGAAACAATTAGGGTGAGAGCTGTTTATCGTAGGTTGAATGAACTACCTGGAGTGGGGGGGCAACTACAGGCAGGCAGAGCACGACTGGAGAAGGTGGGTCTTTGGGTGCATACCCTGGAATGGTGCATGTTCCCCTTAACCACCTCCCACACCTGCCTTGACTTAAGCTGCTTTCCTCCACTGGGCCTTTCCCCCATGATGTGCTGCCTCACCTTGGATCCAGAGCAATGGAGTCAGCTATCTATGGACTGAAAACTGTGAGCCCCAGATAAACTTCTCCTCTTCTAGAGTTGTTTTGGTCCAGTCATTTTAGTCATAACTGCGAAAAAGCTGACTATAACACTCACTGAGGGTGTCAACTGAATTAAGTCCAACTGTAAATGTTTGAAGGGTCCATTAAGTGGTGGAAATGCACCATCAGAAGTTTTTGTTGTCTTCCCAAGATTATGAGTTTGGCAAACCAAAAATTGACTATAAATAATTTTGGCAATTATAAGACAATTATTCCACCAGTATTTTTTAATCATTTGGACTCAAACCATGTTCATCACTTACATAAGTGATCCTCTGACCAGAAGCAATAACAAGTACAGAGACTCTTAAACTTGCTCCTAGTGTCCTCTCAGGAGGAACAAAAGCATTATAGGATGGAGTGTGCTTTTTTATCCAGTTGTCTGTAGCAGTAGAGAGGTTGGGGAGCTTTTGAAGAGATAATTCTAGAACTGCAGACTGTTAAATTGCTCCAAACAGAATCCATTTTTTAAAAAATATTTATTTTTAGTTATAGGTTGACACAATATCTTCATTTTATTTTTATGTGGTCCTAAGGATTGAACCCAGTGCCTCATGCATGGTAGGCGAGCACTCTACCCCTGAGCCACAACCCCAGCCCTCTAATTTGTTTTTGACATTTTCTGAAGCCTTCAAGAAAGCAGAAATTTCATTGGCAACAGGATGAAGTAAAACTGTACTATTCATGAATTGTTTATGTCAGATAGTGTTACATGTAGTTGTTTGGATATAAATGGAAACCATCCATGTATGCTCAATCAACTACTTCCATATACAAATTAGCTACCTCATGATTGATTGCTGAGCCAATTGGTAATAGGATGGAACACATACCAATTAATAAACTGGCAGAATCCTTAAGATCTGATTTTCAATAGATGTTACAAATGCATTAAATCTCTTCTGGACTTGTTTGACACTGCTTCTTATTTTTGCAGAAGAACCAATTGCTATACCAAATAGTACATCATATCCAAACTTGCAAATTGATACAACTTCAATTTGTGTTATTTCTGTTCTATCTTCTGCAGTTTCTTGGGGAATAAAATAATTGTGGTGGTGCTCATCTCAGACATGATGCAGGCAGATCACCTTTTGACTTCTGCAGCTGTCAAGTTGGCATGTAGTACATTGGTTAAGAAGCACAAAGATAATCCCAAGGGTTATTTCAGTGAGTCTCCCATGCCATACCAGATCCCTAAAGTCCTTTCCTTTTCTTCTGAATTCTTCTACTGGGCCAATTACAGATCCTTTGGTCCTTGTTCCCTGTAGAAATTGCTGGAAAATAACTGGAAAGTTATAGTTGTGAGAGTCCATTCTCTCCTGACAGGGTTTATGGCTGCCTGGTTTTTCTGGCATTTTAGTTGTGGCAGGAAATGGTCTTTGATATATTTTGAGTCCAGATGCTTCACTGTGATTCTAAGTGAGCTCTGTAATCTGCACTGGTTCTTCCTTCTCTTGCCTGCAGGATTATATAATGGATGAATTAATCTTCTGCAAAAAAACCCTTCAGAGACTGAATCTAAAAGTCAACAATTTCCTACCTTTCCTTGGTCCCACCTTGAACAAGTTTTGAAAGGGTTATTAATATCCTCTTTCCATTCTGTTTTTGTCATCCACTTCAAGCTTCTCCAGGTCCCAATGTCATATGCATAAGGTGGTAGAGGTCAGGGAGTCTCAGATTTTAAGTTCCTATGAGAATCCTAAAGGTCTGGAAAATTTTTTTGAGGAATTTCTGTTAGATTTGGATTCTCTTATGCTGGCTCTAAGTTCTGTCTCAGAACATGGGGCAGAAAAGATGGCAGGTAACCTTGGTTGGTCAGAAGGCATCACTCTATTTAGCATTTGTCTTTTTATCTTCAGAAAAAAAAGGCAACTGGATAAAGGGTTAGTGGAATCAAGAGTATTTAGATAAAGACAGAGAGAAGAGTCAGAGTTTTAGTTCAGTTATTAAAGTACAGACTTCTTTCATCATGCCCTTAGTTTGTTGCTTAAAGCTTAACTCCTTTTTCTTTATTTACCTTTCTTTTTACCTTTATTTATTTTATTTATTTTTATGTAGTGCTGAGGATTGTACCCAGGGCTTCACACATGTGAGGCATGTGCTCCACCACTGAGCCCCAATGCCCAACCCTTAACTGCTTTTTCAAAAAAAAGGGAAGCAATTTCTGACGCATTAGATTTTCTAGATATGTCTACATAAGAATTAAAAAATATACCCTATTGTATTGTCAGTTTTTTTTTTTTTTTCCTTTTCAGTGCCGGTAATTGAACTCAATGTCTTGTACATGCTAGGCAAGTACTGTCCTGTTTTAGCAGTTTTGTTTTTTGGGTTTTTTTTTTTTTTTTTTTTTTTTGGTGCTGGGATTGAACTCACCGCACCCAATCACTGAGCCACATCTCCAGCACTATTTTGTATTTTATTTAGAGATAGGGTCTCACTGAATTACTTAGCGCCTTCCTTTGCTGAGGCTGGCTTTGAACTCACAATGCTCCTGTCTCAGCCTTCTGAGCTACTGGGATTACAGGTGTGAACCTAGGTACCTGACTTTTAGCAGGGTTTAAAAAAAAAATCTGTTTTTCACATATGACTTGTAATTCTCTCCAAATTAAAACCAGCGCCACTGCTTTTAAGTTGTTTAAAGTTAGATTAATCCATTATCCCCAAAATGCACATGTTCTGGGCCCATAATTTTAATACATGAATCTAGACGGGAGTCCCAGAAAGTGGAATCTTGCAATTCTTTAATTGTGAAGAGCCTATAAATAATTGAAGAAATAAACAAAAACCAAAATAAGCAAATAAACAAAAAACAATCTGAGTTCCTTAACTGGATCTATTCCAGTTAAAAGTGTTAAATCCAATTTGACTTGAAACCCAATTCATATTTTGTCTGTTAAAAAACAACTGAGGCATCTTATCTGAATCCAATTCAGGAAAGTGGGGTGGGAAGAAAGTAGGGTGAGGGGAGAAAGAGAAAAAGAATAACAAAGTTTGCTCAGATAAACTTGTAGAGCTGAGAATCCAAAATGAGTGGAAGCATGAGATCCAAGAAACTTAACCCAGGGCCTTTAGATGCTATAAGACATCACCAGGCCCAAAGTGTGGTTGTGGGTAGTTCGTGTAGAGGCTTGATGCTTCTGGGACACACTGTAAGTTCTACTTTGGACCCTACTAACTATGCCAATTTGTTAAAGAAAAAACCAAGATGAGTTAACTTTAAAAGCTTATTTAAACAACAAATACATGGAACTAGGCAGTGCATCAAGCCAATAATGGTTCAGAATGCCCCGCACCTACAACGTGGTGAACTGTATTTATAACCAGAAAAACAGGAAATGTACAAAGATTACTCTAGTGCAATTCTGCACTTGCCTAATTAGGGCGCAATTTGGCAGCCTTCAGCCTGGGACTGGCTGAGGCTCAATTGCTTGGTTACCAGGGTATACTCTTTAAGTTAGGTTATGACCCGTGTGGACATCAAGCTAGGGTGCCTGTCTCTCATTTTGGAGGCTACTTGGGCCAAATTTTCTCCAGCATGGAAACCAGTTTAAGTCAAATTTACTTCCCAGAACGTATAAGAACAGCACGGGGCACGAAGTAAAACACGTAATTCCTGAGCTCTTCTCTGCCATGTGGACAGGAGCAGGCGCCAAGTTGCAGCGTGCGACCGAAGCTGGCAGGCCCCCAGAGGCGGCCCAGATCAGAGTTCCGCACCCACGTGGCCACACACGCACCTAACGGCTCACACTAGCTCAAAGTCCAAGGGCAGCGGTCTGGCTTTGGCCCTTGGATTTAGCGAGCTCCTGCCCAAGCCGCGGGAGTCATGAAAGTGACAAACGCACCACAGTCAGGGTCCCACTTCTCTCCCGCAACTCAACTCCCGGCCGGCGCGCCGCCGCCCAAACCACGGTGGCAGAGGACGGGCGGGGAACCGGAAGCCAAGATGGCGACATCCCGCCCTCCTCTCGCGACTGGCGAGAAAAGAAGAAGGTTGGGCGAACGACAGGGACGTAGCCAATGAGAGGACGGGGCGCGCGTGACTGGCGGCTCTCGCGGCCTCTCGGCAGGCCCCGCCCCGGCTGCGGAGGCTCGGTCACCGCCCGCCGCGCCCTCTCCTCTCGGCCCTCCTTCCTCGCCCTGCCCAACTCAGCTCTTCCCGTCTGAGGTGGCGGTCGGCCTCGCCTCCTGGTCAGCTCCATTTTACCTCTCCTCCGCTTTTCCCTTTTCCTCGGGCCCGAAACGGCCTGAACACCTTACCGCCTTCTTAGGGTGGCCTCAGAGCCTCTGCGCTTCCTCTGTTCCCGGATCCTCGATCCTCGCCCTGCCCCACCATGAATGAGGAGTACGACGTGATCGTGCTGGGCACCGGCCTGACGGTGAGCTGCGGGCGGAGGGTGCGGGGCGGCCAGCGATGTGCGGGCCTGGGGGGCGTCCCCTCGCCCGGTCTCCCGGCCTGGCCTCGACTCCCTTCCCATCCGGCCGCCCGGGTGGCGGTGGACGCACTCCCCCGGGCAACAAGACGGTCCAGCGTCCGAGACCTGCCGGCCTGAGTCCCCTCGAGGGCTGTCTTTTCGTCGTCGGCCTTGGTTTTCGGGGAGGGGGACGAGGCTAGTGGAAATGAACAGGTTTGAAGGAAGCGGGCTTTCTCCAAGTTTGCAGCGAAACAGCAGGAAATGGAAACCCAGGCGGTGCATCTGTGGAGCTAGTCAGTCGGGTAGTAACGGCCGAATAAAAGCAGGTGAGAAGAAGCTTCACCCTTATGCAGAAATGAAGAGGAAAGGGAAAAAACCTTGCCCTGGGGTGCCGCTGCTCCTTTACTTCCCTTTTGGGTCTGTGACCTATCCCGATTGGAAGCGGAGAAGCACTAGGCGGAGGGGGGAGGGTGTAAACCACTCGCAGTGGCGTTTCCTATTTAGTCTGCAGCCACTACTCAGTATTGGCTGTCAAACCAGGGAGGTTTCGTGACAAGTTATTGAATAGTTATTTCTTTCTAATTGCTAGAGTTTTAAGTTTTTGAAGAAAATGCAGAAATTAGCTTTTCTTTCTTTTTTAACTACCTCTTCCTGCCAGTAAGTTGATTCCTTTAAAGCACTTTGTCAACCCACTTACTGAGCATCAATAGAATTGGAAGTTAGTTTTCTCAGAACTTGGATGTCAGATGCTTTTGCACCTGACTTTTACCATCTTTCCCTTTTGTTTGGTTTGCTTCCTGCCTCCACTGTCTCTTCTGACTGCTTTGTATTAAGAAACTGATGGGTGATGGATTGCTAGAGGCCAAGATCTTTCTACTACTCAACTCCCTTCAGGGAGTTAGAAGATAAATCAATAACATGAAGAGTGAATTACTAATACACAAATGCAAAGTATATCTAATACCATAGTATGTTTATTTTTCTGTGCATCTGTCTGCTTAGAGATCTTTAGATAATATTTTGCAAACAATGCAGGCAGGTTTTGTATCTAGTACCTTTTCTGTTGCTTTTTAAAAGAAAAGAAGGACTGTTCTTGCAGAAGAATTCCAATTTGTAGACAGAAACATTTAACTATCAGCTTTTTGGGGAAATTTGAAATTTTGACAGGGCTACTTCATCATGAATACTGATCCAGATGAACACTGATGTAAATCTTGTGAATTCCTTATAGTCGGACTTCAAATGCCTGAGTCATTTAATGTAAATCACTTCTTCAAGTTTGTTGAAATATGTTTTCTCAGGATCAAATTAATTTTTATAAAGCTTACACTTTATAAAATAACTATTTTTGATTTCTCTAGGTAAGAGAAAACTTTTGACATTGTATTTGGCTAATTTTTTTATAGGAAAAAGTTATCTTTCTGTTTATAGTGATTTATGATGATTGTTGAACACTCATTTCTTAATACTTTATTATATTTGACCAGTTCAGAAATAGACTTGTGACAGTCTAGGAAATAGTACCAAACAGATGCAGTTACTTCTCCAGAAAATCATTTGGTCGTTTAAATGTGGGGAATTTGGTTGAATTTCTTTTTTTATGCCAAGTTGGGAAGAATGTTGGATGCCTAAATGAATAGGCCTACCCACTGCAGGTTTTTTGTTTTTGTTTTTTTAAGTACCTAATTGGGATCTCAAGCTGAATTTAGTAGTTTGTGGTGGATTTTGGCCGTTGGAATGTGTACTGTTGCTGCCAGCATGTTGGAAGAGCCAGTTAGTTCCACTCTTTTTTTTTTTTCTATGATTATTGCTAGTCTTTCAAATTTACTCATGATTCAGGTTAGTTAAACATAGACAAGTGAGAAATATGATATGTCAAGAGCTTTGTAATGTTGTGAACAACCAATAAAAAAAAAATTAAAAAAAAAAACATAGACAAGTGAGTACAAATCCATCATCATGCAGGTTTCCACCTGCCTAGTTCAGAAACATCACTTTGTATCAAAGATGATACACAATCTTATAGGATAACAAACAAGATAATATACTTCATTTAAATTTGCATTTGGACTGTGAATTTTTTGATGAATGGTGGATACATACTTACCATTTTCGGTTGTCATTTTATAGCTATTGATGATAACTCTTTAATCTCCTGTTAGTTTCCTATATTATTTTGTGAGATGTTCTTTTGAGAATTATATCAATTCAGGGTAATCACATTGTTACCATCATTGGTAGGAGTAGTCACAACAGGGGGATTTTAGTGATACCAGGACTTAGATGACTGGCAGTTCAATGAGGAGATCTCCAAAGTTAAAAATTTTCAGTTCCAAATTAACTTTGAGTTTCTAGAGTTAACATGCAACTTTGTTTCCTTAATTTTTGGCTTATAAATATTTAGTGCCTAAGATTTAAGACCCTAATAAAGGCATATATTATGATGTATGGATATTACATGATATTACATGATGTTCCCTTGTGTCTGTACTTTGACTGTCAGAAACTTTTACTTGTAAATAAGTGTGAAGAACTGTTGGAGATTTGTATATTGCTTTAGTGGCATTGTTTACATCAGTTAAGTCTAATTAGCTCATATTAATCCACAATTTTTTTTCCATTTTATTTTACTTATTGTTAGTTTTTACAAACAATAGATTTGCTACAACATGCTGTAGCTCATATTGAATTAAAAAATTTAACACATTTCCAAAATTTAAAAGGTATACTATAAGGAGTCTTAGGACTGTTGTACAATAATGTTACAAATGGTATAAAACTGTAAAATATGAGCCTGCTGTCGGGATAACATCCATTAGTTACATTTTTTTTTAAAAGAGAGAGTGAGAGAGGAGAGAGAGAGAGAGAGAGAGAAAATTTTTAATATTTATTTTTTAGTTCTCGACAGACACAACATCTTTGTTGGTATGTGGTGCTGAGGATCGAACCCGGGTTGCACACATGCCAGGCGAGCACGCTACCACTTGAGCCACATCCCCAGCCCCATTAGTTACATTTAATCCACAGATATTGATAGTAACTTTAATAAAGAAAACCTAAAATGATTTGGTAAAAACTAAAAAATGAGTGTTCTATATAAGGAATTGTGAGTTATCCCTTTAAAGAACTATAGATTTTGGGTAAAAAACTTTCTAAATGATATCAAAACTTCTTTAACAAACTAAAGAACATTATTAATTTACTTTATAACTAAGATTTCACATCACGAGGATTAATTATTGTCTTAAGCTATAACCGAATGAAGCCATTAAGACTTAGTAAGCTCTGTAGGAACTTGGACCCCCCACCCCTTTCCCATATTGGGGATTGGATACAGGGACATTTAACCACAGAACTACATCCCCAGCCATATTTATTTAGAGATAGGGTCTATATTGTACTATATAATATATTCTTTTAGCAATGTAGAAACAATCTTTTATTATTGGTTTAGAAGAATCAATGGATTTGCAGATTTTTTATTAGCTTCAGTTAACTTTTGTTGTATTTGTTCCAGGTGATAACTTTGAAGGTAGTTACTGTCAGCTCTTTGATTCTGCTGCATCATTCAATTATTGGGCCTCTTTATTTTAGTTCTCAGCTTTCAGTGATTGCTTTAGATCCAGTAGGTCATACTTTCTTTTGCAGTGGAGTGTGAAAAGTTATATGTGGAAGCTATGCAACATTCAAAAGTTGTTTGCTGTGATTTTTTTCTTCAAAAGTTTAACCCTGAGTCTACTTTGTTAGCTGGGAATATGAGGGGTCTTCCTGTTTTTTAAATTTTTTTAAGAACCTACTTTCAAGACATAAATACTATTTTACTTTCACATATTATATTGAACTATATATGTTAGTACTTTATTTAGCAAGTTAGCTGTTTTAGATGATATTAGGGCTGATTTTTGTAGTTGTAAAATACTTTCGGTTCTGTTTACCAAGATATCATTAAGAAAATGAAAATTAAGCCACAAAATGGAAGAAAATCTTTCTGTTCCATGTAACCAAGGAAGGACTTAACAGAATATATAAAGCACTTTCATAAGGCAATAAGAAAATGACAGGAAGCCTATAAAAAGTGAGTAAAAAACTTGAAAGGAAACTTATTAAAAAAAGATATCTAGTCTTAATCAAATACAAAAGTACTAAACTTCATTAATTAACAGGAAATTCTTCTTAATGAGAATGGGCTAAAATTAAAGACAACATAAAGTTTTGGGCAAGGATTTGAAACTCCAAGGACATTTTTCATATGATACTTAAAAGCATAAATTATACAACTATTTTGGAAAGCTGATTGACAGTATTTGCTCTCCTTGATAGCTAGCTACAGAAATGTATACTTGAAAGTTATGTTAGAGTGTTCATAGAGCATTGTTTGTAATAGTCAAAAACTGGACCAATAGTAGAAAGGATAAGAAAAATGTGGTATGTCCATTCAGGGGAGACTTCTACAGCTTTGTTACCCAGTGTATGGTCCATAAATCAACTGAAGTTTCAGAAGCTTCAGGATCTGCTTAGGACATGCCAAGTCAGGATCCACTTCAATATTCTTTGCTTGCAGGATTAGATATTCCTTCTGAACTGGTATAGAACAGTAAATATTTTAGGTTTTTCGGGCCATATGATCTCTGTCACAATTACCAAACTAGGGCAGTGTGAAAATAACTGTGCATAATATGTACATAAATGGGGCATGGATATTTACCAATAAAACTATATTTAAAAACAGTAGTATGCATGCTGAATTTGGATCATGTACCTTAGGGATCCCTGCTTTGTGGCAATGTGAATAAACAAATTAGACCTCACACAAAACATGAATGAATCTTTTAAACATAATGTTGAATAAAAGATGCCAGATCAAATAAATACCACATGATTCCTTTTATATGGAGTTCAAAAACAGAACAAATTGTTGCTGTTAGAAGCCATAAGAGTGATGATGATGGTGGTTATGAGTGAAACGGCATGAGTGACTTTCAGAACATAATGTTTTGTTTCTTGAGTCATAAAAAACTATGCATACTTGTATACTAAAATTGAATCTGATAGTTTTAATCATTTAAGAAATATCAAATGAATACATACATTATAGAGGAAAATTGAAAATTGTATGAATTAAGAAATAAATATTTCAAAGTCAAATAGATTATTTGGGGAATGAGATTATACTTCTCTGCTATATAGGGTATTTTGGGCAAATTTGAGAAATTCTAAAATTTATAAATGTATGTGGAATTTCCTTTGTCGTCTTAAAAAATTAATCACTGATCCACAAAATTGTGGTATAAGGAATTCTGTTGTCAGTTTATTAATGGTTATCCTTTATCTTGGATGCTTTTATTCTGGATGCTTCTTCCTTAGGGCTCTATTTCTCAAACATTTTGGTGTAGATTCTGTTTCCACTCTTAAAACTGAAGATCATAAAAAACTTATTTATAAGGATTGTTTCTGTCAATATTAGAAATCAACAGAAATAAAAAAATTGATCTACTTTAAAAAACAGTAATAAATCCATTACATGTTAACATGCTTGACAATTTTATTAAATGTAACAATTTTTCAAAATCAAGATTTATGAGATCATTATTGTCTTACATTTTCTGCAGATCTCTTTAATGCCTGACTTTATAAAAACTCCTGTATTCAATCTGTTGTGATAATTGTCTATCAGAAATTTATGAAAATAATCAGACCACACAAAAGTGTAAGTGGATCAAAAACGGAATATAATAATACAGTCTTTCAGATTGTTGTTGAAATTTTTTTACATACATGAAAACACTAGCATTAATTTTTGAAAAGATGAATTGCAATAATAACCCAACAACTCATCAATGGTTTGATATTCCTTTTTTTGTATGTGGTACCGGGGATTAAACTCCAGGGCACTCGACCCCTAAGTCACATCCCCAGCCCTATTTTGTGTTTTATTTAGAAACAGGGTCTTACTGAGTTGCTTAGCACCTGGCTTTTTCTGAGGCTGGCTTTGAACTTGCCATCCTCCTGCCTTAGCCTCCCAAACCGCTGGGATTACAGGCGTGTGCCACCTTGCCCAGAAATGGTTTGATATTCTGATACATTAAAATTCATTGGTAAAGTTTGCACTGTGAATTCCCTTTTTTCTCCTGCATGATTTTATAACATTTTTCCTATGTCATTTGGAAAATATGCAAATCTTTCCAATGTTAACACATTTCATTTTCCAATTAAAAAAATCATATTTGTTAATACTGTTACTGAAATGTCATTTAAAAGTCAGTATTAGGGACCTGACATACATGCCCAGATTTTAAAAAATTCTAATTATCATTCACAGTTTTAACTTGTTATTGGCAACAAATAATGTCAGTTACTTTCCTTTATATTCATTTTTGAGAAAATGCCTGACAAATATCTAAGCCTAATTAATCATAGTTTGTCAGTCAGTTGGTTTTTAAAATCAAAATGATGATCTGTGAAAAAAGTAGCTAGCTCAGCTTACTTAATCCTGAGGTGTAAGTAATTTAAAATGTGTATTTCCCATTTTATTATACAGAAGATAAAAAGACATATTAAAGGGTATGCATTTTAATAGTTAATTTCTATGCTTCATTAAAGGTATCTCTTAAGCAAGTGCCTGTTAGTGAAGAATATAATGACTGCTAGTTTAGAGCCTCTGTTCTATTTTATCAAAACACCATTGATTTTGCATCATCAGTGCAAATGCAAACCTAGTTTTTGAAAAGTGACTCAATGTTCTTGGTGTTATTATGAAAATAGTTTTCTCTTGGGACCCACTGGGATCCAAGACCACACTTTGAATCTTGGTGACTTTAGGGCTTTCTTCATAGAATATGTCATGTTGCATGAATATAACTGTTAGTTACTAAGAAGATTCTTCGCCCCCTCTGGTGCCAAGGATTGAATCCAGGGCCTTGTGCATGCAAGGCAAGCACTCTACCAATTGAGCTATCCCAGCCTGAGAATTCTTTTTTTAACTAAGAGAATTCTTAATTTCTTAGTGACTGGTTTTTGAAGGTTTTAAATATGTTGTGGGACTTGCCTTCTTTTAAAGATACTTACGTTTTCCCTGTAGGAATGTATTCTGTCTGGTATAATGTCAGTGAATGGAAAGAAGGTTCTTCATATGGATCGAAACCCATATTATGGAGGAGAGAGTGCATCTATAACACCACTGGAAGATGTAAGTGTTAATAAAAATAAACATGCCTTTTGTATTTTGAATATTTTCCTAGTAAATCTTCATTTTAATCCCGAGAGATGGTTTTATTTATTTATTTATTTAAATTTACTAAGTAGAAAGTCTGGAGCACATAATTTTGTAGGAGCTTCTTTTGGGGGGCTGTAGAAGTTTTAATTGTGACCTGTTGTTGCCATCTAGTGTCTATTATCTCTCAAAGCTAACAGAATATATACTAGGAAGATTGATAGCAGGGGGCCTAACATACCAAGCACAATGCCAGTGCTTTCCACTTGGTCTTATTTATTCTCTCAGTCACTCAAAGGCATATTTTTATCCCCATTTTTCAGGCTACAAAATAGTCTCTGTGTGGTTAAAATCTCAGGGTTTGGTTGTGAACCTGTGCTGTACATTTCTAAGCTTAGTTCCCGTTGCTTTAGTAGTCTATTTTCTGCCTTTTTAGGATAAGGCCACTTGAAACATACATAAAAAAAAAAAAATTTTTTTTCTGGTGCTAAAGGATCAGACCCTAGGCCTTGAACATTCGAGGCAAGCTCCCTACCACTGACCTACATCCCCAGCTGCACATGAAGTACTAAGTGTGTTATACTAAACTCACTTATAAATTTCTCGGTGTGGGGCTTGTTGAACATCCGCATGTATCCACCATTAATAATGCTTATAACTTGGACCACTTGGTTCAGGTGATGGCCACCAAATTTCTTTATATACAGTCTGAAGGGATTTGCTGTCACCATTCCTTCCACACTGAGCACATTTATTAGCTGATCTTTAATAAGTTGAACACATTTTCTTCTTTCTCCTTTTTCTTTTTAAAATTTTTTTCTTATGGTGAATATATTCAGATACTTGAATTTTTATTATGTATCTACCAACTTTGTTTTATGTTATCAGTAAGATTCATGAAATTGAAATAATATTCTCAAATTTTAAACTGCAGGCTTCCTTTTATCAAAGTTTCTACTCAATTTAGAAATTATAAGTTAGCTGTTCCTACTGCTAAACACCCCAAACCAAAACCCCCCAGAAAAAAAACAACACAAAGAAGTTTTGGGGAGTGATGGATATATTTGATACTTTTCGATGGTGTTCATAGCCACATACTATTCTCTAGATTCATCAGAATATATACGTTAAGTGTGTGCATTTTTTTGTATATCAGTTATACCTTAATGAAACTTAAAAAGCTATGTTAACTAGAATTAGTTTTAATTATCTTTTCTAGTTTGAAGGATCCAAAATTTATTTTTAACTCCTAATATAACTACAGAAGCAAAGTTAGGGTGGGTTAACTGGACATTATATGGCCCCTAATATGCAGTGTAATGTAATCAACAACAATTTCTTACAAACTAGCCTAATCTTCTCAAAAGAAAAAAAAAGTGAGAAAACTTTTGAATGAAGATGAGAATAAGAAGAAATAAAAAAAATGCAATGTTTGAACCTTTAGTTAATTGTGGTTTGAAAAACAAAAAGACTACTAAATAGCTTCATAAATCTTTTGTTAGCTTTTTATGTGGGGGAAGAATGAGTTCTACCAATAAGGAATGTACCTACAGAACTACTAGTGTCACTAATAAATAGTCTCCTGTTTTGTTTTATTGCTACTAAAAAACAAATTAAGGGGCTGGGGATGTGGCTCAAGCGGTAGCGCTTGCCTGGCATGCGTGCGGCCTGGGTTCCATCCTCAGCATCACATGCAAAACAAAGACATTGTGTCCGCCAAAAATTAAAAAAATAAATATTAAAAAATTCTCTCTCTCTCTCTCTCTCTCTCTCTGTGTGTCTCTAAAAAAAAAAAATTAAAACTTATGTAATATTTTGTTTATTTTAGCATTCACAAATTGATCAATCTGTCTTATTTATGTATGTATTGGGACCTTGATAAACATTTTATCTGATAAAATATGAAATGCCCTCCTACCTTACCGTATTGTAGTAGTGTTTTGTTATTATACCAAAACCACATAATCAAAAGTATTATATAAAATAATGGAAAATTAAATTTTGTTACTTTTTGTTTTGTTTTTAGTTATACAAAAGATTTAAATTACCAGGACCACCACCAACATCAATGGGGAGAGGAAGAGACTGGAATGTTGACTTAATTCCCAAGTTTCTTATGGCTAATGGTAAAGAATTCTAACTTAATTTATGAAAGTATACTGGATCTTATTTGGAGGTAGAAACTACCTCTCAAAGAGAGAATATTATTATGTGTGTGAGGAACTGGATTTTGTTGAATTGTAATAGTATGGTTAATGATGTGGTCCATTAGAGGTGTCTGGAGTTAGTAAGTTAAGAATGGAGAGAAGTGCGTGTGGTTTATTACTAAATGACTATAGAGAAACAAAGTTTTTTTTTTTTTTCAAATATATTTTTAGTTGTTGACAGACCTTTTTTAAAAATTTATTTATTTATATGTGGTGCTGAGAATCAAACCCAGTGCCTCACACATGCCAGGCAAATGTGCTACCGCTGAGCCCCAGCCTCAGCCCGAGAAACAAAGTTAAGATGTAGCAAGATACATGCCAAAATTTTGTAAGCATTTTGTAAATGTAAGTTTTGTAAAATAAAATTGGAAGCATTTGACATAGCTATAAACATTGGTACAATTAGGATGTGGTGTAGTACATACCAGAATTGTAAACATTTGTAACTGACTTCTCTCTCTATGCTTTGCGGACAATTTTAGATAACTGACCCTTTAAAAACTGAGTCATCTTAATGTTTTTTTTTGTGTAGGCTTTTAAAATTATTTTTCATATTAATTTTCTCTCATCATAGAGGCATGAAATATCTTTTTAAATTATTAGTACTTGAGGTGACATTGGAAAACTAAGTTCTTGGTTATCAAAGTCTATGTTTTATGAATAAAAGTATGTGCTACCCTTTCCTTTTATTCTTTTGTTTCTATTACATTGTTTGTTTTAATAGAAAGAGACCTTATTTGAATTTTCTCTAAAATTTGCTAAATTCTTTTGGGGTAAACTCTAAAAAAAGTTTGCTTAAGTAATATTTAAACTAGTAAGCAGTTAAGTAGAATGAAAAGCAAATTTACCTAATTATAATCTCACCATCTAGATTTAATTATAGTTAATATTCTGGTGTATGACATAGTAGTTTTGGTCCCAATTAACTTTTTTTTTTTTTTAAGCCAGTATGTTATGAACGTGCATGCACACGTGACAAACCCCGTTTTATACTCAGAATTGTATTATGGGGACAAAGATAATAATCTTTTTCAAAAGTCTTTTCCTTTTTTATTGCCACATTTTATTTTTACCAGTGATATTATCCTACCCATTTCCTAGTATCTTATCAACCCTTATTTTGGTTGATATTTTGTCATTGAGAGGTAAATTTGGTTGATATTTTGTCATTGAGAGGTAAAATCTGAACTTTAAAAATATCTATTTTTTTAGAGGATAGAATGAGGTTTACATACTGACTGACTTTCCTCTTTAGTAAATTGGCCAGCCTTGTGCTGGTACATTTTTCCATTGAGCTTTTTGTGTTTTTCTTTATTGATGTGAAAGAGCTCTTTATAACTAAGATTACCATTTTAAAGTTATGCAATTTGCCTAATAATCATTAAAATTTTTTTCTATACTCAGGCTTTTTTCATGTCATATTGGTTGATCTTTTTTCGTTTCATTGATTTTTATTTGCAGGTGGTTTATTTTTGAAATTTTCTTTTCACCTTGCCTCAAGTTATTAGAATACTAATGGTTGTTTTAATGATTTGACGATTTCATTTTTTGTCATAAATTTTTACATTTTACCATTTAATACATCTATTGTATGAAATATATCTGCTTTGTTGTCCTATTGGTTTAAAAGTAGAGATTGAATGTGTATGTAGCTCAATGGTAGAGTGTTTCTCCAGCATGTATGAGGCCCTGGGTTCAGTCTCTGGGAACACATACACATATACACGCACACACGCACGCACCCCACCATACACAAAATAAGTAGAGATTGAAGTTTATTATTCAAAATGGCCAACCAGTTGTCCTTCAATACCATTCTTTTTTTTTCTATTTTGATTTTAAATTTTACCAAACATTAATTTGTTAACACATTACATTTTTACACGTGGTATCTACGTATTATTTTTCCCCAATTTGGGGACCAGCTAATATAATTGTATAGTAATATATGTACAACTATAATTATATTTTAATAACCGGTTGTGTCTCTCAATACTTTATTTCTTGCTCTCAAAAAAGAAAAAGAAAATTGATCTTTTTGACAACCCTAGTGTGTGTATCTTCATATCAGCTTTAAAATAAAATTTTGGTTTCACAAGTTTGCTGTTTTTTACATAAGAATTTTTAGGCTTATAGAAAGGTAATATTTTTACTTGCATGCCTGGCTCTTTCTATATCTGGTGTTGATGTTCACTTTAATAAATATAAATTGACTTGGAAACTGAAATATTTTGGGAGTTGTTTCTTTGAAATATGATAGAAACTGTTAAGCAGCTTAAATCCATTTGCAGTAATACTGCAATTCTAAATCTCATGCCTCTAATATCTTTTACCCTTGGCAAAGCAAGTTCATAAGAATTATTAACGCTGAAATCATAATGTTAGAAAAGAAACTTCTAACTATGTAGTAGGTATGTGCCCTGATTTACCATTTAAAATATGGCTTTGCAGATTTGTTTTGTAAGAGCTATTGGACAATGTTAAGAAGAAATTGGGAAGCTGTTAGTATTAGTAAATGTGCGTTTATTTCTGTTAATTTTTAGTGGTAGCAAGATTTAAGTTAAAGTTTGAATTCTATGACTTTTCTAGGTCAGCTGGTTAAGATGCTACTTTACACAGAGGTCACTCGCTATCTAGATTTCAAAGTGACTGAAGGGAGCTTTGTTTATAAGGGAGGAAAAATCTACAAGGTTCCTTCTACTGAAGCAGAAGCCCTGGCATCTAGTAAGTACATTCATTTTATCTTCTCAGTATAATTAGATTATATAGTAGAAAGAAATATCAGACATCAATCCATCCAGTCAACAAATATTTATTGAATGCCTTATTATGTGCCAGACACTGTTCTAGGCAGAAGAGAGTACATTAGTGATCTTTAACATTCTGTATGGTTAGGGAGGGGAGAAGGTTCTTTTTCATTGTCTTTCTTATAACTGCATGCTGCTAGTAGGAAGAGCTGAGGGTCTATAAAGTGGTAGTTTATAGCTGTCTGTTCACCTTTTAGTATAAAAAGCAGTGAATGGATTATCTAGTGTTTCTCTAAGGTAAGTGACCAACAGGGCAACCAACATCCACATTTCTTTCTCTGTTAGATGCCAGAATATGTCTTAGCATTCAGAAGAGGAAAAGGAAGAGCATTCAGCATTTTAGGTAGTTGGTTAAGTGTTGATTGGTTATCAAAGGAAGAACTTTGATATTGTTCCCTTCATAGATCATATTTTTTTCAAAGACTTACTTTCTTTGTATCTAATAAGAGTCATAATTCAGGGGCTGAGGTTGTGGCTCAGTGATAGAATGCTTGCCTCGCATGTTTGAGACCATGTGTTCGATCCTCAGCACCACATAAAAATTAATAAGTGAAATAAAGGTACTGTGTCCAACTACAACTAAAAAATAAATACTTTTTAAAAAAAGTTTAAAAAGAGACATAATTCATATTTAAGTACTGACTGTAATTACTTATAACTGGGGGTAAACTTAAAGACTTTATAACTAATATATATTAATTGTGTGGGTTTTATTTTAAAGTTGTGAAATTGGAGGTGATGTTATCCAAATTTCTCATATCTTAATTTACATTTTGCCTTAGAGGGGCTAAGTTAATGATATTCATGTTTAAATTTTCCTCTCATACTCTCTCTCTCTCTTTTTTTATCTCTCAGTGTCCTATTGTGAGTGTATACTTTTTGAAAAATTCTTTTTTAGGTTTAATGGGACTATTTGAAAAACGACGCTTCAGAAAATTCCTAGTGTATGTTGCCAACTTTGATGAAAAAGATCCTAGAACTTTTGAGGGTATCGATCCTAAGAAAACCACAATGAGAGATGTGTATAAGAGATTTGATTTGGGCCAAGATGTTATAGATTTTACTGGTCATGCTCTTGCACTTTACAGAACTGATGAGTAAGTTTTTTGGTTTTTAAGATTTGTATTTTTCTTGGAATGCTGACTGAAATGAATTTCCCAGTTCTCCAAATTAGAAATTCTAACAGAATATATAACTGTGTTACACTATGAAAGAAGAGGCTCTAAATTCAAATTAATGTTGGAACCTTTTAAATGAATTAGGAAGTCAATAGATTAAAATCTTTTCAATAAAAGATTTTTAAATTGAGCAACTAAGAAAACTAAAACCCTTTTCTAATATTCATTTTCTTTCTAGCTATTTAGATCAACCATGTTGTGAAACCATTAATAGAATTAAACTTTACAGTGAGTCTTTGGCAAGATATGGCAAAAGCCCATACCTCTATCCACTTTATGGCCTTGGAGAATTGCCACAAGGATTTGCAAGGTAAGAGCCCATTTTTAACTGATTAGCTGATACCTCACTGATCCTGAACTTTATCTCAAATAGGTGGTACGTGAGCTTTAATTTTACCAATGAGACAAGGTATGTCTCATACTTTTCCTTTTTTTCCCATGGCATTAAGAGTGTAATACACATGTTTGTAAGTGCTCTTCCTATGAGCCTTGTCCCCAGTACTTTTATTTTTATTAAAGTGAAATTTATGTACAATGAAACATCTTTGGTTAAAAAAAAGAAAAAATTTGACAAATGTATTGACCCTGTATAACCACAACCAAAATATTTTCCTTATCCCAGAAAACTTCCTTGTTTTGTAAACAATACATCCTCTCTCCCTTGCATTACTTTTGTGATTTCTACCACCAGATTATTTTGCCTGTTGTTGAAGTTCTTATCTAGGGAACAATACAGCATGCATTCATTTGTCTCTGGCTTTTGCGTTATGTTTTTTTTTGGGGGGGGTTTAAGGGGGATTGAACTTAGGGGCACTCGACCACTGAGCCACATCCCCAGCCCTATTTTGTATTTTATTTATAGAGAGGGGATCTCACTGGATTGCTTAGGGCCAAACTTTTGCTGAGATTGGCTTTGAAATTGTGATCCTCCTGCCTCAGCCTTCTGAACCGCTGGGATTACAGAAGGGCATCACTGTGCCTGGCCGTGGCTTTTACTTTTTGCTTAACATATTTAAATATTTTGGTTGCCCTGGGGATTGAACCTAGAGCCTCAGGTATGCTGGGTAACCACTCTACCACTGAGCTACATCCTTAGCCCTGTCAGTCATTTTAATTTTAACCACCCAGTGAGTATAAAATGTCATATCATATGGTTTTAATTTGTATTTCCTGAGAAATAAAGTTGACTACTTTTTCATGAGCTTATTGGCCATTTGTATAATTTTGTTCTGTGACTGTTCAGGTCTTTGCAGATTTTTAAAGATTTGGGTTGTCTTTTTAATTTTTGATTTGTAGATCTTGATGTATTCTGGTGCCAAGTCTTTTGTCAGTTTCTTAGTCTCTGGCTTGTCTTTTGTAATTTTTACATTTTGATAAAGTGCCATATTTCAAAATTATCTTTTTATGTTTAAAGCCTTTTGTCTCCTAAGAAATCTTTGCTTTCCCTGAGGACACAAAGATACTTTTGTCTCTTTCTATAAGTTTTATTTTTGCATTTAACTCTGTCATTAATCTTGAAATAATGTTGGTGTGTGGAATGAGGTAGGGCTTGAGGTTCATCTTTACTATACCTATATTTAGTATTTTAGCAGCATTTATCGAAAAGACTTTCTTTCCCAGGTAGTCTCGGTATCTTTGTGGGGAAATAATTTAGCCATGTATATGGGTCTACTTTGGGATCCAGTTTTCTTCCAGTGATTTTGTGTGTTTTTTTCCTTATACTTTTACCACACTGTCTTGATATAGTTTTGTAGTAAATTTTGCAGTCAGGTAATGTAAGTCCAACTGTGTTCTTTTTAAAAATTTGTTTCATCTACTAAGATTCTTTGCGTTTCCATATACATTTTAGAATCAGCTTGTCTCTCCCCAGAAAAAATATTTGCTGGGATTTTGATTGAATTAAGTCTAAGATTTGAGGGAAATATTCATCATCATAGTGAGTTTTTCTATTTATTTTAAAGTTATTTGCTGCTAATACATAGAAATAAAATTCATTTTTTATATTTATGTCTTATGACTGGTTTATTAAACTAATTCACTTATTCTACTACTGTTATAGGTTTCTTAAAATTTTCTTTTATTTTTTTATTTTTTTATTTTTATTTTTTAAAGAGAGAGTGAGAGAGGAGAGAGAGAGAGAGAATTTTTAATATTTATTTTTTAGTTTTCAGCGGACACAACATCTTTGTTGGTATGTGGTGCTGAGGATCGAACCCGGGCCGCACGCATGCCAGGCGAGCGCGCTACCGCTTGAGCCACATCCCCAGCCCGGTTTCTTAAAATTTTCATGTACACAATTGTGTTATGTGTGAGTTTAGAGTTTAAATTCTCCACTTAACAATCTTGACGTGTCTTCCCTTCCCCTTGCCTTTATTGCAGTGGCTGGGTCTTCAAAAACAATGTTAAGGTGCTAAAAATGGACATTCTTGTCTTGTTCCTTGAGTTAGGGATGATGTATTAAATATAATATTGTTAAATGTTTTCTGTAATTTTTTGATAGATGGTTTTATCAGATTAAATTCCTTTCTATTCATGGTTGGCTGAGAGTTTTTATTATGAAAAGGTATTGACATTGAGTTAATCATGCAGCTTTTCTTTTGTATATTAAAATATTGAATTATTTATTTATTATTTATTTATTTGGTGGTGTTGGGGATTGAACCTGAAGCCTTGTGTATGCCAGGCAAGTACTCTGCCAACTGAGCTATATCCTCAGCCCTACAAATTTATTTTTTAATGTTAAGAAAAAAACCCTTGAATTCCTGGGATAATAAGCTCCATATTCATGATGCATTTTCTTGTTTATTGTTGGATTTAATTTGTTCATTGTGTGTGCATATGCAACTAATGCAGATAACAGATGATTGAATTGTGTGTTTCTGTTAATGATATTGTCTTATAAAGCTTGAGTGTTCTTATTTGTATCAAGGTTTGGTAGTCCATAAAATGTTTGGAAGAGTTTCCTCCTCCTTTGTTTTCTGAAAGTTTGTGAAGATTGCTATGGGTTTTTCTTCAGTGTTTCATAGACTTGATTAATGAAACCATCTGAGCCTGGAACTTTCTTTGTAACAAGGCTTTTGATTATTAATTTTCTTTTAATAGAAATTAGGCTATTTGGGCTGGGGCTGTAGCTCAGTGGCAGAGCATTTGCCTAGCATGTATGAGGTACTGGGTTTGATCCTCAGCCCCACATAAAAATAGGCTATTCATATAAGCTATTTCTTCTTGTAGTTTTCATTTGTGCTTTTCAAGGAATTTGACCATTTCATATAAGTTTTTGAATTTACTGTAAAAAGCTGTGCTAACCCTTTTGATGTATGTAAGATCATTAGTGATTTTCCCTCTTTCATTCCTGTGATTGATAATTTATATTTTCTCTCTTCTGCTAGGATTTAATATCATTTATCTTTTTTAAAGAACCAAACTTTTAGCTTATCAATTTTCTCTGTAGCTTTCTGTCTTTATCAATTGCTTTTTAAAAATTTCTTCTCCCCCAGCTTTTTTTTTTAGTTGTAGATGGACACAATATCTTTATTTATATTTTACTTATTTAATTATAATTATAAAAATGTATAATATATAATATTATATAAAAATAATATAAATTATTTTTATTTTATTTATCTTTATTTTATTTTTATATATTATCTTATTTATATTTATTTTTATGTGGTGCTGAGGATTGAACCTAGGGCCTCATGCTTGCGAGACGAGCACTGTATCACTGAGCTACAATCCCAGCCCTCTTCCCCCTTTTTTTGACTTTTATGGTTGAAACACGTGGCTGATATTACATTTTTCACATGTAACATAAGTTAAAAGTTTAATTTTCCTCTAAATCTGTGTTATCCATCCTTGGTACCTCTTTCTTTTGCCACCCCCTCCTTTTAACCTTGAGTTGTTTGGAAGAATAATTATTTCTAAACATGTGGAGATTTTTCTTAAATATCTTATTGTTATTAGTGTCTAATTTTATTATGTTCAGAGAACAAACTTAATACAATTTCAGTCCTTGAAATTGAGACATATTTTATGGTTGAATATGTAATCTTAGTGATGAATATGCTCTGAAAAAAGAATGTGTACTCTGCATTTGCTGGTGGAGTATTAAGAACTGGTAGCCTGGTGTCATGGAGCACACCTAATCCTAGCAACTCATGAAGCTGAGGCAGGAGGTTTGCAAATTCAAAGCCAACCTCAGCAGCTTAGTAGGCTCTAAGCAATATAGCTATACCCTGTCTCTAAATAAAAAGTAGAAAGAGCTGGGGATATATAACTCAGTGTTAAAGTGCTTCAGGCTGAATTCCCTGGTACCTAAAAGAGAAAGAGAACTGGTAGAAAGATTGAAATATATGTCTTTTTCTAGTTCTATCAGTTTTCTTCTTTTGTGTGTGTGGTGAATGAGATTGATCCCAGCGCCTGGCTTATGCTAGGCAAGCACTCTACCACTGAGCTAGCTACATCCTGTATCAACACTGTTCCTGAAGACAGCATCAGCATATAATTGAATCTTTTTTTTGGGGGGGGTCCATTGTGACAATGTTAGCTTTTTAATTGGAGAATTTAGTTCATTTACATTTGACATAATAATCCATACAGTTGGGGTTAGGTCTAGGTTTTTTCTACCCATCAACCCATGCGGTTTCCTGCTCCTGAGTTTTGGATTAATCAGATATTTTCTAGTATTGCATCTTAATTCTTTTTTTTTTTTTTTTTAAAGAGAGAGGATTTTTTTTTTTTAATATTTATTTTTTAGTTCTCGGCAGACACAACATCTTTGTTTTGTATGTGGTGCTGAGGATCGAACCCGGGCCGCACGCATGCCAAGCGAGTGTGCTACCACTTGAGCCACATCCCCAGCCCCCATCTTAATTCTTCTAATGGGTTTTTGTCTTTACCTCTTTTATTGCTCACTCTACAAATTGTAATTATTTATTTATTTATTATAGTTTATATTTAGAGTTAATATTGTACCACATTATGTAAAGAGAAGAGCTTTGCATCACTATCATTTTTATTTACCATTTTCCTTTGTGCCTTTGTCTATATTTTTACTTCTCTCATACTTTATAAGCTCCATAGTACAGTGTTAATTATTTTGCATTAAATAATCATTTTAAAGAGATAAACAAGGGGCTGGGGATGTAGCTCAGTTGGTGGAGTGCAAAAAAGATGAACAGAAGGGCTGGAGGTGTCGCTCAGTGGCAGAATGCTTGCTTAGCGTGCATGAAGCCCTGTTTGATCCTGGTACTTGCGGGGTGGGGAGGAATAGAAGGAAAACATTTTTTGAGTTAGTTAAGATTTGAAGAGATTTTTATCACAGATTTGTTGACTCCTTCCTTTGTGGCTCTTACTTTTGTAGAGGTCCCCCCCCCCCATGATTTTTATCTCTTGTGGCACTTCAAAGTCAGTAAGGCTGCAGCCTTCCTGTTTCTGTTCTAGCTACCCCAAGTTAAAAGACTAGGAAAGTAGTTCCCTTGGGGAAAGCAGTATAAACCACACAGGATCTCAGCCAATTGATTACTGTCAAGTCTGTTCATCATTTTCTGCCTGCTCTAGGCATTTCCTAGGGCCTTCTGATAGTGTTTAGTTTTTAATATTCAGGAGGAGAAGACCAATGAATATAAGTTCTTCCTGTTGCTGGTCAGTGCTTTTTTTTTTCCCCTCTCAGTATTCAACTGTATAACAAATTTGCATTTCTTGTTCTATAATTCATACTCTAATAAATCAAGCTAATATCCTTTTAGATGGGAATTGAGCAAATATATTGCCTATAATTCATATAGATCCAAGGAGGGAGACTTGAGCAATTGAAACATTTATTATAATTGAGATTTTTAAAAACTTTCTAGGCTGAGTGCTATTTATGGAGGTACTTACATGTTGAATAAACCAATTGAAGAAATCATTGTGCATAATGGAAAAGTGGTTGGGGTAAAGTCCGAAGGAGAGGTAAGTAACTTATACAATTTTAAAAATACTGTGTTCTTGTGAAGAAAATGTATTATCTACTAAGTACCTATTTTACTGTGGACATTGATGCTAGATTTCAGACTACATGAGATTTCTGCAGGAAATTTGGTTTTATCATAGCTAAGGACTAATGTAGTTTCTTTGTCTTATTTTAAAAACAAACAACTTTTCTAGTGTGTCAGTTGTTACTTAAGACCCAAATGTCCAGCATTATGGATGGTAATTCTACATACTTAACAGTTAAGTATTCCATATTTAAATTGTGTGGACTGGTACTTGTCCACAAATTGTGGAGTTGGCGATCTCCACAGGTGGAGTTCTGAGTAGTTTTATAAATCTGAATTGTAGGTAGATCACTGGAAGCTGGTTATAATATCTATTCTAATTCAGAAGGTTTGAAGGGACTCTGCCTTTTCTTAAAAGCTCTCTCACTCAGGTCATAATATTCCTGGCCTGCCAACCACACATTAAAAATAAAGTATTACCTCTTCCTTTTATTACTATACTACTTAATTTTTCTTTCATTTCACTCAGTTAACAGCTCTTGCAGTAGAGAATGCATTCTAAGTTACTGCCTGATGTATTATGTCTAAAATTCTAAAAATGTAAGCTTTATCTTAAACATTTAAACATTGAGTTAGGTGGGAATGCAGAGACATCCTGGAGGTGGTCTATTTTTTCTTGTTTAGATTGCATGGGAAATGAAGATTTGAGATAAGATTTTACTAGCCAGAATGAGAAGACAATGAATAATGGAGAGAAAATATAGGCCTGGCTTAGGAAAATAAAAGAGCCTAACAGCAAAGCACGAGGCAAGATTTTTCTTTAATATGATGTATATCTCACAATGATCCTAAGAGACAGGGCTTAATGCTTCTTGGGTACATATAAATAAAAGACACAGCTGACTGAATGGCTGTGCTGGAATTGTAACACACCTAGGGATATATGTTAGGAAATGTTAGCTTTGTCCCTCCTATCTTCTGAGATGTTGAGTCTTTATGGTTTTATATTTTCCAGGCTACTTCTTTATAATCTTTTATCTTGATTGTCAGTATAATTGGTTTACCACAGTGACTACAAAATAATCTTGGTAGTCTCTAATCTTTTTTATATGTTCTTATAAGATGGAATATGTATAGGACACTGTAGGATGATATAGGAAACTGAAGGATGATATTTTGTTTACTAGTGCTTTGACTGCCATTCTTTTATTAACTCCTAAAATGATGAAATGGCCAAATATTTTAAGGTAGGACAAATATTATTCAGATCTCACCATGTATACTACATATATAAATGGGTTCACTGGCCATGTAAGGTAGATGTTTTCTGTTTTTTTTGAAGACCTTTAAGGGGAAAAAAAATCATGAACTATCAATCCTTACAAATGGAGCCAAACACAAGACAAACTCAAAAAGTTAAGTTTAAAAATTATTTTGCTGTTCCTGGTGATATCTCCTGGGCTAAACACCAAATAATCTCCTTTTACTAGTTGGTCACCTGAACTTTTATTGTTAGCGATCTGTCATAACTACCTGTGCTTTCAGCACAATCATTGTTTGGGAGATATGGATAAATGTGTTAATCTGATTGCTTCAGGTTGTTTCTTTCTCTTGCAGGTTTTTCTTTGATTTCACTCTGCTGCACACAGCAAGAAAGTTCCCTTTTTTTAAGGAAACCTCAGGGCTTTGCCATGAAAGAGAGGGGTTATAATACATTACTCTTGGAGCTAAAGTCTTGCTTATAATGCAGTCTTTAAGATTATGATTTTGGTCTATTTATAATGCTAGTCTTATATGTTCTTTTATTTTTTTGCCAGGACATGCAAGTATAACAACCATTATGTACAAAACTTATACTTCTGACTACTATGCAACTGTCCAAAAAGAATTTATAGGGATTGTTGGAAAAGCTATTTTACTAGTTATCTATGGTTAACTTTTATATTAATTAGTTCATGAATATAAGAAATTCTATTCAAGGGAAAATTATATTTTAATGTATTGGTTTGGAGTTTTTGTGGAGCCGGAATTCAATCTCAGGGTTTTGCATATATTAGACAAGCACTTTACCACTGAGTTACATCCCCAGCTCAGAATACTATTTAAAACACTATAAACACTGAATATTACATTAAAAAAATCGTGCTCCCCCCTGCCAGTTTAAAAAGTTGTGATAAAATTACATAATACATGAAATTTATCATCCTTGCCATTTTAAGTGTACAGTTCTGTGGTTTTAAATACATTAATAATATTTTACAGCCATAACCACTACACATCTCTTGTAGTCTTTTCATCTTATAAAACTGAAACTCTGTATGATTGAACAGTAACCCTCCACTCCGTCATCCCATTCCATCTCTCTATGATTTTGGCTACTTTAAAATATGTGATATAAACAGTATTTATATTTTTTTGTAGCACTACTATCTTTAAGGTTAACCCATTTTTAGCATGTCAGAATTTCCTTTCTTATTAAGGATATTCCACTGTATGTGTAAACCACATGTCACTAATCAGTGGATACTTGGGTGGTTTCCACATTTTAGCTGTTGTGATTAATACTATCGTGAATGTTGGTGTGCAGATTTTCTCTTCAAAACCCTGCTTTTCACTTCTTTTGGGTGTATATCCAGAATTTAAATCTCTTGATCATACAATAATTTTTTTTGTTTAATGTACTTTTTTTTTAAATTTCAATAATTTTTTTTAAGAAACAACCATACTGTTTTGATGGTGGTAGTGCCATTTTATATTCCCTTCAGTGGTGCAGTTTCTCACATCTATGCCAACATAGTATTTTGATAGCAGCCATTCTAATGGATACGAGGTGGTATCTCATTGTAATTTTAATTTGCACTTTGCTGATGATTAGTGATGTTTAGTGTCTTTACACTTATTAATAATAGGCCATTTGTTTTCTTTGGAGAACTGTCCTTTCAAACCCTTTGCTCATTTTTGAATAGGGCAGTTATTTTTTTTATTGTTTTAGGAATTCTTGATATATTCTGGCTATTAATCCCTTATCAGATGTATTCATGTACATTTTCTCCCATTCTGTGGGTTGCTCTTTTATACTGTTTTCTTCCTGTGGTACAAAAATTTTTTCGTGAAGACTTGTCTATTTTATTTCCTGGGTCTTTCATGCGTAAGAAATCACAAATTTAATACCATGGAGCTATTGCCCTACATTTCTTCCGGGAGTTTTCATTATTTTAGGTCGTTGATCCATTTTAATTTTTATATATGGTGTTAGATAAGGGTCCATCTTCATTCTTTTGCTGTTGTTGAAAAGATTGTCCTATTCCTACGGATTGACCATGGCATCTTTGTCAAAAATCATTTGTAACTGTGATGGTTTATTTCTGGGCTTTTTCCCATCTCACTTGTCTTTGGCAGTCTTTATGCTAGTACCCCTGTGTTTACTACCTAGTTGTTTAGTGAGTCCCATCTTGATCTTTTTCAAGATTGTTTTGGCTATTCCTTATGATTCAGCATGAATTTTACCACAACATCATTAAGTCTTCTAATCCATGAACATGGGAGTTCCCATGTATTTATGTTTTTATAAGATCTTTAAAAATGTCTTGTTATAGATTGCTCGCTGTAAGCAGCTCATCTGTGACCCCAGCTATGTAAAAGATCGGGTAGAAAAAGTGGGCCAGGTCATCAGAGTTATATGCATCCTCAGCCACCCCATCAAGAATACCAACGATGCCAACTCCTGTCAGATCATTATTCCACAGAACCAAGTCAATCGAAAGTCTGGTGAGTTTTGAAGACCTGCAGATGTTAGATTGCTTTGTGTCATCCTAAATAACTTTATGTGTCGTATCAAGAGACTTTAGTTTACATGTAGGAAACATAATATGATCCTTTTAGATTCTAGGGATCCTGCAGCATTGTGTTGAAGTAAACTAGAAGCCCTGCTTTGGACTTGTATCCATCACTTCTGACCTCAGTTTCTTCCTCTAGAATGAATGGATTGGCTAGGTGAATTCTCACAATCTCCTGGCTCTAACATGAGTGACTGTGGAGGTTTATGCTGATAAGTTCAATTGAATCCACTATATTTTTGAGCTGTGTCATCATTTGTGAACTTCTTACATTTCATTTTAGCAATGTGCTAGAAAACTGTTCAATGTTTGTGATTCACATCAGGACTTGGCTTTGAAAGTGCAGTTCTTAATTTGTTTGCTTTAACCAGTTGTTATCAACTATTTGGTGTTCCCATCTTTTGATTTAGTAGCCCTACATCTTATTTATCTAATTAAGATATCTGAATTATTATTTTTTCTTTTTTTTTTCCTTTAAGAAATAACATTGCAACTAGGTATGGTGGTACATACCTGTAATCCCTGTGACTGGAAGGCTTGGACTGGAGAATTGCAAGTTCCAGGCCAGTCTCAGCAATTTAGTGAGGACCTGAGGAACTTAGTGAGACCCTGTTTCAAAATAAAAAGGGCTGGAGATGTGTCTCAGTGGTTAAGTACCCCTGGGTTCAATCCCCAGTAAGTAAATCACATTGCAGAACATTATCACTAGAACAAAGGGACTTGACAATCTTATTGTTCCCTAACAGGTCCCTGGGTCTGTGAAAATGTACAAAAAAGGAGCCCAATAATTTTCTGTTTGAGAATATAGTTACTTTGAATAGTGATATATACATCAAGATCAGAAATTATTAATTATTGCCAACTTAAAAATAGTTTTTACTGACTTGCAATTTTTAATAAAGGAGGAAATAGATATTTAATAAAAACTTTCTTAGCTATTCAAAACGTTACCAAATGTGCAGGGTACAGAGTGGAAAAGAAAACGCAGAGTAGATAATATGGTACTCTGACAGAGCCAGAAAGGAATTTTATTTCCAAGTTTAGCAGTTCACAGCCACATCAATCCTTAATCCCTAGTAGGTTAAAAGAAATTCGGTTATTAAATATTTGCATATCCACCATGACCCAGTTTGCTTTCACATAGAACTTAAGCTTAGAAGAGCAGTAACTGAATGAAATATAGTAAAACCTGTAGAGCACTCATATCCCAGGTTTATCCACCTCAGTTTTCGAGCTGCTATTGTTTATTTCTAGATATATATGTTTGCATGATCTCCTCTGCACACAATGTGGCAGCTCAAGGAAAGTACATTGCCATTGTTAGTACAACTGTGGAAACCAAGGAACCTGAAAAAGAAATCAGACCAGCTTTGGAGCTCTTGGAACCAATTGAACAAAAGTGAGTGTTGTGTTCTGTCAGCTACCATCCAAACTGAGACTTGATTTTGGTGCTATGGTAAGGTGAGCACGAGAACACAGGCAGACTCTGGCTGCTGTGTGGGCAATCTTGAAATGTCTCATCTCTACCAGTCTTACCTTTGGGGCTTAAAAATTCAGACAAAACAGTGACTTGAGTGTGGGACCAACTAACTTGCCTACTTATCTATTTTTTCCCTTCAGATTTGTCAGCATCAGTGACCTTCTTGTACCAAAAGATTTGGGAGGAGAGAGCCAGGTGAGTGTGGAAATCTGAAAAGGATATTTTTAGGCTTTACTGGAACATCCCCTAAATACTTATAAATATTTGTAATTTTTATTTCCAGATCTTTATTTCCCGCACATATGATGCCACAACTCACTTTGAGACAACCTGTGATGACATTAAAGACATCTATAAGAGGATGACAGGATCTGAGTTTGATTTTGAGGAAATGAAGCGCAAGAAAAATGACATCTATGGGGAAGACTAACAGTAGTACATGTTAATATCTAATTAGGACAAATATAAAATTTGACAAATAATGCATATTGTATGAAATCAAAATTGTAAGGCCTGCTTTTGTAATCAGAATGGAGAGATTGAAGAGCATTGTACCAGTAAATACTCTTCCCCTTCATCTTTCTAATATCATGTATTAACTTGTTTTCATGGAGTGGCTATTCAGAATTGGCCAGTTACCACATTCTGTTCAATTTAACTGGACTGGCTTTTTTTCTAGTGAAGGAGCAGTTTTAAACATTGTGATATCAATACAGAAAACTTGATACAGTATTTGTATCTTTTAATCAGGGTAGACTTTGCATTTATGTTCTTCTGCTGCTCAAGAGCTGGATTCATACAGTTTGTGTGCCATCTTGACATTAAGGAGATTCTAAATTGAATATTCCCTATAACTACATTGTGTGTTAAGTATTATGGCAGGGCCCAAATACCGTAGTCAAAAGTTTGGTTTATGTGGGCATAAACTTCTAACCAAACTCCAGACTTAGGGATTTGTTTGGAGGAAGCCAATATGTGGTGTTTTAACCTAATAAAGTTGATGAGAGAAGGGGAAAGGAACCTATCATTAAAAAGCAGGTAAAATGTGGAAGCATCTTTTGTATCCCAGGTGTGGCTTCTTCAATGGACCAAGCTGCAATGCAGTATTGATTTGACAGAGCCTCTCTTCAATGATGTCTATCCCAAAATGGCTCCAAATGATTTCTGTACTGCAAAATAAAGCCAAACTCTGGAATCCACTGCCCTCTGTATCAGTCTGTTTGTGTCCTGATTGTGAGGGCCACAACAAAGCTACTGCCTTGCCTTCAGGAGAGCCAGGAGTGATGCTGGGCTGGGACCATGGTGTAGCTTCTGGTCTGGATACATCAGAGCAGCCTATCCTTTGGCTTCGCTGTGAGTATACCTCTTATATTATTTCTGACAAAATGACTAGATTCTTGGGTAATTTTAGTAATGGTTTAAATACTTGTTTTAAAAAATAGTACTTGTTCCAGAAAAACATACGTTTTTACCTTAAATCTTGCTTACAGCAGTTTTGTAAATTGTACGTTTATTCATTTATATGTTGTGCCAAAAATCGAACCCAGTGCCTCACACATGCTAGGCAAGCGCTCTACCACTGAGCCACAACCCCAGCCCATCAGCATTTTAATAAGTGAGATCTGCCAGGTGGAGTAGGAACTGTAGTCCATTGTCATCCCTGCCCCCCAAAACACCTCAAGTCTTTATTAAGTTGCCCAGGCTAGACTTGAACTTCCTGCCTCAGTCCCCTCAAGTTGCTGGGATTACAGGCAATGTGTTACCATGTCTGGCAGATTAGTACTTTTTATGTACTCTAAATGATAGAGCTGGCTTTCTCCTTCATAATGATAAACCTCAATGTATATGCTGCTATTTAAGTGAAAGAGACGGAAGTAGATGATCTGGTAAAGCTAGTTAGGGTGTTACTCAGATGTCCGTGTGATGACTTAGCTCAGTCTCTCTCAACTTCCCACTGAGCCAGATCACTTTTTATTGCAGCTGCCAACAGCACCTGCCCTACATCAGCCACTGAAAGTGCCTCCTCCAGACATTTTCAGATGCTTCTAGTTGAGAACCACTGTTGATCCCTTCATATTCTAAAATTGTGAATTTCATGCAGGAAAGGCACCAGCTGGATTAGTGATAGATGAAAAGGAAGATACCTCACTTTTCTAATATGCTGGGCCAGTGGAACACAGAGATGATGAAAGTGCATGCTCTGGGGGAGCTCAAAGTTTAGGAGAGATACTTTTTTTTGTTAAGTATTACAAGTTATAGGAAAGGTAGCACGTAAACAGAAGAATGGCTTCATGGGTATTCTGGAAGCTTTTTGAGCAAGGGGAGAGAAATGTATGAGGTGTAATCTGTAAGGTAGTGTGCCAGGCAGATAGCATAGTAATGTACTGTACCCAATATAGTTATGGTCCCTTACAGACATGATTTAATCACTAAGTGAAGAAGAATACTAATGCTAAAGAATAAAATTGGTGGGCTGGGGATGTGGCTCAAGCGGTAGCGCGCTCTCCTGGCATGCGTGCGGCCCGGGTTCGATCCTCAGCACCACATACAAAGATGTTGTGTCCGCCGAAAACTAAAAAATAAATATTAAAATTCTCTCTTAAAAAAAAAAAAAAAGAATAAAATTGGTGCATGTGTTAAGAAGGAATGGTACAAAGCAGTAGAATGAGTTGCACAGCCCTATATAAAGGCCAGCTGAAATTTCCTTTCTGTAGTTTGCTGCTCAGCATACTTGGTGAAGGAAAGAAGACCACAAGATGCACAGAGAGGCAGGCTGATTATTCCTGTTTAAATAGCCTAAAAATTGTCAAGATCTCCCATACAAGTTTTAATTTTTGGTATAAAAGCACTGCAGAAACAGTAGAATAATTTTTAGTTGTCTTTATTAGAAAATGAAACAAATTAGTTATAAAAACCTTTGCTCCAAATAGATACTATGTATCTTACAAATGTTGCTTGGCTTTGTGTTTTAAAGATTACTATAGAAATTATTTCTAATATCATAAATAAATGATTATTCTTCCTCAGGGGTTGATTTTATAGTGCAGTATTTACAAAAACCGAATAAGTGAAAAAACAACAGTTTATACATCTGTACCATTTAGGACAAAATGTGTTAACTTTGTGTAGTGTTGCTTGTATAACAGCAAATAAAACCATTTAAGATTACAGTTGTTTTTTTTTTTTTTTAAACAAGGGTAGTAAAACCTTTAGAACACCACAACGTACATTTCATGTGCCTCTCTGACATTAACATGCAAAAACAAAGCTATTTGTTAAAATAGACTTATTTTTGCTCCAACTATGTAAACGTGAATTTGTTTACATTTTAAGCTCAATAACTTTGAAGGCATTATGTTGAAAATGAAAATAATTTAAAACAATATTCAACACTGCAACCCAAGGCTAATAGCAACTCTTGTGCCACTGTGAAGTCAAGATGTTTAAGCAAAATATACGAAAAAGAAGGAAAACATTCTAAGGTGTAGAACATCAATTTTTTTCAATTATGACAGACTGTGCATGTGTGTTTCAGAGTTAAAAAATCTGGAAAATACTAATTTGTTGTTGGCATCCTCCATGTCTAGGCAGGTGCAGGTGAATCACCTATATGAACACAAAATTGATGATAGAAAAGTGACCAAACATTTTATAAATTGGTTGTTATATCTAATTGGGCAAATTATGCATCTTAAAGTTACACTGTCTTGTCTTTTGACAACCCAGGTTAACACAAGTGACAATGGACATCATTTGAGTAATTCAAAGTACATTGGTTAGTGATAATTAGGGAAACAAAAGCAATTCCACTCCTAAATACTTTAAATTTATCTCATGATATATACTGTAAAGAGCAGTTTTTGAACAACTGTGCCTCATAAACAGTGAGTGTCTGCTGCCAACAACTCCAACTTACATGGGAAGAGTTACACAGAAAGTGTTCTTACCAATAGCTACTCCTAAATGGAGCTGCTACTTTTTGTATATTTTCAATAAAGTTATTTACATCTGTAACAAGGATTCCACTATTTTCAAAGACTTCTTTTGAGACAGTAGGCTTATCTGTGAAGAAAAAAATTAGTGAAAAATATCAAATAGGATGTTCTTAATAACATCTTACGTACAAGGTGGGAAATAAAAGGAAAAATGTCTGGTTCAATGTTAGAAAAAGATAAGCTGCATCCATGGGAGTGGAAGAAGGGAAGGAACACTGACAACAGTGACAACTCCTGCAGCTTTTAAATAAACTTGAACCATAACCCCCCTTCTGGCCTTATGTGCATTTGTCAGAACATGTCATACTAAAGTTTGTTCCTGGCTGTCTGATGTGGAAGTTTTATCTACCTTTATCGTAGTTATACACTACTGGGAAGGACATTTCTAGAGCCAACCTATTTCCGCATTAAGTAATGGAAATTAAAACTTAGCATGTGAACTTACCTGTTAGGAAGACAGCAAATCTGGCCTCAACATGCTGAATTTGCAGGTTTATCAAACATTTCAAAATTTCTGCTTTTGTTGGAGTTCGAGAGTCACAGTGGTGATAGTGAAGCAATTCGATGATATTTGCACTCTGATATGATTTCAATATTAAATTCTTTTTATGCGCAATTGAATCCATTCTGGAAAATACATAGGAATGTTTTTTAATATTTATTTTTTAGTTTTCGGCAGACATAACATCTTTGTTTGTATGTGGTGCTGAGGATCGAACCTGGACCGCACGCATGCCAGGCTAGTGCGCTACCACTTGAGCCACAACCCCAGCCCACATAGGAATGTTAATCACTAAATTAAGATTCAGTTATTTTCAACTGTTTCACTCCTAGGACTTTTTCTTATCCTTTGTTTTAACCAGTTGTTATAACTCAAACTCATGAGAGATCCAGCTCTTTGCTTCTCAAATGTTCTTTATTATGACACAACTTGGCCTCCTAGAAGTCACTGTCACTATTGTAATGACTTTGTAAATATAAGATTATAAATTTGGGCCTCATTCCATGCCAGAGAGACATTGTACATTTATCTACTACCACTTTAAATTGTGTGGCCTAGAGCAAGTCTTTCATTGATTTGTAGTGGGCCTTTCTGCCTGCATTAAATATTTGTTTGCCAACAGATCTCTTAAAATAGACAAATACACGACAACAGTGAAATGCCTTACAATCCTTATTACACATATAGAGCACAATTTTTCGTATCTCTGTATATCTAAAATGTCTATTCCATAACCATTAACTTTGTTAAAACTATGTAGTTTTCTTACATATCTCAAAAACCTATTACTACCTGTTTTCTTCCTCTTTTAGAGGAAAATGCATCCTTACGTATTAATAACTTACAGGTATGATATGGCTCTTAAGAGCTTTAATGCACTTCTAGTTTAATGATTGAAGTTTAAAATTTCCCTTAAAACTGCTGATCAACAAGATCCTCTGAACCTGGTTCCATTCCCTCTGGATTGCTCAGACCTCAGAACTCTATCTGCTTTGCCAGCTAGCTCCTCTGTCAAGGGAAAACCTTTCCTGAAATTTGTTATTTCTCCCTCCTTTAAAGATTCCATACCTCATACAATTTGTTATGCTTATTCCTACTTTGTTGGAAAAAGCAGTATGGTAAAAGAGGTAAATAAACTCACTTCAAACCTGATGACTTCTTAACCTTGGAATAGTTTTTCTACTTTCTAGGTGAAGTTTCAAAGAGACAATGGATGTAAAGCGCCTACCAGTACTTGACATCTTCAACAGTTAACAATATTTGTCCAATCAACACTTTTCTACTCTGCCTCCCAGCCCACTCTTCTTCCTGTCTCAGAAGAACTGAGAGGCATACCTTAGATAGGTAGGAACATCCATAGGCCTCAGAACTCTCTAGCCATGGAATCAAAATTTTCTATGAGTAAATATCTAACCCACAAATAATTATTTTTATAATTGATGGTAGTCGAGCCAGAATCAAACTATAGAGTTTTTATGACTTCTGTTAACCTAGAGAAGTGCATGGCTTGATACTGTTTACAGCTTCCATTATTGGATGTCCTGCTACAAAAACAATACATCAGCTAGACATCAAACCTAAAAACCATGATCAAAGTGGCAACTCATCAGGCTGCAATGTTTGGAGGGACACTAGAGCACACAGAGCACAAGGGCATTTCTATGCCCACCCGAAAGTACTTACCTTATGTCTTCCTTTAGCTTTTTATTTTCTCTGTAGTGAAGTAACCATTTCCATCTTCCATTTCCATTTAGTTTTTCCAGAATTTTGACAATATCCTTCAGTTGAACTGTAGAATAAGTGTGGCGAGAGATCATAAGTAAAAAAATTAGATCCGTGGTTGGGTATATAACCACCATTACCACTGAAGTGGTTGGGCAGCATCCACTCTCACAAAGGCACAACCTATTGCCCCTTCAACACCTACGTATACTACAATATGAAAGAACTGTGTAGAGACGAGGGCATGGTGGTCTGCAAGTAAAAGCTTGACTGGACAAGCCACACAATAAAAAAGGAGGAGTCCTGTGCTGTAGGAACAAGGCAGGTCGAGTTTCATAAACACAAAAATCTACCAATAGTTTTAACCCCAGTTTCCATGCAGAATTCATGCTTCAGCAGATAATTAATCTCATCCAGAAGTAGTATCCACATTGAATTCTAATGAGAAGATGAGTCAGGTTTGGATTACACATAAAAGTGTGTGCCATGAGAGATGTAAACTCTGTGGGAAAGTTCAAGGAGATGGTTACAAAATATGACTTATGGAAAACAGGGCTGATTCTAAGCAAAATTATTATAGAGCAGACTTGATTTGGCAAGTGAAGGGGTTAAATACAAAAACCTTAAATTTGTATAAATGGGAGTTTGGCCATATCAAGAAGGATCTCAGAAGCAGGTTTGGTGATAAAGATAATTAGGTAAAAACAGGTTAAGAGCACTACCATGAAAATTACTATATAAAAAGTGCTTAGTATAGTATTTGACAGGAACTAAAAATCCTCAAAAGGTGGCAACTGAAATTCTTTAGTTGATAATTTCTGCTATGATAGTATTTGGGTCACTAGGTGAGAAGAAATGGACTTGACTAGATTTCAAAGGAAGGAAAATAAAAGACCAACCTAATGTTAAATGTTCTAATATTTTGTCATCTGATATCATGAAGCCTCCTGTGCGAAACAGCTCTTGGTAGGTGTCGTTAACAACATCTTCAGGGCTGTCTATTCCAGCAAAGATGACACTGGGGAAATGCTTCAGTTTCAGCAGAAAAGGAATCTGTTAGACAGAAAAGGGCCCTGTGAAGAGAGGCACACTAGGCACATTTTCCTATCCACGGGTTTCAAGGTCCAGGAACAGGTGAAAATACATTTGGACTACTGACTGGTAACCGGTTGTGCACGAAGGACTGTTTCTAAGCTCGTCATCAGCAGCTAACTCTTAAAGTTAGTTAAATAAAGAGGTCTCAACGGTTGGGGGAAATAATTGTTCTTGAGGGAAGGTACATCTGAGGCTTTGAGAAGCTGTGAAGTAATCAGCAGATCACATAAATTCAGTCTTGTCTCCAGCTCACAGATAGGTGTCAGTATTGCCAGGCTAATGTCACTGCCTACTGACAAGCAGGATTATGCACCTAGCTATGTCCATAAACTGGATCTTCTGGGAATAAGCAATCACATTTTGTCAACTAGAAGGTAAATATAATAACAGAGTTCAGAAAATATTTCCAAGTCCTTCAAAAGCAAGATTTTTAGACATCATGTGATATAGATTTATCTCAAGTGAGAAAATTTAGCAATCTTTCACCTCTTCATAATTTTCCCTTAGATAATGCAGACAGTTTCTTAACACTATGAAACTTCCTCTGCCCTACAAATAACCTTGGTGAAATGAGTTTTCCACAGTGCACACATCACCTTATTCCTATTATCTTTCCACTTAAAGGCCCAATGGTTGTAATGTGTTCTTTCCCTACAGAGAAAGGCAGGCATGAGTCTGATATTACAGGAACAACTTCAGTTCCTGGGAATACATTTCTTTGAAAGAAAGATTCCAAACCTACCTGATGCAAATGTGATGATAAATCTTCGTTTCTGATGATGATTATTAGCTTATCATTCTCTCTGTGAAAAGCCTGACAGAAATGCTGAGGTTCAATTTCTGTATGGCCTCCTTTCCTCAGAATGTTCTGAAAGATTTACAAACAGCCATTAAAAAAGGATACTTATGGGCTGGGGATGTGGCTCAAGTGGTAGTGCACTCGCCTGGCATGTACGAGGTACTGGGTTCAATCCTCAGCACCATATGAAAAGAAAAATAAAGATAATATGTCCACCTAAAACTAAAAAAATAAATACATAAAAAAGGATACTTGCACAGAACTATCTTATAGCTTATAAAAATAAGCCATCAATATCTAAAACTAACAAATAAAGCCATAAAAAAGCACATCCTTTTGCTAAATTATATCTTAACAAAGGAACAGAAAGAGCAATTGGTCTTGTTAAATAAGCTTTTATATATATAGAAGAAATGACTCTTATTTATCACCACAACTGGATTTAGAAGTTTATTTCAAAAGTAAAGTAATTTGTAATCTTTTATTGTCCATGAAGTATCAAAAATGGATGTTTTAAAATCTACATAAGTTTCTTCAAGGGAATAAAGATATCTTGGGGATACCAGATTTTTAAGTGCCACCTCTAGCCAAAACATGTTAAACTTGAAAAACAAAAACCTGTGCATTCCTTTATCACTAACTAGAACTGATTCAGAGTCAGTGGTCCTTTGGATTTACATCTTTGAATATGATGCATGATACAGTTTAAACTGCAAGTGCTTGTGAGGCACAGCTGTGACATGGCTTACTGTTATCACATAGAATAGCTAGACTGGGAAGGTAAAATGTGTGTTATCAAGGAACCTCAACCCTGTCTCCCCTCCTGACTTGATCAATTTCTGTCGAAATCAATTTCTGTTGAAGGATTTTGGATTTTCACTGTACATCCTTGTTATATCCAAAACACTCATGACAATCATTGATACTTCCTCTTTAAAAATAGAGTATAACTTGAACGGAGCACGGTGGTGGCACACCTGTAATCCCAGCGGCTTGGGAGGCTGAGACAGGAGGATCCTGAGTTCAAAGCCAGCCTCCGTAAAAGCCAGGTGCTAAGCAACTCAGTGAGAGTTTCTAAATAAAACACAAAATGGGGCTGAGGATGTGGCTCAGTGATCGAGTACCCCCGAGTTCAATCCCTGGTACCAAAAGAAAAAAAAAAAAAAAAAAACTTGGACCTTTTGGCCTTGGATCCCAAAACAACCGAAATCACACTCAAAATGAATATGCTTTTTTAAAAAACCTACTGAAATAAGTATACATTTTGTCCTTTATTTACTAATAAACAATTAGAAAGAATACATTTTCATTACTGAAATAATTCATGTGGCATTCTGGGCTCTTCTGTCATGTACTCTAATTTCAATAATAATAAAGGTCCTTGCAGATCCTCCTTTTACATATAAACAGAAATTAATGCTTCAGAATTGTCCACAACAGAATTATTCAGGATACATTCTGAGCTTTAATAACATCTTCTTGATAGTACATTATTCAAGTTTATTTTAGCATGTATCCATTTGAAGATTTTTACTTTGCAAGAAATTTATTACTTTCTGTTATTAACAATGGCCACATGATAAAATATCATGAAACAATGTATGTATTATAGAAGGCATGTCATCTAGAAGTACTCCTCCTACAAATAAAATGCATTAGTAAGATCTGCCTTTGGCATGAAAATCAGTATCATCTGCCCTGAAAAGGAAGTGAAAACTAAGATGATTGCTTTGTTGCTTTTGAGAAGATAAATATTTTGCCCACTGTGACAAAACAGATACATGACACGGTCATGATGCCAACTCAGCTGATTCCCCATTCAGTACATGTCTGTCTGGATATTTCCAGATTGCTTTGAAGAACAAACACCTTCAGAAAGACTGAGGTCATTCAGTATTTTTTCTTTTCAATTACACTCCTACCCAAAATGGGAAGGAACTTGGAACAGACAAGTGGGTGGGGACACAACAAAATCAAATCTAGCAGCCATTTATTAAGAACCTTTGAGAACAGAAGGATCCTTGGTGGGGGGAAGGAAGAAACAAAACAGTTATGCTAAAAAAACAGATTCCACAAATTTGGAAAAAATTTAAATAATTTGACATTTAAATAACAAAATTTAAATATAGGTGCCAATTTACAGAAAAATAAATGTGACTCACACAACAATGTGTTCAAGTTAGCCCTGTTACCTCGATTTTCCCCAATCTCTTCTCCATTTGCTGAAAAGATCTCTCTAAAAGGTAATGTGCTGCTTATTTATCTTTTTAAAATATTTTTTCAGTGGCCACAGGATAGTCTAAACGTATTAAAGTGACTGAATGAGGCCTTTCCTCACATGGCCCCTTCTCAAGTATCCAAACACATTCCATCACAGTAAACTTTAGATACCAACTGTGCTAATCAGCCCCTCTTCTCTGGCTCCCCAGTGCCCCACATACTTCTCCACTAAAGCACTGAGACCTTTGAATCTGCCCTCACTGGCCAGACTGCCAGCTACTGAGCTTTGTGTTTTCTTCTCCAGGGCCTCATGTAACTATTTACCAACTTGGCACCTAACTGAGATTAGCAGAGCAAATCAAAAATGTTTATGCAGCTCAAAAAGAGGTCACTGTGCTTATCTGAACATCCTCAGATGTTGCAAAGGGGTGGAGGGCGGGGAGTGAGTGAGTTAAGAGTTCCTTAGTGGGGGCTGGAGTTGTGGCTCAGCGGTAGAGCACTCACCTAGCACATCGGGGCACTGGGTTCAATCCTCAGCACCACATAAAAATAAATAAATAAAATAAAACTATTGTGTCCAACTATAAAAACTAAAAAAAAATATTTTTTTAAAAAAGAGTTCCTTAGTGATTCAATACACATCGATTTACCATGTGGCAGATACTCTATAGTTAAAATCACAGGAAGTGATGGCATGGTTAAATCAGAGACAGATCTAGCCGAGCATTTAGAACCAATGCATTTAATGTCTACCTCTTACATGGTGCAGTGGTCTGCTCAGCTGAATGCTCTGCATCAATTCCTTAGAAAAGACCTCCCCAACCAGGCCCCTCATCCTGAAAACATGGGCAAAGCACCAGCATCACTGTGTTTGCCATAGCCTTTTATCAATTTGCATGGTTCTTTTATCGGTATTTTTTTTTTTTTTTTTGTCCTGTTACATTGTAAGGATCTTGACAAAAAGACAATACTTTTCACTCTCACCAACAAATGCTGGGACTGTACATACTGAATAAGACTGTTCTGTCATCTGAAAGCAACTTTCTGTTACAAGGGTTGGGGGGTGGGGGAGCAGCTGGTAAGTTTGGGGCCCAGCTCTGGCAAGTGCCCCAAGCAAGGGTCTGATCACAAAGGGGACAGTGGGAATGACAGTATGTCAAGAAGTCAAGACAAGGGGAACACCAGATATGAAAGACTAGCACAAACTTGGTGGTGCAGGATTGGAACAAAAGCAAGAACTCATTTTTGCTTTTTATGCAGAGATGCAAATATATATTGGTGTGTATATATATAAAATTTCCTGGCTCTCTGTGCTAAGAGGTCCTAGAAGAAGTGACACTCAATGGCACTGAGTTTACCCAGTGCCCAGACCTTAGTTCTAAATACAGTACTTTACTAAAAAAAAAAATTCGTGGCTCCTTGGAGAAACTGCTGACTTCAATGCTGGGGCAGAGTAAACATAAGACAAACCTGGAACGTGGGGCTGCACCACAAAGTAAGAAAGTGCACAAAGAATTACTGAAGACTTGTCAAGAGGACACAGAAACCAGCTTATGGGAACTCCCATTGGTAGGCCTGAGTATTAAAATAATGAAGGAGGGGCTGGGATTGTGGCTCCCTGGTAGAGTGCTCACCTAGCATGTTCAAGGCCCTGGGTTTGATCCTCAGCACCACTTAAAAAAAGCAAATAAATAAAATAAAGGTATTGTGTCCAACTACAACTAAAAAATAAATATTTAAAAATAAATTAATAAAATAATGAAGGAACAGATAGTAATCCTTTTAGTATAAAATGGTCCAATATGCCACACTGATATATGAAAGCAAATGAATGAACAAAAAAATGGGAAAGAAGGGAAAGGTCTACTATGCAGAATGCCAACTAATAAATGAAGAAGGAATGACAGAATTAGAATACCATCAGGTGGTAAGCAACCATCAGAGCAATAACTGATTCAGGCAAAAATCATCAATGGATGTTAAATAGGGTGGGTGAAGGTATGATGAGAAAGTGAATTATTTATAAAGTGTCAACGCTTATTAATTATTACAACCTGCTAATTAACTGTACAACAGAGAAATGTGACAGATCATTTTAACCATGTAGAAAAGCTAATACATTAGTAAAGGCACAAACTGCTTTCTAATACAATGCACTGAGAAGATCACAACATTGGATTTGGATTTTCTTACCTTAAATGCTTAAATCATGTGGACATAACAAGTAAATGCAAATCAGAGGAAACTCTATCAAATAACTAGCTTTAAAGTCTTTAAAGCCAAGGCCATAAAAAATAAAGAACAAGACAGGAACTGTTTCAGATTAAAGACACAAGCATACACCTGTGATCCTACAATGGGTCTGTGGAACAGATGGCTAACTTCCCAAGTTTTAGGGTCATACTGTGACTATATAGAAGAATACTCTGTACCCCAATATATAAATTAAATATCAAGGGTAATGGAACACTGTATGCCATTTTCAAATGGTTCAGAAATATTAATATTGCAGTATTTAGGTGAAGAGTACTATTTCTATAATCTTCATGTAAACTTTTGAATTATTTAAAAAATAAATGGTGTCAATATGTCAGATCGAAGTTCTGAAAGAATAAAATGAAAAACCTAATGGTAATCAAGACAGATTCTGGCTCCTTCCAAATCAGAATTTTACCAACATTATATTACTTAAATTAAAGGACTATGTAGTCATAGGTATCCTTATGATCAAATTTAAAAAGGTATCCTGTGGAGCTGGGGATGTAGCTCAGTGGTAGAACCCTTGCCTCACAGGCCCTCAGCACCACATGGATGGATGGATGGATGGATGGATGGATGGATGGAAGGAAGGAAGGAAGGAAGGAAGGAAATTGTGTCCATCTACAACTAAGAAAATGTTAAAAAAAAAAAAAAGACATCCTAAACCAAAAGAAGTTCCTGTCAATGATTCATACTACTAAGAGAAACACAGGTAATAATTTCTGAAAAACCCATATTTTATCATTGGAAATGTTTGTATATACATTTGAACATGGGATTGTGTACACTGGTAACGTGAAAATTAGTCTTTGCACCAATTTTTTAATAACATATAAATCATCAAATATTCTTGTAGAAAAACATTTAGTTTTCAGATAAAGACTAAAAGCTATGAACCCCCCCCAAAAAAAAACCACCCCATACCATGATTTCTCTTTGAAGCCAAAACATTATTTTGAACACTAGTTCTAAAATAAACTAAAATTAGAAGGCAATCAATAACACAATGCGTTAAGAATAAGCTGACAACTTTACCTTTGTTCTTAAAAAGAATGATTTTTCTTCTGTTTCAACAAGGTAGAACAGGAAGGGACTCTTACAAGCTTCTTTCATAACGCTTTTTAGTTTGACATGCAAGCTGGCACACAAGTCTGTAATCATGTCTTCATAGGAGGCTGACTGTCTTGGAAGAGATGGATACATGTCTTGGGACATGGCTTCTCCAGAAGCCACATTTAACTCTTTATCTTGTAAAACAACTTGGTTGTTATTCATCATCACCTTATTGAATTCAGCATATTCATTAAGAATAAGTGAAATATCATTCCGAGATTCTTTCAAAGTGCTATTATATTTCAGTTTGTTGAGGTGAAATGAAACACTCTGATTCTTTTGAGAATTCGTAAGATTTCCGTTGTGATTACATCTCTCCTTCCAAAAGGAGTAAGTGCTGTCCATATGGTTGGGTGTATGGCCTCTTCTGTGCTGACTCGGCTGTCTGGCATCTGGATGCATAATTGTTACCAGAATGGGGCTTCTGCTCTTGGATGCAGGATGCAGAACTGGGGCCTTGGATATTTTTGTCAAAGGTAAAGTTCCAACCATGATCTGGGTAGGTGATTCCTTTGGAAAGATGTTGGGGGAAGAGGCAGGTTTCTTAGAATCCTCCTTCTTCTTTACTATTTGTTTAATTTTATGTGCAAAACGCAGATATTCCAGATCTAATGTGTTTTGGGTGAGGTCATCTGCCACTTGCCAAGTGCTTGTCCAGGAGCTGAGCAGGCTGCAGTTTGCAGCAAAACTTGGTTGCCTCTTCAGGCTATGCAAAGTTCTAGATGTACCTTTGAATTCTTTTGTTATAGTAAAGTTAGCATAGGTCCGGGGGATACCATGGAGATCTCGAATTTGGACATAGCATGGCACACACTTATCTTCTTGCTTTAATCCAATGGACCTGTTTCTTGAAGGAATGCTAGTCTCCAGCTCTGGAACTCTATTATAACCCCAAGCTTCATTATCACTATTGTTTGAGTTCAAGGAAGATTCATAACTATTTTTTACAACATCCTCTTTTTTGCTGGTGTGACTACTTCTCAAAGTGCATGAATCTTCCATGTCTAATTTGGGATTTCTACAGTCATCAAGAAAGTCTTGATCAGAGTCTCCAGAAAGTGGTTCGTAATGCATGCCTGAATTCACCCTCATCTTTGTCTCTCCACCCCGAGTTTCAAAATCAGCCTCAGCCCTGTATTCCTCACTAGGGATCTTATTGTCAATATGCTCTTTAGAGATTCCACAAACAAGAGAGTCAGATGAAGCAGAAGTCTCTTTACTGATACTTTCACTGTTGTCTGCTGCATTCTGGTTTGAACCAGAATACATAGGAAAAAATCCACCATTCAACAGATCCTTTATCTCACATGTTGCCATATCCTGCGACATGTGGATTTTTTGTTCAACTTTTGTTGAAGATGTAGAGTTAGACTGAAGGCTGACAGTACCTAGATCTATACTTTCTTCAGGTGACTCAGCTTTAGTCTCACTATTCTTAAGTAAATTGGCCATTCTGACTACTGATATTTCCTGTGTTTGAAACCCTGGCTCCACATTTCCTGGTTGTGTACAATGGGTGAATGTAGTGCTATCTGAGGAAGAACCAAGCTTTGGGCTCTCTGGGGGCATGTATGTCTGTATAACACCAGCTCTATCAATGGAGGCAGAGTCCATGGACTTCACCTGCATGTACCCTCCACTATCTGTTTTCAAATCACTGTCAAAAAGATTTTTTGTAATGCTTTTAGGGTTGGTCTTTTGTTTTAATGAAACATTTACTATTCCACTTAGAGCAGTTGTAGAAACCAATCTGTCAGCCGAAGACTTATTTTCAACAATCTTTTTAGGACTAAGTGGAGGTTCACTGGACTCTAAGACAAGATGTTTTAAGTCCAAATTTCTATTCTCTATGCTAATTGGCTGCAGTGGATTTCCTGATTTTACCAGTTTTTCGACAGAAGGCTTGAAGTTACCTCTGTATCTGGCAGCTGAGGCAGACTTGGCTAGTGCTGCATCACAGCACTGCACCTTTTCTGAGAAAGGGAAACCTTCATTATGCTCATTTGGGACAGTTCCCTCAGTTACTTTACCAGGAAGGATTGGTCTACCTTTTCTTCCTGGATTATTGATTAACATTAGAGGCATTTCAGCAGAAAGCTGAGTTTGTTGTACTTGAGTTAAGTCACTCTGTCCCACTGGATGGTTAGGACTAACAAAAGAATTTTCTTTTTCTGTTACAGCTAAATCTCCTGAACCAATCTGGGACAATTTGTTACTTTTCTCACACTGTATACCATGAACTTCTAAACTACATGGAGACACAGCCTGAGAAGGTCGTGTTTCTTTGGTTGGTACTGGGGGATGGGGACTAGAAGGTGGTGACACTTCTTCAATTAGAGAATCAAAGGGGAAATCAGAAGTAACGTTAATTTCTTCTGCAATCTCAAGGGTACAATTTTCTTTAGAAAGTATTAAAGTAACCGGCTGTAAACTATCACTTTTTCTTTCCTTATTTTCTAGTGGTTCTTCTGGTACCACAGGACACACTGACATATAATTAGCTGAACTAATTTCTCTGTTTTCCACAAGGGTTACCTCTTCTGGCTCAACTATTTCTTCAGCTATATCCTGAAGTTCTAAATTTGATACTGGGGCCTTCTGAAGTTGCTCTATTTCACCAGCTGCCATTTCTTCCTTGGGACTTGTAGGTGATGATATTGTTAGAGTTAGGTCAATATCAGAATCTTCCTCTGACAATTCCAGTCTGGTCTCTTCCCTACCCATAGATGGGCTAATTTGTTGGGCAAATACCGAAGTAAACGACTCCACATTTGTATTTTCATGATTTAGATTACTCTTGTTATTCTTCCTTATTTCTAAAGAGCCATCTGACATAGTAATTCTTGGTGGAATACAGTTAAGAGAATACCCTTTTCCCAAGGTGGCTGAGGCTGATGATGAGACTACTTCAACCTGGGATGGCTCTATAATCTCTTCTGAAGATATGCTAAAGACACGTTGAGTCTGCAAACTGCAATCTTGAGAGCCTTTCATTTCTTCACTAGGTAATGTATAACTAGAACTTTTGACTAAGGCTAATGCTTCCATTATCGATGTTTTCTTGGATGGTGGTGATGAGACTGGAAGAGGCTTCTCTTTCTGTAATGAACACAGTTCTTGAGCAAGTGTCTCTCTATTAACTGAGGAGGCACAAAGGTGGTTAGTGGCTTTCTGTCCTGACACTGCAAGAGATGGAACATCCCTAAGATCTTGTGTTTGTACTTTTTCCAATGCAGATATGGGATGTCTAGGACTTGTAGGAGGAGACACTTGTTTCATCAGCTCTGTATCAAAGGCTGTGGGTTTATCAGGTCTATTTACTTCTGAATATATTGGTACACAGGCATTTTTTTCAAAAGTGGGAGTAACTGGTTCCAGATTAATCATCACATACCCCATATTATCATCTGTCCTTTCCAAGGAAGACTGACATTCACTGTTTATGGGGCTGCTATGCTGGGTAAGGTCCTGTAAAGTACCTGTTTTTGTCTGCATTGATGCATGACCTACATCAACTTTGTTTTCAAGGGTGTCGTATACAGACTTTTGACGTACTATCGAGTGACTATTGGCCCCATTATAAGTGGTGGTGAATGTGGCTTGTGTAACTGTATCATTATAAGAAGCCACTCTAGTATTATCATCTAACTGAAAGGTTTTTTCTTCACCAGAAATAGAAGGTCCATTAGTTTGCATACTTTCAATACCAGAAAGCACAAGATTAGAAGTCTCTAGATCTGATGATTCTTGTTTGGCTTTCTCTCCAATTACCTGAAATGACAAAAATTAAAGTAAATACATAAATAAATATCAAACAGATTTTTAAAAAATATTTATTCTTTAGTTGTAGTTGGACACAATACTTTTATTTTATTTATTTTTATGTGGTGCTGAGGATTGAACCCAGGGCCTCACACATGCTAGGTGAATACTCTATTGCTGAGCCACAACCCTAGACCTCAAACAGATTTTGTAAAAACACAATTACATATGTTTAGAATAGAAAAGTCAAGGACCAAATTTTCTTGAGACACAAAAAATATAATTTTCTAATATATAAGATTACCACAGGGTAGTGATCAAGAAAATCCATCTCTTTTTAGATCTTAAGCTTAAAATACCATCAAATGTGGGTGTTTTTTTTTTCTTTTTTTTTTTTTTTTGAGAGAGAGAGAGAGAGAGAATTTTTAATATTTATTTTTTAGTTCTCGGTGGACACAACATCTTTGTTGGTATGTGGTGCTGAGGATCGAACCCGGGCCGCATGCATGCCAGGCGAGCGCGCTACCGCTTGAGCCACATCCCCAGCCCTTTTTTTTCTTTTTCACTGAGCTCCAGCCCCCAGAGCAGAATTTTTTTCTTTAAAAGTATATATAGCTGGGTATAGTGGCACACACCTGTAATCCCAGCAGCTCGGGAGGCTGAGACAGCAGGATCGAGAGTTCAAAGCAAGCCTCAGCAATGGCGAGGCACTAAGCAACTGTCGCTAAATGAAATATAAAATGTGGCTCAGTGGTTGAGTGTTCCTGAGTTCAATCCCTGGTACCCCCCCCCCCAAAAAAAAAAAGTATACAGAGATGAGAACTCCAAAACTTTAATTGTTTAGCCTTTTAATTATTATTTTTGGCACTAGGGATTGAACCGAGATACACTTAAACACTGAGCACATCCCCAGCCCCTTTTCATCTTTTATTTAGAGACAGAGTTTCGCTAAGTTGTTTTAGGGGTCTCCTTAAGTTGCTGAGGCTGGCTTTGAACTTGTGATCCTCCTGCCTCAGCCTCACGAGCCACTGGGATTACAGGTATGCATCACAACACCCAGCTTTATTATTTTTTTAAAATAACCCTTTTGGGGCTGGGGTTGTGGCTCAGTGGTAGAGCGCTTGCCTTGCACCTGCGGGGCCCTGGGTTCGATCCTCAGCACCACATAAAAATAAACAAACGAAACAGAGGTATTGTGTCCATCTACAACTAAAATAAGTAAATAAATAAAATAAAACCATCCATTTGGAGGAAAAGTAGCTAGATGCTGTTTGCCAAACAGCAACACTCAACTCAGAAATATAGCACTAAAGAAAAAGCACTCAACTTTGCTCTTAATGAGATTAAAAAATAACTTTTTAAAAATTTTTCATGTATTGATCACTGAACCCAGGGCTTTTGAGCATACTAGGAAAGTGCTCTACCACTGAGCTACAATCCCAGCCTAATTTTTTCCCCCCTAAATAGGTGTCTTTAAAATTTTGAGATAGGACCTTGCTCTTTTGGGGAGCCTTGCCTTAAAATTGTGATCCTCCTGCATCAGCCTCTCCAATTTTGGGGATTATAGGAGTAATCCACTGTACCTAGCAAAAGTTAACTTTGAAATCTAAGAATAACTTTTCTTACCAGTTTTAAATTAGAATGTAAATACAACTTCATTTGGAACTTTCACATGAGACAGAATAAATTAATTATTATCCTCCATACTCCAAATAACTGATTCTGGTAAAATAAAGGTCCTTCACCCCTGAGATATCTTCTTTGCTTAAACCTGAGGATAATTCTCACTTTAATACCTCTTATTCCACAGAGCAACAGGGAATTTATCAATGTTGTTTACACTTATAAACTAAAAGGAATGATTTAAACCATAGAACAACTTAGGTAAAATATTAGCAGAACTATGTCAGGACAATTCTGATTACTCCATAAAGATGTTGTTTTTTTCTGTTGAAAGCCTCCAGCATGGTCTTACGTAGTATATGGTAGAAGGGACTGAGTTATGTAATTTACCATAACTCTGCTACGTTTGGACCATTATGCTCACAGATTGCCTACCATGTCTTGGCACATATATGTTTGGAGTCAGGAACCGTGTTTCAAAACACACACACACACACACATGAATATATGACTATAAGTATATAATGTCTCTACAATAAAGTATGATGATTTAAAGTGTTCTTTAGATGATTAAAAGCAATATACTACTGGTTTCTAGTGCCTACTGTGCTACAATACACTTCACATCCCAGTGTGCCCACTTATGAGGATAGAGTGGCATAACATAAGTGTGCTTTACTGGTGCAGCCACAATATCCAACAAGATGACCCCCAAAAAAAAGAAGAAGAAGAAAAAAAAACTTCTGCAAGGAGAGTCTGAGCATCCTTAATCTAGAATGTTGTGAAATCTAAAACTTTGAATACTGTTATGACACTCAAAACGTTTTGAATTTTTGGACTATTTCAGATTTGGGGTTTTCAGATTAGAGATGTTCAACCAGTAAAGTCTGCACATATTCCAAAGTCTGAAATTCTGTCAAATCTGAAATACTATGGCCCAAACATTTTGGATAAAGGATATGCACAACCTGTACATATTAGAGATTGTTTTTTAATATTTCTTTATTCTTCTTTATATTCTATTTCATGTTTGCCAAAAATCATTCCAAAGATTACCACTGTCAGTTAATTACACACTGCCATAGTAAAAAGCACAGAATTGACAAACAGAGACAAACCCACATGAATACAGTTATGTCATACTAGACAAAGGTGCCAAAAACATTCACTGGAGAAAAGATAGCCTATTCAACAATGGTGCCGGCAAAACTAGAAATCCTTGTGTAGCAAAATGAAATTAAACCTCTGTCTCTCACTCTGCGCAAAAATCAATTCAAAATGGATTAAAGACTTAGGCACTAGAACAGAAACCCTGCGCCCAATAGAAGAAAAAACAGGCCCAAATCTTCACCATGTCAGCCTAGGATCTGACTTCCTTAACAAGACTCCTAAAGCGCAAGAAGTAAAACCATAAATCAATAAATGGGATGGATTCAAATTAAAAAGCTTCTTCTCAGCAAAGGAAACAATTAATAAAGTGAAGAGAGGGCCTACAGATTTGGGAGAAAATCTTTACCACATGCACCTCCGAAAAGCATTAATCTCTAGGATATTAAAAACACTCAAAAAACTTAACACCAAAAAAACAAATAACCCAATCAATAAATGGGCTAAGGAAGTGAACAGACACTTCACAGAAGAAGAAATACAACTGATCAACAAATATATGAAAAAGTGTTCAACATCTCTAGCAATTAGAGAAATGCAAATCAAAACTACTCTAAGATTTCATCTCACTCCTGTCAGAATGGCAATCATCAAGAATACAGGCAACAATAAATGTTGGCAAGGATGTGGGGAAAAAGGAACACTTATACGTTGCTGATGGGACTGCAAATTGGTACAAACACTATGGTAAGCAGTATGGAGATTCCTCAGAAAACTGGGAATGGAAGGAATCACTACTTGATCTAGCTATCCCAATCCTGATTTATACCCAAAGGTCTTAAAATCAGCATACTATAGTGACACAGCCACATCAATGTTTATAGCAGCTCAATTCACAATAGCTAGACTATGGAGCCAACCTAAGTGTCTCTCAATAGAGGAATGGATAAAAAAAATGTGGTACATATACTCAATGGAATATTACTCAGCTTTAAAGAAGAGTAAAATTATGGCATTTGCCAGTAAATGGTTGGAGTTGGAGAATATATCATGCTAAGCGAAATAAGCCAATCCCCAAAAACCATGCAGATGCTAATTCACAATAAGTGGGAGAGGGGACATTAGGAAAAATTAGCATTACCTTAGATTACATAGAGGGAAGTGATGGGAGGGAAGGGGAGGGGATATGGGGATAGGAAAGACAGTAGAATGAAACAAACATTATTACTGTATGTATATATGTGACTCCATGATCAATATGATTCTGCAACATGTACACTAAAAAAACCCGAGAAATTATATCCCATCTATGTATATCAAAGTACATAAATACATTCTACTGTCATGTATAATTAAAATAAAAATGAAAAAAAGTACTATATATGAAACTGGTGTGTATATAGGTAGTAAAGGAATTTCACCTAACTGTAAATATTTTCTCATAAGGTAGTAAGAATCAGATAAAAATTCCTGAACCACATCTTCAGAAAGAAAGCACACCCATACCTAAAACACACACACACACACACACACACAAATATACCCATGTAATTTGTAGGTTGTCTGGAATCGAATCTTGGCTTGACAATTTACTATGGAACTTGAGGCAATTTTCTTACTTCTCTATGTCTTAAGTTTCCTTTATCTACAGGATGGTGGATTACTCATTGTCTTTACCTCACTGGTTTGTTCTGAGACCAGTTAACTGAGTTAATGTCAGTGAAACACTATCTGGCACACAGTGCTCCAGAAACCTTAACTCTGATGATGATGATAATGACGATGATTTAAAGATATTCATCCTCTGAGGTTTACCATGGACCTGCAAGTGTTCAGTAACCTCAGATACAGAAACACTGCCTGCCTCTTAAGTGCTGCTCAAACCCATGCAAAATTATTCCAGAACAAATCTGGGTATTTTGTCAATCTATTTAGTTAGAATTTTGTTACAACATTTTGATTGGTTCAGTTAGAATCTGATTATCTGGTCTGGCTGAGCATCAGCTGAAAACAATGGTATAAAAAAAAGTTTGTTTTCCATTTTCAGAAATCATCAACTGCAATGGTTTTCCTCTCACAGGCCTAGCTAGTATTCTACTATTAAATTATCTATCTTCAAAATTAATTCTGGTATAATCAAGTCTAGTTTAAGGTTTAACAAAGCATTTCTAATGTTTATTACTAAGGTATCATTCTTAATATCTAGATAAGACAAGTATTAGCATCACCTGTTTTATAAAACGCTCAGTGAGAACAAGTGATTTGCTTTGGAGCAATATAAAATTAGTATGTGACACAATTATGGTGGCTCCCCTAGATCACCTGCCTGCCACCCCTCCATGATCTTTTTTATTCCTGCTTTTACAATTAGGATGGTAGGTAAACTACTGAGGACAATGCAGAGCAACACTTTTTGAAAATCAATTTTTTGGCATTAAAATCCTTTACGCCACTTTCCTAAAATAAAACAATGCCTTACTCTGAATGTGATTTAACATACACAAAAACAAACAAAAAATGGAGGAAATTACTTCTAAAATAATGCCAACATTAGTAATATTCAGTTTTTCTTACCTCATTATTACAGGAATAGATAAAATTCTGGCTCTCTGAGGTGTCTGCATGACACTCTCTTGCAAAAGTTTCTTTCTGTTCATTCTGTACACTGAGTTCCAAACCTTTGGCAGGTGGTGGTTTAATCAAAGGAAGCAAGCAGTTAGGGCCAGGGAAGGACATTTCTGAAGCATGACCTCTGGATGTTTCATTCGACTCCAACATAGGTTCTATAGAACATCTTTCCACACTGGAGGACTCCTCAATTTCACCGAGTTCAAAAGATTCTAAAGTGCTATTTATGGACACATACTTTGCTGGGTTGCTGTGCTCTACCACTTTTCGGGATGATCGTATGACTTTGTTCTGATTACTGTAAAACAGAGCTACCCACATGTGAAGTAAAAGCTTCACTTCTTCCACATTATCAGGCAAATTAGTGTTCCAGGGCCTGAGATTTAAAAGAACACACAAAAAATAACTGAAATAGTTATTTGATTTTCTTATCATAAACAAGTGCCTCCATAAGAACTATAGTTTCTGTTTGTTTTTATTTTAAAAATTATATAGATATAAAAAATGAGTAAATATGAAGTTCAAACCCCTTTGAAATCTAATCTAATTTAAATCTAACCCATTTTAAAGAGAAGGGAAGTGAGAACATTTAAGTGAGTTTTTTTCAAATCACAACATTGTGTGGCAGAACTCTGATCCAAACATAGCTAATTCCTAGTTTCCTAAGTATACACAAACATGGGTAAGGAAAGAAGTCTGATACATGCAAAGTCCATTTAGTCACATGTGAACTGAAAGAAAACATTACACCTAATGCTTCTAACAGCGATGTTAGTATTTTTGTTACCATTTATCATGATGGCCCAGGCACTGTGCAAAAGCCCAAAATGTGTAACAACCTCAGTAGGTAGCTACTGCTAAACCCATGCTTACAAGTGTTACCCACACACTGTCATCCTTCAATGACATCACTTGCAAACCTATTAGAAATGCCACCTCTCAGGCCTCACCCCAAAGAGAAAACACCAAAGTGAGATCTGTAAATGAGCTACATACACAATAAAGATTAAGCACTGTCTAGAAACACAAAACTTGCTTAGGGTCACAGGAGGTAATAAATGGAAAGAACTTAGATGCAAGCCTATACTAGTCTAAAATCTAACCATTCTGTTATTATTCCCTTGAAACCTTCTTAAGGAAGATTTCCAGAACAAGCCTATGTAAAAATCACTCATTTCTATCAACCTGATTATTATTAAGAAGTAATTTTTAATACTTAACAATTTTAAAAAATGTTTCTTTTGGAATTTAGCCTAAAAAGCATTATTTCTATGTCTTATACTGTTTTACATAAAGATCTCATCTAAAAACCTATAATAACTCAAAGACTACAATTGGTGATGGAGTACTGCAAAATGGAAAGCCATTTATGAAGCTAAAGGTATTTTTAAATACTCTCCATGTAATCACCAATACTGGCAAAGCCTGCCTGTTACTCTAACTCAGTAAACAAATCTGCTTGGTATTATTACCAAATAACTGGTTTTAAACGCATTTTTTTCTCTTTGCAAAGTCTGGCACAAATATCTTGTGTAACTCAACAGAAAAGTTACAATCATTTTTTTCAAGTTTCACTCACACTTACCCATGCAATGCTCTTATAACAGTCTTCTCCAGTGGATTGTTAGTATATTTGCTATCTAAGTTGAATGAATATTCTGTTTCACATTTGAAAGTGACTTTAAAGGAGCCATCACAGCTAAGCACACTATGGGAGCAATAAAAATCTTTTAGGTGGGAAGATACAAATCGATTTTTGCGCTTTATCAATGAATCCTCAGAAACCTTTTGAAGAGGGGAAGTATTCTGTAGATGCCGAAAAGGCATGACTTTTCCCACTGGAGTTCCAGCATCAGGACCTTTTGTCCCATTCTTGGCAAAAGCAGGGCCTGGTAACCCTCTCGGCTGTAGATGTTTCTTTGAATGTTCCACAAGGAGCAGGGCATATGAATGTTCCACAGCAACCAGCGAATTTTGGCTTGCATCTGAAGACTTTACTGTTTCCTCAGGGGATGCTGACTGGGCTTCATCAGGGGCCTGACAAGGTACCAAGCACTCGTCTTCCTGGCTAACTGTTAAGTCTAACCCTGAGTTACTCTTTCTATCAGAGGACAGTTTGGGTAACAGTACACCTTTTTGACTTTTAATGCCCCTATGATATTCATGGTCAGAGGAACCATGCAGTAAATTTTCTTTAGAGAGTAAAACATCATTCTGTGGCAATTCAGAGGAGCAGGGAAGAATTGTAGGCTCACAAGTTGGGGTGCAAGAGGTAGCAGAACTTAATGCAAGATCAGCTAACATATTTAGGGCCTGGGAGTCATAGTTCATAATGGAGCTTTCAGGAAGATCTTTATGAGCCACTGTGGTGCTTTCTGGTTGATCTGTATTTATACTAATTCCATCTTTTTGGCCATCTGATGAAATTTTTGATTGAAGCTGTAAAGCAGTTTCTCCCTTAGCTTCAGCATAAAAGGGGAAAAAAAAGGGGGGACATATATAACATTTCCTTTTCATAGAATTCTGTCACATATTACTATGTCTTAATGAAAATTAATGGTACTAATGGTTAAGCCAACATATCCAAGAAAAACTATATTATAGAGATTGCATATTAAAAGTTTGCTATCAGACTAAGGTCTCTTTCAATACTCAGATCTATTTTAATGTGTTGCTCAATGGAACAAAATTTAAAGAACATTTAATTTTTAAAAAATCATCACTCCAAAATGCATGTATTAAATAACACACAAGATGCACTGCTCACATCAAGAAATATACAAAGAAGAAAAAGAAAACTTTCAGTCCTTGCTCTCAAGGGGCTTACAATCTAATGAGGATGTAAGAATGTAGAAGTATGAAATGTGTGTTAAGGTCAGATAATACACTTTCTCAGAAATCATTTTCCTTAATAAGTGGTTTATTAAAGAAGCCACCTAAGTTCAAAATAGAGATGATTTTAAACTATATTATCTTTAATTATAAAATATAATATGAATATAAAATTAGAAAGTCATAATATGAATAAAATAAATCAATGAAGGCAGAGTATTCAGAATCACCAATTAATTTTATCATTTCTTATACTTTCAGTCATGAAAACATTATCCCTTTATCTGCAAAAAAAAAAAGCAAATATACTGAAAAATTTTCTTTCTGTAGATAATGAAATCTCTCTATTTTCCCTTAATCATAAAGTTTACAATTTATAGTGGTTTGTTTATGCATTTTCAGGCCACTACTTAATCATTCTTTTACATGCTGTTCTGAAGGATAAAGTTCAGAACTATTCCAAGCAATGATTACCTGATGCAGGTAAATGAATGAACAGAAAAGCCAACTGTGCTTCTCTTTATAATTAACTGTAGTACTTCTGAAAACAATTGATAACGTACCTTCAAAAGTCAATAACTAATACATTTAAAGAGAAGAAAACTACAGCTTATAATGTCATCAATCAGAATGACAAAATATGTAGGGGAAAGGTGAAATTAATCAATTACTAACCAGTTTTTATTTAAAATAGCAAAACCCAAGGGGGGGTTTTGAGCTTAAAGCAGAACTGTCTTGTTCATCCCCACAGGTATATTAAAACTTGCAATTTATTTTATGATCTGGTGCATTAACTGATAATAGAACAGAATGAATTTCATTCTATTTTGTTCACACGATGGCTTCCATACACTTGTCTATCTCTTATACAGAATATCATATTAGTTAAGCCTAACATGAAAAATACTTGTGTTGAAGTCAAAAGAATACAGTTAAATAAATACAGTCTCATGTAAAGTCACTTAATTATTGACCTAGTACAGTTCTTCATTAAAAATAAAATGTCAGAATACACCGGTAAGACATACAGATAAGAAAAGACACTGCTAAATAAATTCAGTGAATAAAAAACTATCACAAACTTTTAAAAGGACAGAAAATCATTAGTCTCAGTTTAAATAACATCAATAATTTTCAAATTGAGGTCAGCAAGGCGATATCCTATCTGCCTTCTTAAACTCTTGATTATTTCAAGTACAAAAAGTAAAATAGATCAGTACAGGTGATTAAGAAATAAAAAAAATTAAGAGACTAATTTAAAAGGTAGTAACCTGAAAACTTCAATTTGGCATGTTGCTGCATAATCCATAAATATCTGCAATACAGTGGGCCTATTTTTAAACATCCATTCTTTTTTGTGGGGGCACTAGGGATTGAACCTGTGTGGTACCAGCTGTATCACTTAACACATCCCTAGCCCTTTTTATTTTTACTTCAAGACAGGGTCTTGCTAAGTTCCTGAGGCTGGCCCTTCAACTTTCAATCCTCCTGTCTCAGCCTCATGAATCACTGGGATTACAAAGGCATGTGTCACTGTGCCCCACTAAACATATATTCTGAAAACTCAATTTTCTGGGCTTACTTTTCTGTCACCATCCTACTAAATAATTCCTTTCAATTTGTCAATATATATCTAAAAGCCAATTCAGTACAAAGAATTCAAGAAAGTGCTAGGAAAAATACATTTTAATGTTTACAAACTAATTGGAACAATAGGACCACAACATATTTAATAGAAAATAAGATAAATTAAATTCCTTAACATTCTCTAAAACCCAACAGAAACTGGACGTGGTGGTGCATACCTGTAATTTCAGTTGCTTAGGAGCCTGAGGCAATTTAGCAAGATCTAGTTTCAAAATAAAACTTAAAAACAACTGGAGAGATGGGATGATTGCCTACCATGTGTGAGGCCCAGTTCAATCCCCACTACTGCAAACAAATAAGTAAGAGACTCCCAACAGGAAATGAGATTAGTGAGAGAGTGTAAGGAATCTTCTCTTTGTGAAGGTATAACTCAGTAGTGTAAAACTTGGGGCAGAGGGGGAAGTGCACAAGAGTAAAAAACACCTATGCTGCAGAGAGAGGCACGGATGACTAAGAGGGGAGGGACATGTCCACGGATGACTAAGAGGGGAGGGACATGTCAAGAAACAGCTGGAGTAAATATGGATACATATGGTAGGACCACACCATGAATTCCCTTCAGAAATAAGCACAAAGGTTCAAATTTGGTATGGAAGTCAAAACTGGATCATTTTCAAATGGTGTGATGAGTTTTTAAAAAAATTTCAGTCATAAGACAATAAAGGAACTTAAAAACAAATAAGTTGACCTATAATTTCACAGCCCCCAACAAAACAATACTTTCTCTGAATTTCCACTATCTGTGAGACACATAAAAATCTAGTGATAAGGGAGAAAACAGAATAAGGGGAATCAGATTTTAAAAACTAACTGAAATATCAAGATATGAGGAATTCAATCTCTTTGTTAAAAACAACAACACATATACTACAACAGGACTCAATACCAAAGGTAAAGGGTTATATAAGTGTCCACACTGCAGTTTGGTACAGAGGATGCATACCATACATAGCAAAGTCATGAAGGAAAGCAAACCCAGAAGTAGAGGAGGCGTGTGTTCAGTTGCAAAGAGGTAAAGTCTGAGTTAAAAACAACACTTTCTACAGTTAAGAGGTTATGTCTAACAAATACAAAGTAGAGCAGTCCGGTTTTCTTCATGTAATTAAACTTTACTATCCACTTAAAATTAGCAAATTAAAATAACTTTTAAAATTAAATTAATGTCTTTTAAACCAAATACAGGATTCTGGATTACTGACTGATTTGAGCAATCTTTTTAAAATTCCTTTAGACAAATTTATAATATTCTACTTTTTATAACTGCTCATGACTCAGTCAAATACTGCTAGATACTACTTGCTCATATGCATGTAGTCATGAATCAGGCCATTTATACTTCAACGCTTACAAGCAATTTATGTAAGACTTTATGCAAATTAAAAAGTAGGGTCTATTGTGTGATTTAAATATTGCCCTTTTCTAGTGTATTTACAATAGGAAACCAAGTTATTTATGTTAGTGTCAGAATATAAAACAAATTACTGATAAATTTAAACTGCTAATATTATTTCAACATATTATGTTGCAATCTCTATGAGATCAGTATTGTAGTGTTTACATTTGCAGGAAGAATGGTTCTTACCAGGTTGTGGCTGCTTTCTGATTCTGGGATTCTGATTGCCTTTTACTACATTTACCCTCTGTTTTTGTGGAGATTTCTTCATAGGTGGCTTAGCCCTTGGAACAGTTTTGACTGGAGATTTTTCTTGTTTCCTTGCCCTTTTAGCATTCGTTGCCACTGGAACATCTTTAGAAATAGAAGCTTCTTGGTTTTTCCTATCCAATTTGGTTTTCTGTACAAACTGTGCAGTCAGCACTTCCGCACCTTATATAGAAAAGACACCATTTTTTAAGGGATGGGGCCCCAGATATTTATCAGCATAGCTTTTCCCTTTATTTCTTTCATTTTGGGGCATAACTTTACTAAAGGGGAATAAACTATATTTTGGGGTAACGTTAAGATTTTTTTTTTAAAAAAGGAGCTAAAAGTTTTCACATTAAAAAACGTGACTTGGGAAGCTGAGGCAGGATGATTGCAAGTTAGAGAAACCCTGTCTCAAAATAAAAAATGAAAAAAGGGCTGCGGATATGGCTCAGTGGTAAATCGCTTAGCAAGTCCTGGGTTCAATTCCTGGAAATAAATAAATAAATGCATACAAGCATACATAAATGAAATTGTTAAGTGTCTGTTTATAACCTCATCGGGTAAAGAAGAAAAATACAGCCCAATAACTTTACAAAAGTAAGGAACAAATTTTTTTTTTTAATGTGTACAAACTTTTTTGATTGATGTGGCAGATAAGAATATGTTAATTCACAATCCCAGGAGATGGATAATTATATTTAAACAGAAAACAACACAGCTCTCATAAGGTGATATGGTTAAAATTATGAATGTACAATCTCTGTAGTATGATTATAAAGAACCACACTGTATATTTTACTTTACTGTTTCTAAATATCTAAATTTTTAATTTTTTTTAAACTTATTTTTTAGCTGTAGTTGGACACAATCTTTTTTTTTTTTTTATGTGGTGCTAAGGATCGAACCCAAGGCCTCACACATGCTAGGCGAGTGCTCTACCACTGAGCCACAACCCCAGCCCAAATCTAAATTTTAATCCATCTGAAAAATAAATTTTTAAGAAAATATAGGGGAAGACTGACAAAAATCTGCACCTAATTTTCTATAAATCTATTTACAAAACAAAAACAAAACAAGACAAAAATCTGTCTTATATGATGCTGTTTGCTTTTTGCATGAAATTAAGAAAATAGCTTAAGATGGGAAATTAGGTGGGAAGGGAAAATACTGCCCACCTAAACATTACACAATAAAAGTTTCAAACTTTTTAAGAGTTAAAAACATGTTAATAAATACTCCATTTTCCCCATGGACTTTTCATAAATCTAGTTGTTTCCACCAGAAAGTTTAGCCACAAAGATATATAAAATTATCAGAAACGAATGTTGTCAAGAATTTTAAAGTTATAATATACAGAAAATAGCATTTCTCACTGAAAACAATAAACAGTATTAAACAGCATAATAAACTATGATGGCATTAGTGAATTATAAGGATAAAATAGAGATTCATTTATTCTTCTGGAATTAGAGAACCAGTACTTTAAAGACAGCTTTCAGAATAATCTCTACATTTCCCAGGGTCTAATTATTTTTCCCTATTAAACTATCACAGGAAATGAAGCAACACATCAGTCTTTTCCAAGAGTAAGACTTCTCTCATTCCATTCCAGTTATTTTCTAAAAGCTTCAGCACTCAGGCAAAATAAATATATCAAGCAGGAAAATGGTTAAGATTTAATTAAAAAAAAAAAAAAAGAAAGAAAAATTAGATAACCAAGACATAGGGGGAAAGTTTCTAACATTTGCACAGTCAGGAAGGGAAGGTCTCTCACAAACCCAGGTCCTGAGGAAAGAAAAAGAAAAATGAAACAAGGTGATTCTCAGGGATGGCATTTTGTTTGTATGGATTACTCAATGTCATGTTTCTCAAACTGCACTCAGTAATCCACTGGTAGGTTGTCAAATAAACTCAATGAAATAGAAATCATCAGATTGTATTATATACAATAAATGTATTATATACAGTAAAGCAAAATTTTTGAAATTATCATTTTAGTCATGTATGAATTTGGGGTAGACTATAAAACAAACTGTTTGAGAAACAGTAAAAATGAATATTGAATTACAGATTGTTTAATACGTTGAAGTAAATTAGTTTATATAGAACAGAAACAGTATGGTTGGCCTGGGATATATTTTAAAAACTTGTTGTAAAAAAAGGATTCAATACTTCATATTGCCATACTTTCCAGCACCCTCTTCAATACACATATACCACCCACACCATTTCTCAAACCAGAAAACCATAATAGGCCAGAAATTATTATTTATTAAACCATAGGGTAAGGTTTTATTCAGAATCTTGGAGATCCCTAAATCTTGTGTTTCTTCTTTAGGCATCAGCATTTTCTAATTCAAAATAGTATAGACAGGGCTGAAAATTTTTTTCTGTGAAAGGCCAGAAAGCACATTATTTTCTGCTTTGAAGGCCAAATAGTCTCTGGCATGACTGCTCAACATTGTCAAAGTAGAGTGAGAAGAGTCAGATGATTGATACAGGTATGATTCTGGCTTCTTGGGTAAAGTGTGCTGACCCTTTTGCTAAGTATAGTTTCCTATACTTTTAGAGAATGTATACTGTACATAATTTGAGATTACTCTATGCCAAAGTCATATGGTTTGCTGTCCTGAGCTAGCCAAAGTATATTTGTCAATAGAGTAAATGGTTCTAGACTCTGTCACTCAGTTTTTCGGGGCATCCAAACTGCTTATGGAACTTTTTCAATGTATGTGTTTCTAAGTCACTGCTTATTTGTTTTAGGTGGTCAGTCCTAAGACCCAGGTGATCATTTAAAATATTCTGATGCACAGAAAGGATGAGAAAGCTAGCCCAAGTGAAACACAAGTGAAACATAAGCTTTTGAGGTACCATCTCAGGGATGATATTTTGTTTGTATTGATTACTCAATGCCATTTTTCTCAAACTGCATTCAGTAATCCACTGAAACACAAGTGAAACAAACTTTTGAGGTACCTCAGTTTCTCCCATTCCTTGGGTTTGCAGGGGTTATCTAGGTCACTGCTTTTCAAGCTTAGCATGTGTGCAAAATACCTGGGGAGATATGTTGGTGTTTCTAACAAACTTCTAACCCACTGCCCAAGCTGCAAAACACCAAATCCTGACAGAAACAGTGTTCAAATACAACTAACTAGTAATAATCCACATAAGTCATGCTTACCTCTTTTTCTTTTCTGAGGAAACTGTCCTTTAACTAACTTAAGGGTTGTTGGAGAGTGCGATCCACTGTCTGTTCCGGGTGCAGTTCTTTTGGGAAGAGGGCGACACAGATTAACCCTTTTATTCTGCACCAGGAGTGGCATGCTGGCTTTTCTCTTTGGCTGCACTCTCAGATTTGATGCTGGATTCAGTGGAACCACCACTCCCTTTTTTGCTGTCGATATTTCCTCAGAATTCTTTTCTGTTTCAGTTTCTTTCCTTACTTCCACCTCTGAGTCAAGAAATTCAGAATCTGGAGTCATAACTAAAGAAAATCCAGCATCACAAATTCCATCTGAAATACAAGGAGACTGAGGACGCTCTGCTAACAAATCCAAAGCAGCAGAAACTTCCAAAGTGTAACCTCTAGGATCTGAAAAATAAGACTTCAACTGAGTTAAAAACTGTAATGGGCACTTTTCAGGTGGAGGAACCAAGTCAAAACCATTGGACGATTTCCCAAAGAATGCAGTCTTTTTCATTCCATCCCGAGCAACAGTCAATGAAGGGCTTTTATCTGTCTTGTACAGTTCTTGAAAATTGTGCTTTACTAATGTGCTTGGACAGGTTCCTTCCTCAGGAAGTGATTTCTTTGCTTCGAGCAGGGCATAATTAAGTGCAGGTAAAACAGGTATCACTTTCAGTGAGATGTCATCTTCAACTTTCAAATCTTTCACCCCTAAAATGTATGTCATATATTAAAAACCTGAAATTGTTTTTTCTCTTTAAATAAAACATACAAGAAAAAAAGATATTTAGATGAAATGGTTAAATATGCTATGTTTCAAATGACAGCCTAAATAGCAATTTTAAAAGACTTACAGATATACATCATGAATAAGTATGTCCATATATTTGATATTAAATGCACACATTGAACTGAAAAAGAATCATTTGACATAAAATTGCTAGGTTAGAATGAATAAGCTAAGCCCTGCCTCCAGCTCCATTTCACTTGACAAGCAGTTCAGAAAGAGCTCAGTTGGTCCTTCATAGCAGTAGCTCTGGCCATTACAGTGGGCAGATTTGCTTTCCTGCTTTTTAATTCTCATTTTCTTTCTTTAAAATATATGTACCTTATTTTATATGTACCTTATATAACTCACATCAAAATCTTTTTAGAAGTTGTATAATGCAAATCAGATGCAACTGAAAGAAGTAAAGGATTTAAATAATCCCCAAATCTCAATGAAAGAACAGTTGCTAATTTCATCACCTTTCTGATCAAATGAAACAAAATTTTAAAAATTAACTAAACCAATTACCTGTGTTTCACCTCTTTTCCTTGGTTCACTCTGTTAATTTTTTAGCAAATGGATAACTTAAAAAGAAATAGTGAGAAAAAGGAAAGGCCAGATCCTCTATGAACTGCTTATTAATTGTTGATGGACTTTATTGTCTTTATTTTTATGTGGTGCTGAGAATCTAACCCAGTGCCTCATGCATGCCAGGCAAGCACACTACCACTGAGCCACAACCCCAGCCCCTGAACTGCTTATTAAAATATTGGAAAATTTCAGTCACTAGTAATATAAATCTACATATACAAAGACTTCCAGTAGCCAGAAGCTGCAAATAGGAATTATACAATCTTTTTAAAGAAAAGGTACCCAAAGAATTACTAACCCCAAGTTAGTCCTAGTTAAATATAGTAACATAATAAGTATTAGGAAAAGGAAAAAAAAAAAAAAAAAGGTAACTAAGAATAAACAGGAAAATGTGGCTATATATTGAAACAAAAATTCCTTTCTTTAAAGTTCATCACTTAAAGAGTAATGAATTAAGGAAAAATAAAAAGCCCTTATGCATTTATAAGCACACAGTTTGCAATAAAGTATCCTTTTAAAGGCAATTTCATTATTTCGAGATGGAATTTGGAAAGGCAGAACCTAATATGATTTGTCATAGACTATCAAAAAATCCATGGAAGAGGGCTGGGGCTATAGAGCACTTGCCTTGCATGTGTGAGGCACTGGGTTCGATCCTTAGTACCACATAAAAATAAATAAATAAAGATGTCATGTCCATCTATAACTAAAAAAAATTTTTAAAAAAATCTATAAAAGAGAAGTTAGCTGCAATATATTACTCTCCCCCCACCTCGGAAGATCTAACCTGAGGGGTGCTTTACCGCAGCACTACATCCCTAATTCTTTTTAATTTTGAGACGGGGTCTCTTTTTAAGTTGCTTAAGGGCCTCACTAAATTGCTGAGGCCAGCCTTGAACTTGTGATCCTCCTGTCTCATCCCCCCAAAGTCACTGGGATTGTAGGTATGAGCCACCATGCCTAATATCATTCAATTTAAAACAAATAGCTTAAGTTTTACTTCTGAATGACAGTTTCGTTTTTTTTTTTTTTTTTAAAGTCTTCATGAGCCTGAGTAACACATGAAACACAAAACCCCAGTAAGTATTCAAACAAAATTCTTGGGCTGTTCCTGGGTATAAACAGTAATGGATCTTATCCAAGTTTATAATTTAAAAATAAATCAACTAAGGGGTTATAGCTCAATGGTAGGGCGCTCGCCTATCACGTGCGAGACCCTGGGTTCAATCCTCAGCACCACATATCAATAAATAACATAAAGGTATTGTGTCCAACTACAACTAAAAAATAAATTGATTTTAAAAAATCAACTTAAGCCAGGCATGGTGACACACACATATAAGTCCCAAATATGTGGGAAGCTGAGGTAGAAAGATGACCTGAACCAATGAATTAAAGATCAGTTTGAGCAGCATAGCAAGATTCTGTCTAACACCACCAAATATATTTTTAAAATAAAACAAGCAACAATAACAAAACCTTTAAAAACTTTTCTGTAATGATTGTAGCTTTATAAATTCAAGACATAATTTTTTGTTTAAAAAACACACAGTGTTGGGCTGGGGTTGTGGCTCAGTGGTAGAGCGCTTGCCTAGCCATGTGTGAGGCACTGGGTTCGATTCTCAGCACCACATATAAATAAGTAAATAAAGGTCCATCAACAACTAATAAAAATATTTAAAAAAAGAAGTTTAAAAAACATACAGTGTAGGGCAGGTGATGAAGCTCAGTGGTACAGTACTTAGCTACCATGTATAAGACTCTGGGGTAGCTCCCTAGTTCCACAAACCAAACAAAACCCCACATATTTATGAAACAAGTGAGAATTTCTTCAGGTTGACCAAAAAAAAAAAAAAAAAAAAAAAAAAAAAAAAAGATTCGCTTTTATTAATTTGTTTAGCAAATATTTATTATTTTTGAGGTTTCTGGCATCAGTAGACCTTAAAGATAGAAGAATATAAAAAAAGCAGGCACTAGGCTGGGGATATAGCTCAGTGGTAGATAATGTGTTTAGCATTCATGAGGCCCTAAGTTACATTCTTAGCACAATGAAGAAAAAAAAGAGTTACAAGAAGGGTAGGTATTGAAATACACAAGTAAATATTTACATTATATTAATGGTAAGCATTGTTGAGGTTATAAAAAAACTGATACCGAAACTACAACTTGACATATATGAATAAGTTAGATCAGTGTTCCTTAAGGTTTTTGTTCATTATCCTCCCCCAGGAGCCACCTTAGCCTTTTTCCCTAATTGCCATAAAAAAAATGTAATAGCAAAGATACACTGCATATCTGTTTTTGTAATATATAAGTAATATTTTTTCACCACAGGAATCAAATTTTGGTCCTTTGGGCATTCAATGTCACTCTGAGAATGCATAAGCCAAATATGGAGAACAATAGTCCAAACAGTGAGAAGAGTATCCATGAAGACCCTGAGTTCTCCTACTGGATAGGCTATGGCAAAACAATCTCCTAGCTACTGTTGTTCAGTAACAAACAAATTCAATTTTAGACATTCTGAATTTGAAGTACCTTGGAGATATCAAGGTGGAAATGTCAGTGGATATTGTGAGATGTGTGTGTGAAGCCCAGAGGAAACGATAAGCCTGCAAAGGAGGTCTGGGATCAACTAGGAAAATTAAGGGATGAGAGTTATTTAAGAAGAAACAGCACTTAATAGTTCATGTGCTACTGAGAGGTCAAGTCAGAAGAGGACTGGGAAACACACAAAAGACCAAGTGAACTGAATACCACTGTGTCCTTACCTGTTGACAGGTGTGAATGGAACAAATATAACCCATGTAGACCTATCTGCTCACCTCCCAAATCTATACAGAATGAGAATCAGAAGAAGAAAAGTTAGGTTGCCAATCTTATATAACAAAAGTTAAGTACACTGAAAAATATTTCTTCCCAAAAAAATGTGTCCTTACTTGGTTCTGGTATTAAGGCTGATGATGTAAGTAAAATAAAAAATCCCCGGTCTTCTAAGCATTTGATGATTGCCTGAAAACACAAAAAATAAAAGTTTTTTAAAAAAAGAATTTTTAACACCTCTCTCCTCTACCACACAGTGTATTCTGAGCTCAAAAGAATTTAAAAATTTTTTGAAATGTTAATGTTTCCAGGAATCACAGAATTTAGAGCCCAGTTTTAGAAATTGCCAGTTTCTTAGCAAAAAAATCATGGCCATGTTCTAAGTATATTAACTATAACAGCAAGGGTTAGTTTATAATAGTGCTTAACTATATAGCAGGTCAATCAGAAAAAGCTTCTTTCACTCTTCCCCCACTGAGATAGTTGCCATTTCAAACCACTGAAGGCAAAGTTACCAAGTAGCCCACTGATTCACATGACAATTACTATAGAATCCTGAAACTAAAAACACTATCCAATGAAAGAATCCTTTTAATAACATCCTAAACAACACTCGTGTAGTAGGAGAAATTATCAAAAAGTTATTATCGAAAATCATAAAGTTAATAGTTCTTTTCCATTTTAAAAAATGTACCCCTAACAAAGATAAAATCCAATGTCCATACAATATTAAAAACAAACAAAACAAAAACAAAAACAAAAAAACAACAACTACTGAGACATCAACATAAACTGAGGTACAAGGGGGATAAAAACATATTAGTCAATGAATATTATGTCCATAGACTGGGCATGGTGTATGCCTGTAATACCAGTAACTCTGGAGGTTGAGGCAGGAAGATCATAAGTTGGAGGCCAGTCTGGGTAACTTAACGAGGCCCTCAGCAACTTAGTGAGACCCTGTCTCAAAATAAAAGAAAAAATTTAAAAAGGCTAGGAATGGAGCTCAGTGGTAAAGCAAACTTAGGTTCAATTCCCATTAGCCAAATAAATAAATAAATACCACACATTGAGAATTCTTTTCGCAAATTAAAAAACTTCAATCTAGGCATAGCCAACTAATATGTAGATATCAATTTCTCAATTAAGGTGAAATAATTACATTTTAAATGAATGACTCTTACCAACTGTTTATTTTTAATGTACTCTGTTAGTTTATCTATCCTTTCCCCTTGTTTGTTTGACAGTTCCACTTCATACAAATCAAAGCACAAATCTTGGCAAGAGACTGTAAAGGAAATTAGAAAAACAACATTCCTTATGTTTTTTTTAATAGTTCGTTCGTTCATTTTGTATGTCACAAAAATGAAAGATAAACTAAGACTATTTCTTGATAAACTTTTATCACTTAGTGTTCTTAGTTATAAAATGTAAACTTATTGAAATAATTATTTTAAAACAATGCTCATTTACACTGACACTGCTATAGGATTAATAAGATAAATACTATATAAATAAAATAAACATCAATATTCCAAAGATTAACCTAAGTGACCAAAATTTTTTCTTCTCACATTTTTTTTTTTTCATTTTAAAGGATATAAGTAAAAACAGCAACAAAAACTCTGCTATCTTTGATAGGAAATGTCTATGAGTTTCTAGTTATTTTTAATATCTGCTTAATTCTCTCAGTATTCTAAAAGCTAGTCTTATTATCTTAGATAAACTACCTTTAACATTTTCTGAATGAATTCCAAGGAACTGACGAATATGGCAAATCTAGAACTTTCTCAAAAAACTCTTAAAGAATCTCTTAAGATTAATAGAAGAAAGGTTTGTGTGTGTGAGGGCACATGAACTACAAGAGAAAATGGGAAATAACAAGAACAAAAGCCCAGAACATGCAGTGTGCCATTACATTCAACAGACCTTTGTGCTCCAAGTAGTTCTGTTTTTTAAAGGCAGCTTCTGGTAGTCGTTTTTTCAAAGAAGACACTTTCATTACATACTTAAAATCAAGTTCCTGTGGTCTAAAAAAACAAGGATATCAAGCAATGCAATAAATATTGAAATTATATATAGTTCCATAATTATATATAGTTCCAAAAATTATGGAACTATATATAACATAAATGCAAACAAAAATATAATGACCACAGAAGTTCTTACAGTGATAAAATCTAGGTTAAATAATATGCATATGTATATACTGTACAGATTTTCAACAAATGACCCAAATGTGCAAACTGGTTCACATTTTCTGAATACATGCAATTTTGATATAACCAAAATATCCTGATGTTTCAACAAATTATATATACTGCAAATTGAGAATTTAAAAAATCATGCTATCTAAGAGTTGAAAACTCTTACACATGCAGATTTTTTGAATCACCTCCCAACTACTTTACTACTTTTTCCTTTTCCAAAACTTATTTTTGGAAGGTTTAGACTAGCTTAAACTGTGCAAAAATGGTACAAAGAATTCTTCTATACACTTCAGATTTCCTAAATGTCACCAGCATACCATATTTACTTTATCATTCTTCCTTTCTATATAACCATATTATTTCTGATTCTTTTGAAAATAAAAATGCAAATGTGATGTCTTTTTACCCAAATACTTCTTCAAAAAGGAAATTTTCTGACACAATGACAAACCAATCAGTAAAATCAAGAAATTCACAATGTTATAGTATTATTACTTAACCTACCCCTTACTCAACTTTTGTCAAAGTCTCAGTAAGATCTTTTGCAGCAAAAGTAAGCAATTTCCTATACAGGATGTCAATGCATTTTGTTATCATATCTCTTTGGTTTCCTTTTATCTGGAACATTTCTTAGTCTTTCTTTTCAAAAACCAGATATTTTAAAGAACACAGACCATTTTGTAGAATGCCTGTGTATCTAGGTAGGTCAAATGCTTCCTCCTGATTATATTAGCAGCAATACCACAGACAGAAGCGATACAATGTCATTCTCTCTGCATTATACCAGAAAGCAACTGACATCTATTCCATTAATAGTTACATTAACTTGACCCTTAGTTAAGATGGGATTTGTCAGTTTCCTGCGCTTTTGTGATTAATAAGCAAGTTAAAGGGATATGCAAATATCAATCAATCACCTACTGCTTTTAGCATCCACTTGATTATTATATTTCAACATGTTTTTGTACATTTGGTAGTTGTGCTCTATTTTGAGGAAGAATTTTTCCTTCTCATTTATTCAAAAAATTCTTATTTTTAATTGTCAATGAAGCTTTATTTTTTATTTATTGATATGTGATGCTGAGAATCAAACCCAGAGCCTCACACATGCTAGGCAAGCGCTCTGCCACTGAGCCACATCACCAGCCCCTTATTTTATGATTTATATCTCTCTGTCTCTTCATAAGAAAGGGCCAACAGAAAGAAACTAAATCGATACCATACCAGTTTTCACCATTTATTTCAATTCAACTATGTCTATATTTCAATGATTTAGAGTACAAAGAATTGGTAAAAGAAAATATTTCATAAGATGTACTTTACAGTTTGCCTGGAGAAAGTATTAATTATGATAATTCATTACAATGTAGATAAATGTAACAGCTACTTTAACATTCCCCCCTCCACCGTCAGAGAATCATGTAAAAACTAGAAACTCAGATACTGCTTATGTTTTTCTTTCTTTCTTTTTTTTTTTTTTTTGGTACCAGGGATTGAATCCTGGAGTGCTTAACATCCTAGTCCCTTTTCCTTTTCTTTTTCTATTTTGAGACACAGTCTTGCTAAGTTGCTTAGAGCCTTGCTAAGTTGCTGAGCCTGGCTTTAAACTTGTGATCCTCCTGCCACAGACTCCCAAGCCACCACACCTTGCAGATACTGCATATCTTAATAAAGACTTAGTAACAGGATTGAGTGGCTATAATCTTGTATTTGTTATTAAGGCAAATCTGATTCACTTTGGGGAAAAGTCAAATCTCTAATATAAAGTAATTTATTCTGAGAGATCATTTTCCCATCAATAGATTAGAATTTAGGTCTCCTGTGTCATATCCTTGTGCTCTATATACCTACTCAAATATATCTAAAAGCAAGTATAATTGTTGCAATTCACACCAATGCCAACCAGCAAGACCTCAGATGGGAATTTTAAAAAAATTTTAAATTAAAAAATTAGGGTTAGCAGTATAGCTCAGGGGTGGAGTGCTTGCTTAGCATGGGCAGGGTTCTGGGTTTGAAAGCCAGCAGTAGGGGGGGAAAAACCCTATAAAACTTCATATAAGCATTTAGGAAGGAAACAAAATACAATACTTACAGCTGTGTTGGAATTATTGTACCGTAAGTAGACCAAAGAGTTATATCACACAGCACACAACCTTGAATAATTAATCTCCCTTTCCATGGAGAGAGAACTTTAAGAAATGAGAATAAAAAAGGAAACTGATTATTTATGAATAAAACATTTACTAAAAACAAAAAACTGAAAGGCTAATAAAATAATTTCTTACCATTTTTACTGAGTTCAACTCTATAAAAAGAAAAAAAAAAAGCATTCTTATTAGAGGCAAAAGTAGTTAATCCCAGTAAAACAAAGTATGCATATAATTACTTACATGCTATTATGAGCTGGTGTTGCCATCTTTTTAGGCTCCCTGTACTGAAAAGCTACAATTACATAAGGACAGATCTGTCTTGGTCTCTTAATAACAGTGTCGCCTGAAAGTTCATAGAGGTAATACTGAAAAAAAAAAAAAAAAAAATATATATATATATATATATATATTATCAGTGCTATGGAATTACATACACATCAAATTTACCTCTATTTCACCCAGCCCTAAAATTTGGCACACTAGATTCAGAAATATACTTTAGGTATTATTTATTCACAGGTGACTCTACCTGACTCAGCTCAAAGGCACGAAAATGACTTGTCTTGTGAGAAACTTTGTTTGTATCTGCCGCCACGTGACAATCATAGCCAAAAGATGGCCTAGTGTAGTTAGTTGTATAATTCTCAGACACAAACTTGACTTTTCCCTGGAATGAAAATATTAAGATTAATCAGATGTCTTCAAATAGCAAAAACATTTACTCTAGAATTCATAAGCCTAAAAAGGAAGTGGTTGTGTTTGCACCACCAGTAACTATAGTAAGAATTATCTTCTTTAAAAAAAATGATCTTGGGCTGGGGCTGTAGCTCAGTGGCAGAACACTTGCCTAGCATGTGTGAGGCACTGGGTTTGATCCTTGGCACCACATAAAAATAAATTCAAATAAATAAAGGTATTCTGTCCATCTACAACTACAAAAACAAAACAAAACAATGATATTAAGGCCAATAATAGTTTCAATTATCACAAACCCTTTAAAATTATATTTAAAAATCTTATGTGTTTGGTTATCTTTCAGAGGCAAATACAGCTTTTATCACAATATCAAAGGAATACAGGAATAACTCCAAAATTAAGAGAACCAGAAATAATCTTGTTTGCCAGGCAGTAGTGCACACCTATAATTCCAGTGACTCAGGAGGCTGAGAACAGGAGGATTATAAGTTTGAGGCAAGCATCAAACTTAGTGCGATCCATTCTCAAAATTAAAAAAAAAAAAACATTTAAGAGGAAAAACTACACAGTCTACCATATTTTTTTAAAGTATTTTTTTAGTCTTAGATGGGCACAGTATCTTTATCTACATGTAGTGCTGAAGATCGAACCCAGTGCTTAATGTGTGCGAGGAAAGTGTTCTATCATTGAGCCCCAACCCTACCCACCATCTTTCATGATATACTCTGTGAATGGCTATTTAGTAGTAATAACAGAAAATATAACAAAATTTGAAATTTCAAAAGATGAATTTCCAAACCAAAGTATTAATAATTGTAAATCATGCCAGGGCCCAAAAGTCAGCAACAAGCAAATATGTATAAAGTGCTTAGGCAAAGTGTAAGGCAGTTAGCCTTGATCAACAAACAGCCAACAGTATTTCCCATTATAGACTTTTCTTCAACAAGGATCAAAGTCAAAGTTACCATATGATGAATTACAATTATGTAAAACCTGAATAAACAATAAAATATTGAATAATATAATGACATAAGAAAAATGTTCATAATGTTAAGTTTTAAAAGAATTAGCATGCAAATATACAAACCATAAACTTTTTATGAGTTAGGAAATCAATATGTATGGGGGGGAAATATACACCATACATACCAATGTGAGATATGAGAGTATAGACAATTTTTACTTTTAGAGGCAGGGTCTCTCTGAGTTGCTTAGGTCCTCACTTAAATTGCTGAGGCTTGCTCTCAACTCACGATCTGCCTGCCTCAGCCTCCTTAACTGTTCCTCCACATCTGGCTGGAACTACATTTTTTACAGAAAAATTTTTTTATTGTTCTTGAAGTCCTGCCTCTTCACTTACAGGACCTACCGAAGACAATACTAAGAGGCCAAAAAAGGTAAATAATACTACTCAATAACTGCAACCTCCACCTTTTCCCATGAAACATCTATGGCACTGAGCATTTTTTGCTTTTCTGAAATAAAATGAGGACTGAGCGCACCTAAGCAAATATTAAACAGCAATCTCTAGCCAGATAGGGGAGCAGACACTGGCAACAAACCAACCTACATGATCAAAACCAAAATGCTTATTATCTGCATTAATAGGCCTACTTTCTGCCAGAACTACAACACTTGTCACAGAGCAGAATGAAGTTTAAGACAAGCAAGGACAGTACATCATGTCAGTGTTATTTTTCCCTCTAGTTCTTGGGGACAAACTTTAAAAAATATGAACAGTTTAAACTCTTTAAAAAGTCAGTAAAACTGGGCTGGGGTTGCAGCTCAGTGGTAGAGTACTTGCATCATATGCGTGAAGCCCTGGGTTCTATTCTCAGCACCACATAAAAACAAATAGTAAAGATACTGTGCCCATCTACAACTAAAAATATATTTTTTAAAAAGTCAGTAAAACTAAAACTAAAAAACCCCACCCACATCGAAAATCAAATTTCCTGCCATTTGGATGAAAATACTAATTGAGTGCCTCACTTAAACTGAACTACTTAGGACTTTTAAGATTTGTGACATTAGTACTAAGGTGCCATATGAAGCTGTGAACAGGCTTTGAATGTCTTAAAAATAAAGAAAACGTATACTTCTTATTTTGACAATTCAAACCAGACAATAAATGTTGTTTAAATCCATTTTCCATAACTGTAATCATATTATTTTATAAGCAGCTACTTGTTTTATTCCATATTTAAAAAGGAGCTCTGCTAGATAGGGATGAGAGGAAGACTTTTCACTAAACAATTTTTTAAATTATTATTTTAAAGTTTCTTTTCTTAAATATGTTCAGATGATGTATTAAATGAACAAAAATTTGTTTTCAAAGAAAAGAAAAATTAGTTTTTCTTTTACTGAGTCTGAATAACTTGTCTTAGACAATTACTACATTTAGTTAATGCTCTACAAAGAATATCATAAGGGGCTGAGTATATAGTTTAGTTGGTAGAATGCTTGCCTTGCATGCACAAGGTCCTGGGTTCAATCCCCAGCACCACACACACACACACACACACACACACACACACACACACAAGACAAAATATATCTTAAGTAGATAACCTTCAGTTTTTAAAAGAAAATTATATAAAAGCACATCTGGGCCTTTACCTTAATTAGATTAAAAATTACAACATAACCAGATTTCCCATGATACCATGGTCTTGGATGAAGACAGTCTGAGTATTTGGAAATGTATATACCTATAAAAGTATAAAACAGATTAAATTACACTTTAACAGACAATTTATACAGATACAATTCACACATAGGACTATCTTTAAATAATACTACAAAAAGAACGGATAAAAGTCTATTTTTAAAATGCTATGTTGATATTGCTTATACCTTTTTAAGAATCACTATGTTTCAAAACCTTAAAGTTAAGAATGTGTGTTTGACAACCAATTTTCTAGTTTGGTATAATAACTAAAAAGGGATAAAAGTATCACATTTTTTTTGAAAAATCGTAAATGTCTTCTTTTGTGTTTTCTGTGTAATCACTCAAACAAAAGGCCTATGATATTATGGTAATCTGACTCTCAAAGTTATTCTTTGTGAAAAAATATCAATAAACACCCATTTAATAATACTGAGAGTCTATGTGGTAGGTTCTGTGTTAAAGAACAGTGACAAAAAAGTAAATAAAGTAAGGTTCCAGTCTTCAAAGCTTATTTTGCTAGACTGCAAATTCTGTCAAAGCAAAGGTTATATTTATTGTTTGCCAAAAAAATATAGCCCCAAATCCAGTAGGTACTTTGGGTTCAGCAGCAGAGAACTACTAAAGGTTTTAAGAAGCTGACTGCCAGTAAAGAGGAAAGAATAGAACAACAACAATTAGAAAGCTCTAGTAACAACTGAGAGAGAAGGATCCCCACAGTAGCAGTGAAAATAAGGAGAAAGGACAGACTTCAGAGATATTACTCAACTGAGGCATCTTTTTTGAAATACAAAACACAATGGGTGAGAAAGCTTAAGATATAGTGACAAAAAACAATCTATAATCAGAATCTTGGCTTCCAGTTATGAATAAGTCCCTCAAGGGAGAAGGGTAGGCCTGGATCACAGACACAAAGACCACAGATTCTCAGGAAAATTTAAGATTAATATACTTCCTAAGACTATGAAACACTATTAGTAGAACACATTACTATTAAACATATAATTATCCAGTTCTATATGAGCCGGAAACTATGAAATTTATGAAGGCAGTGGTGTTATTCTATTATCAAACTCCACATGTATTCAGAAGGATGGGTTCCTGTCAGAATAATCCATCTTTTACTTTTACCTGTCTACTGAAGCCAGCCTCTCAAGCAGCAGCAATAAAATCATGTGACTGTAGTAATGCAAGAAAAATTTCATATTTTTTGAGATGGAAGCTGAGGCATTTATTTTAATTTACTTTCAAATTCTTCAGAAAAGAATGTAAATGAAACAAATCATATAATGCAAAATGTTGTCTGTTAGCCTTAGGTTCTCTAACTTTTCTATATGTTAGAACTTTTGTAATGAAAAAAAAAAATGGGGTTAAAAAATAGGGGAAAAGAAAAAAGGTTTTATGTAATGTTCCTGGGGTTCTAAATTTATCACCCTTACAATATCCTTTAGAAGATATAAGTTGAATGCTAATAATTTTGTTTTATGGTCATCATGTGAACTAGTGATTACACTGCTAGTTATATATGCAAAAGAAATGAAAACATAATGTCTACATACAAACTTATACATAAATGTTAATAGCACAGAGTAGCCACAGCATAATAGCTAAAAAGTGAACACAACACAAATGCCCATCCATTGATGAATAAAGAAAACTGTGGTATATAAACATATAATAAATTAAACCATAAAAAAAATGAAGTACAGCCGGGCTTGGCGGCACGTGCCGACAATCCCAGTGGCTCAAGAGGCTGACAAGAGGACAGCAAGTTCAAAAAACAGTGTCAGCAATGGCGAGGTGCTAATTAGAAACCCTGTGTCTAAATAAAATACAAAATAAGGCAGGGGATATGGCTCAGTGGTTGAGTGCCCCTGAGTTCAATCCTCAGCACCCCACCCAAAATAAAATGTGAAGAGAGATAGGCTATAATACAGATGAACCTCTAAACCAGTATACTAAGTAAATAAAGTTACTCATAAAAAATCACATAATACGAGATTCCATTTATATGCATGTCATAAGAGGCAAATCTATAGAGGCAGAAAGTAGACTAGTGGTTGCCTAAAGGTGGTGATAGTGTGGAAAGGGAAGTCACTGTTCATTGACATGGGATTTCTTTTTTGGGTGACAAAAATGGGTCTAAAATTAATGATGGTGAATAGACTAAAAAAGCACAACCCCACTGAATGGTCCACTTTCTAAATGGGTGAGTTTTACAGTATGTGAATTATATCTCAATTCAAGTATTAAAAGGAGGTGGTCAGCAAAAAAACAACCATGAAGCCCAATAATCCTTCTTAGTCCTGATATCTTGACATCTTATAGCACTTAACCCTGCAAAACACCCTCCTCTTCCTTGAGATATTTCTCCTTGTGTGAAGCTCTACTTGCCAATTCTCCACCCAATAGGCTACTCTTAATCCTTCCTCATTCTATGGGCTTTCTTATCTCCCCACACCCTGGTCCCATTAATGATCCAAAAGTTCTGTGGGCCATCTATTGTTTCTATACTATCCTAAGTAAAATCTTGGCTTCAACTAATACCCTACCCTCAAATCTGATTCTGATCCCTTCCCAAATATTTTTTATCACTTGCAAGCTATATTTTAGAAACACTTATGAAAGCTCATTATCTCTCAAATTTAACTCACTAAAATACTGTTCATTTACTAAGAAAACCAGGTATAAACTCCTGGGCTAAGTACTTTATACGGTCTCACTTAATCCTCACAACAACTCTATAAAGTAATTTAATCTATTTTCCAAATGAGAAAACTGAAGACTAAAAAAAAACTTAAGTGTTAATTATGTTCTTAGCCATTACTTATCTCTCTTAACTCATCAGCTTCCCTACCAATCTGCTTCTCTCCTTCTGTGATTCCTTTCTACTAGTAATATCGCTATAGTATACGTTTAAAACTTTGTACTTGATTCTTCTCTCTTACTACTAACATTCCGTAGTTGCCAAGTTTGATCAGTTCTATCTATTCTCCATTCTTATTGCCATTATGATAGTTTAGAAGGGATCCTCGTGACAGTGCTAATCTTTGGTACTTAAAAAAAAAAAAAAAACAAAAAAACAACTTTTTTATGCTTAAAGTTCTTATTTCTAAAGATTATAATTGGTTTGACATTAATGAAACTGGTTTTTAATATAAGTGTTTTACTGTTACTATGATTCTCTTATACTTTCTTAACAATTCTCATTAATTCAATGGTCAGATGAAGTGTAAACCCACAGGAAATTCATGTACTTTAGATCAAATTCTCTTTCAAAATAATAATAAAAGCATTTTATAAAATTAACTAATCTTGGGTGGGGATGCAGCTCAGTAGTAGAATACTTTCCTAGCCCTAGTTCAATCCCAAGTACCTCAAAATAAAAACAAAAACAAAAACAACAGAACAAAAACCCAGTATGGAATTTAAACAAAACTCACTTCCTTTTGTAAAATAAGAGATTTGTTTTTTTCTTATAGACTTACCTTTGGCTGGATCACCAAGAGTGGTAATAGCACTGCTGCCAACACACAGTCCACGCTGACAAACCAATTTGGCCTTTAAACAAAAAAATACTACTGTTGCTTATTATTATTCTTGGGAGAGGCAATGAAATAGTGCTATATAATCTATAAGCTTTAAAATAAGTGCAGAATCTGTTCACTGCATGTATTCATGGCACAAAGCAAGCTCACGTTCAGCAACTGTATTTTGATTAATGGTCCAAAGTTTTCCACAAAACTTTACATTGGTGACATTTAACAAAATATCACCAGCAAAACCAAATTAAACAAGGTCACAATTAAGTACTCCCTTGAAGGTGTCCCCTCCCACCAATTATAGCTTTAAATCCACTAAATTCAAAATGTCTTTATTTTGTGTAAACCTATAGCACACTTTATTTGGATTCAGGACTAAGTTAAAAGAGATTAAATTCCTCTAGTAGTGCTACATAATCTTTTTATTTTACATCAATTATATTTTAAGCAAATCTGCCCCTATTCTTTATAAAACATTAGCCCAACGTAGGAATTACTTTTGTATTACTTTTTGTTGGTAGTACTACTAGCCATACACATCTTTGGAGACATATCCTATGAAGTTTGTTTGATCCCACAATTTAGGTACAGAAAATAAAACAGATATTCAATTTTCAAAGACAGGCATGAAACAATTCTAATTAACGAGTACGTTAAAAGTATTCATCTTATCCTCAAAATCATGTAATTTTAAGTTGAAAAGCCTCTAAAGAAAATATCTGGTAAACAATTATTCATAATAGAGAAATGCCTATTCACTCCACTAAAGGGCATTTAATCCGAATTAATTCAATTTTTACCATAAATTTACAAATTTAAGATAAAACTAAAGAGAAACTATAAAAAGTTGTTTTAAAAAATCATGTCAGCTTTCATTATCATTTATACTGCCACTTAACTAAATAACAAAAAATACCAATTAACTGGTCATCTGACAATCTCTTACCTGATTTTCAGTTTCAAATAGAAGAAACCCGTAAGTTTCTTGAAGTTCTTCCTGAGTATAGTTAATTGCTTGTTTTTGTTGATAAAAGGTTTTGTACTGTATAAAGAGAGAATAATCAAATGCAATAAATATGCTATTTTCGCTTGCAAATAAATTCTTTAAATGTGCCACCTGAACTCCTCCAGCTGAAAAATTAATTAAATGTATTATTTTTTCTATTCCCTAAAATATAATGTCTTGTGAGTATTTCCAAAGCTCTTTCACCTCATCTGAAAAATGATAGCCAAGAAGTATGAGCCTCAAATACCAAAAATGAGTCTATTTCTTTTAAATCTAAATGAAACTCACATAGTGTACACCAAGTACCTCACCTCATTTAAGAAAATGTCATTTTTCACCAAAGTCACTTGACTGTACTGAAAACCATGCTCAGATGCAGAGTCCAAGTAAGAAGTACGGAGAACTGAAATTGCCCTCTGGAAAAGAGAGTCTGAACTCAAGGACACTGTCTCAAAAACTGTAAAACACAAATAAAAATAATGTCACTGTTTAAGATAATGAAAGGATGGGATTAAGAGGAGCACAATGAATATCACTCAATGTTACTTATTTCTTTCCTGTATAAGTAATAAATTAATGATGTACTGCAGTATAGGTACTGTATCTATACTGTCTTAATGAATTTTTAAAAGACCATTCATGTGAGGAAAACAGCATAAATAAATTACAACTGAGGCTAAATTACTTTATTACAGGAGCTCAGATATGACCTATCAGACCCCTTACACTTTCTGGTCTAAAGTTGAGCACTATATTGTAAATACAGTTGGCCCAAAGCAGATGTACCTGTAGGGTCAAGATGGCAGTCAACAACTGCTTAGGTCAATGTTTCTTACCCTTTAGGTTTTTATTCCTCTTATCCATGTCACATTCTGATAAACTCACTCTTCCTATCCTCTCATCAAATTCCTAAGTCTGTTAGAGTCCTTTTTAAGGGGTCAATTATTGCCAACTCAAACAATACAAATCATCTGTCTCTGGTATCTCCCCATCAGCAAAGAGTTATCTATAGAATTTTAATTCCCATGGACTATAATTTTTTTTCATTTTACAAAATAAAACTATTTTTAAGGTTTTTTAAAAAAACATACCCATGCACTATCCCCAGAGATTGTGATATACTCCTTCCCTGAGAAGCATGTTTCCTAATTGAGAATTACTACTTGAATTCAATAATTTCCTTGATGATACTGTGTGTTTTGGATTTTTTCATTTCAGCAAAAACTGTGCTTAACCATTTGAACTGTTTACTCTCTTCTGTTTGTATTCTTTTTATTCTCTTTATCAAAATTCTGGGATTTACAAACTTCTTTATAAATAAGAATGATTTATACTGCACCAGAAGTTTTGGTCAAATAGTATGAATAAATATATTAAATGGCTTCCCACCTCTTAAAAAAAAACCCTGCCAATTTCATTAAATTTCAAATGTTAAAGAGAAGCATCCTAATTAAAATTAACTTATGAACAAAATATGTAAATTGTTACATATTAACTAAAACCATACTACAAAGGAAATGAAAACATTTCAGTAAATTTAATTTCAACTAAACTGTCCCAATGCTTCAAGTTATTTTAAAAAATTCTTTTTAAATAAACTCTCTAGTTTCAAAATGAAAGCTGCAAATAGAATGAAAGAAAAAAAAGGATGAAACATTTAAGAATTTTCAGAAGTTAGCACATCTAATCTATAGCTTTACTTTTGCTCAATCACTTTCTCTTTCAATTCCAGTGCTGTAAAACATGAGGATATTCTAAGCTAGGATTCATGGCTCTGCAGCTATTTGGAAGGCTGAGGAAGATGGCTTGAGTCCAGGAGTTTGAAGCCAACCAGAAACCCCATCTCAAAAAAAATAGCCAAACACCAAAGATAATAGTTAAAATAACAGTTTTCTGTATATTCACCGAGGCTCAATAGGTGTAAAACATGTTTTTTACAGTGAAAAAGAAAAAAAAAGAGTAGCTTCAGAAATAAAGGTTTTGATTATCTACATCTCCAAATTCTGCAAGACATTAACAGGGAGATATAGAGTTTGGGAAGTACGGAATACCATATACATTCCCATTTTTAAGCATCATAATGCACCATAATACAGTGAAAACCAAGAGGTAGTGCAAATTTTAAAAACAAATTTACTTAGCTTTTTAATACATGTGGCCAGAGAACACTATATTTCACATCAGTATGAGGAATACTGTTCTCAATGAAGCTTTGAGTAAAGCTAATGATTTGAAACAAATAAGGAAGAACAACTATAAAATGATTTATTTTGTGCTTACATATTTTTATTTCTAAAACTATTTACAGTTAAAATTGCTTTCCCCTTTAGGCCAGCATTATCTGAACATCATCATATTGATAATAAGTAATAATTTTATGGTTAGCAGAAGGAAAAGAATGTTGGAAAATCACAGCTAATCTTGAATCTTTCATAATTTCATAAAAATGACAATTATACTCTCCAAAGAGCAAAAGTTTCCTGCTCTATAAATAAGAACTTTATCGAAAAAATTATTGATGCTTTTCCTCACACAACATATTTTCACTTGAGTCTACTGCACTGAACAACATGAACACTTCATAAATGAATGGCCTCATTTTTGCTGAGCCATATTCATGCTTTATTCAAACATTGAAAATTACAGTATTAAGTAAATGAAGAGGGGGCTTTTCTACAAAGAAACCTAAAACAACATTTAAGAAGGTAACCGAAAAGTGCCTGTGTGTAAAATATTCAAAGTATTGGGCGGGTTTAAGTGACAATAAAGTGCATACAAAGAAAGGTGAGTTCAGTTCGATCACAATGGTTCTGGTAAGTGAATTTTCCTGTTGTACCTGGCTTTTGGCACATTTCTGTTATGTGTATGCTCATGCTCAGCCTTTAAGTTTGATTTTGGACACCTCTAACTTCTAATAATAGGGATGAGAAAATAATAAACCAACTACCTGTGTGCTATATCATAGCACACTTTATATAAACTTTTGGTCTGGGGATTGTAGCTCAGTGGTAGAATACTTGCCTAGCATGCACGAGGCCCTGGGTGTGAACTCTAGTACCAAAAGAGAGGAGGGGAAAGGTAGAAAAAGAAAATTTGGTCTGAAAGCCAATGATGAGATAAAACTAATGACAAATTATATGTCACAGCGATTCTAACAAAAACTAGCTTATACATCTCTCCATGACCACATCTCCCCACAGAAGGACAATAACCTACATCTGTTAATAATGATGCCTATAAACCTTACCTATTCTAAGTAAGCCATTTGATAATTGAAGGAAACAGTCCATTCCTTAATCATTTAATCTTAAAATGTATTATATCTTTACTTTGAAGATTCTAAAAGATACATGGTTTAAAATAAGTATACTTTTAGTTCAATTTGGCAGAACCTTTAAAAAAAAACATGCAATGTGTAGGAATGTATTTCTAAGAAATACTGGGATAAGCGAACAGGACGGACGGACGGACACACACACACACACACACACACACACACACACACACAGCATTCCTTGAATGAGAATCCCTAGCGGCAAAAAAAAAAAAAAAAAAAAAAATGAAGATACCCTAAAGTGCCATCAACAGAGAATACTCTGCAACTATTTTTTTTAATATTTATTTTTTAGTTGTAAGTGGACAAAATATCTTTATTTCAGTTTTATGTGGTGCTGAGGATTGAACCCAGGGCTTTATGTGTGCTAGGAAAGCACTCTACCACTGAGCCACAACCCCAGTCCCCCCACTCTGCAACTATTAAAAACAAGGTAAATTTGTATTCACTGACATACAAAGATATCTATTATATACTACAGAGAAACAACATATGTTACCTGTCATTTTGGCAAAAAAGAAAAAAATACGTAAGCAAAATTAGGTATTTGAAAGTATACAGAAAAAAATATAGAAGGATGGGAAACCAAACTGTTGATACTGGTTAAATTAATAGTTACTGAAACTGGGAAGGGGACAAAAGAGGAACTTAAATTTTTTACCTAATATATATTATTCCAATTTAGGTTTTTCTTACACGAGCATGTATTACTTCCACCGTTTAAAATATCTCAACTTTGAAAAAAATGAACTATGATTTTGAAGAAATATAAATAGAAGAATGTATTTTTTATGATGCAATTCAAAAACTTAACCACCTATCAATTTTAGATTAATGATTATAAAAACATTGCAGCTATTGGAAATGATTTTTTTTGAAAACTTTGTTTTACATGATCTAAATTAAAACTAAAAATGTTATAATTCTACTTTGAATTCGTAAGTAATAATTTACAGCACTTAGATTAATACCCACTCTTTTCTGATAAGAACCCTGTCTCGATCTTCTCTAAGAGAGAATGTAGCTGGGAGGATGGTCTTAGTTCCTTTATATCACATATACCTCCAGAATTCTTGACGCAGTCCTGTTCTTTGTTAATGTCATAAATGCTAAATGAAAAATAAAAAAATTCATAAAGTGAATGACTCTATGATATAAACAAATGTTAAACAAGCATCTAATTTGCAAGAGGAATAAGTCTATGGTTAATTTTACCTCCTTTGAGTAGTGCCTGTATAAATTTGCCCTATAAAACAGTAGCATAGTTTGAAATAATTTTCCTCCAACTTCTAATGAAAAATTTGTACACAGAAAGATTCCTGTGCTTACAGGAATCACTTTTGCCTCACTGGGGGGGGGGGGACCTTTTAAAATGAAAAGCAGATCATAGAACCACATCTTTATTTTATTAAAAATAACAAAAGCAGGGCTGGGGTTGTAGCTCAGTGGTAGAGCTAAGCACTCTATCGCTTGCTTAGCACCTATGAGGCATTGGGTTCAATCCCCAGCACCACATTATAAAGAGAGGGGGCGGGGAGATTATGTGCATCTACAACTAAAAATATTTACAAAATATCGAAGTCAAGTAGAACACAATGAAAAAATCATCCCCCCCCAAATCAGTGAATTCGTTAAACTAAACTATTAATGGTATTATGTATCCAGTACTATGATATATCTTTGATTTATCAAGACAGAGAAATGGTCTATTGTAAATAAACAGGTTAAAAGAGCTCAGACTACAAAAGACACATGATGCAAAGCAATCAGTACGGTAAATGTGTAGGAGTCTCTAGAACATAATAGTGAATGCATAGTAGTATAAAACCAATAATCTCATGGAGGTGGAGATAAGTTAGAAAGGTCTCATAGAAGTCATTAATACTTGAAATATGAGATATTTAAGTGATAAGCCAAAAAGGGAATGGATGAGCGTGTTATGTTTTCTAGATAGTAGAAACAGTGTGAGCAAATATACAGAGGTGTAAACATGATACACTAAAGAAACTTCAAGTAGCTTCATATGACTAATGAGGGTAAGAAGAGAGGAGGGAATAATATTCATAATATTCACTATAATTTATAATGTTATGTTTGGATCTTTAATGTCCCTGAAAAGCTCATGTGTTAGGTAATAAAGTAATGCTCAGAGGTGAGATGATTAGATTATGAGAGCTGTAAACTCATCATGGACTAAGTCATTTGATGGGTCAGAATTCTGAATGTACTACTGGATGGTAACTGTGAGCAAGTAGGGCATGGCTGAAGGAAGCAGATCAACAGGGGTACGCCCTTGGGTCATATTTTGTCCCCAGCTTCTGGTACAAATGCATACAATTTCTTTCTCTCCCTTCCTCTTTTGGTTTCCAGCTACTAAGAGCTGACAGCCTTCCTAACCCACACCCTTTCACCATGATATTCTGCATCACCTCAGACCCTGAGCAAGAATCTGCAGACCAGGGACTGAATGTCTGAAACCCTGAACCCAAAATAAACTTTCGCCCTCTAAGTTGTTCTTGTCAGGTATTTTGGTCACTATGATGAAAAGCTGATTAATATATATAAAAAACTAATGTCTTCTTCCTTAACAAGTGAAAGCCTGTGACAACAGAAATCATGTGTTTTGTTTGCCATGGATTATTTAGTATTTAGTTTAATGCTAGCACATAATGGATATTTAATAAATATGTATTTGTTAAGTGAATGCAAGAATAATGTTTATGATAAATAATCTGTTCTAAAATTTGGAAATAAAACTTCTCAACTCTTTTCACAAAGCAGTCAAATTCTAATACCAAAACCTGACTGACAAAACATTCTAGGAGGGCTGGGGCTATAGCTCAATGGTGGAGCGCCCGCCTCGCATGTGTGAGGCACTGGGTTTGATCCTCAGCACCCCGTAAAAAATAAAAAGATATTGTGTCAACTACAACTAAAAAAATATTTTTAAAAAAGATTCTAGGAATAAGAGAAATGGTTCACTAAATAGTAAATCCATAAATTTAACCATACTTATAACTAAGTAAAAACCACAAAAGAGCTATTGCTGTATGAAATGAGGGAGAAGAGCTATAAGCTGCCAGGTCAAAAAGAAATTAATATACAATTATTTCCCAGCAGAAACTTTTTCATATGTAAATTTTTATTGCTGCACAGCATTTTTTGTGTATGTTATTCTACTATACTTAATCTTAGAAATCTGCTTACTTAATAACAGAAAAATGTTCTACAATAAATTTTTTCAGTGGAAAGAAAAGCAGATTACAAAAGAGAAGCATTGTGTACCTATACCAACCCTTTTAACACATACCACAATTACAATAATGGTCATCTTCTGCATAACACACATCAATAACAGATATTTTTATCTGACTATCTTCCCACCACTAGATTATTAGCTTCAAAAATACAAAGCTGTTGTCTCTTTTCAATGCTATGTTCTCAGTGCTTGGAACAGTGCCTGGTACACAGTAAGGATTCAATAAATATTTAATGAATTAATCAGTTTCCCAGATCACGTTATTTATTTCTACTTAAAACCATTTGCCTAGCGAGGCCCCTATAATCCCAGCAACTCTGGAAGGTAAGGCAAGAGGATCACAAGTTTAAGGCCAACCTAAAGACCCTGTCTCAAAATAAAAAATAAAAGTGCTGGGGATATAGCTTAGTGGTTAAGCACCCCTGGGGTTCACTCTCTGGTACCAAAATAAAACCCTCTGCCTCTCACTGCCCTCAGAACACATGTGCTTCCTTCCATGGGCAAGTATAAATTGGTTCCTGCTTATTTCTTATACCTCACCTTGTCACACATTCCCCTGACTTACTTTGATCACTCCATCTAAAGTAGGTGTTGTTTAATGCACTCATTGTAACTTGCAATTTTTTATCAATTAACTTTTTTTTTGGTGGGGGGGGGCAATCTATCTTCCCCTCTACAATGTAACATCCAAGGAAACAAATTCTGCCTCTTGTTCACAGAAGTCCCTCAGTTTCCAGCAGACCACCTAGTACCACTGCAGATAAAAAAATACAAAGTTATCTTTGGGTAAGTCCTTTATTGCTTTATTTTTATAGCTTATGGATTACCTAAGATTTTAAATACAACATAAATATAAACATAATTTGGGAGAAATAAGGCTATTTTCATTTTGTGAGCACAGCTTTTAAGTAGCAGCAAGGTACAACTTCCATAAATGACAAAAACGTAAACAGAAACAGTACTTCTCACAAGTTAAAAAAACAGACTCATACAAAGCAATTCTATTTAAAAAGCTTTAAATGACAGAATGAGAAATGCACGATTTGATAGAAATTTTAAAATTCATTTAGGAAATTCTCCCACGTACAAAAAAAACTAAATATTTTCTGAAGTCAAGATTTAACATAGCAGAATAAACTCTGAGATACGTCTTGCTATTATTTGAAGTGTAAAGTCCACTTGGGAGGCCTTAACTATCGGAGGGAGGTCTACATATGCAAGATGTGGTCCTCCTTGTAGCCTACCACTACGGCACCACCCAGTGAGGACCAGCAGTGGAGGCGCTTTACACACCTTCAACTCCCCGTCTGGATGGCGGAGACCTGCCTGCCCTGTGGCCCTGCCCAGGCTTCACTAGCTACCCTCTCCTGAAGATGAACCCTGGCTCCCTCGCACCCAGGCCTTAGGACAAGGCCCCTTGTCGCAGGCCAGGCGGGTAAGTCAGCGGCCACCTCCCTCCTCACCTCAGGGGGCGGGGGGGGGGGGCTCTGACCCTCTCCCGTCCACCCAGGCCAGTGTACTGGGCAGGCCAGACACACCAAGCCCTGGGCGGGCGAGGCCGCGACCCGCGCCTTTCGAAAGTCAATAAGGGCGGGGCTCAGCGAGCAGCAGCTGGGCATGCCCACTGCCCGCCTCTAGCACAGGTTCCTGTCCCGCGTGGGGGCCACAGGCTCCTGTCGGACCTGAGCTTCTTGGGTATCCCTAGGACCGCTCTGGGAGGGCGGTTTCCGTGAGGTTTTACAGAGAGCATTCCAGGGTCCAGCTTTCCTGAGTGTCCTGCCTGCAGGCACCCAGCAAATCCAGAGTTGATTCTGAAGTCCTTGTTCTTTTCAGTACAGTGACCTCAAAATCACTGTTCCACTGTCGGTTTATACAGCTTTGCTGCATATGGTCTCACGGGTTTTATAAAAAAAACAAAACAAAAAACCTCCATTGAGTATGATTTTGAACGCTTCACGCATCCTTTAAGAGATGTTAACAGCATCTGAAATTAGGGATGGGAGCTCCTCCCTTCCACTAAACTATGCAGCCCTAACAAACACGCCAAAAATAAAATCCAATGGGTGTGGAAAGTGAAGTACTTGGCCTTGATCTAAGAATGTCTTCACTTCCTAGTCATTAACATAGTGGTTAAACTAAGTAACCAAGAAGTCTATATACAGTTCCTAGATGTAATCAATTAGTAAAGCAAATATCATTACCATATTGTGTTGTAACAACATATATAGGATAATTTGAACTCATAAAGCAAATGACTTATATGCAAAAAGAAATTAAGTCATTATTATTATTTTTATTATTTCAGTCCTGGGTATGAACCCAGGGGTTACTTTATCACTGAGCTACATTCCCCAACCCCTTTTTTATTTTTTATTTTAAGACGGGGTTCTAAGATGCCGAGGCTAGTCTCAAACTTGTGATCCTCATTGCCTCAGCCTCCAGCCCAGCAATTATGTGCTATTTAAAATAGCACATTTACTTAGGGTATTTTAATTTAACTGGTGGAAAGAAACTGCTTTAAAAAAAATTCAGATAATATTCATTGAGTAAAATGAATTTTATCTATGTACTCTTTTTTTTGAGAGAGAGTGGGGGAGAGAGAGAGAGAGAGAGAGAGAGAGAGAGAGAGAGAATTTTTAATATTTATTTTTCAGTTCTCTGCGGACACAACATCTTTGTTGGTATGTGGTGCTGAGAATCGAATCCGGGCCGCCACCGCTTGAGCCACATCCCCAGCCCCTATCTATGTACTCTTGACTTTTTCATTTAATTGCAGTTTTCCTACCCTAGGGTTTAATTAATACTCAGCTTTTGAATGTTTTAACATTCTCAAAATTCAAAATACTCTAAAAAGTTTGATTATCAGACTGATGGCTATAATCTTATACCTATCAAAATTTTATTCTTGGGGCTGGGGCTGTAGCTCAGTGGCAGAGTACTTTCCTAGCGCATTTGAAGCCCTGGGTTCAATCCTTAGCACCACATAAAAAATAAACAAATAAAAGCAAAGCATTCTGTCCATCTACAACAACAAAATTTTTTTCAAAAATTATTTTGGGCTGGGGATATAACTCAGTTGGTAGAGGGCTTACCTCGAATGCACAAGGCCCTGGGTTCAATCCCAGCACCACACTCACACACAATAATTTATTCTTGCTGGGTACAGAGGCACATGCCTGTAATGCCAGCTAGTTGGGAGGCCATAGCAAGGAAGATAACAAGCTCTAGGCCAACCTGGGCAATTTAGTGAGACCTTGTCTCAAAATAAAATAAAAAGGGCTGGGAATATAGCTGGGTGGTAGAGGACCCCTGGTTCATTCCCCAGTACTGAAAAAAAAAAATTTTTTTTTTCTTGATATGCTCTTGTAAAAAGGTCAACCAATTCTTCAAACTCCACACTTTTTATATGGGAGATTATGTAATTTTATTAGAATCATTTCAAAGCTTGTACGGTGACCTTTTTTGACTTCTATATAAAGTTAAATGGTCATTGTTCTTATTCCACATCAAACTAGGTTTATGAATTTGTGCTTCAATATTAAACTATAAACCTTTAATAAGATATTTTTCAGTGGACTATCCCTCTTACAAAAAAATCCTAAGAAAAAAATTCTCTCAGTAACAGTTACATTTTAAGACCACTTTGGGATTCTCTTGACTATTATAGCCTACCTCCAAATGTTCTGGGCATAAAGAAGTAGGAGATTTCCACAGGGATGAAGGAGGTGCCTCAACTGAACAAAGGAGGCCTCAGGAATTGGTCTTAAACATTCTTTCTAATGAGGAAGCAGGTGTACAAAGGTTCTAAATGGGTTCTATTTTCACCAAGCCATGTACAGAAAATAGATTATTAGCAAGAGATTGAATTCTCCAATTAAAAGTTATTAAATCTAGGGAAAAACAAAGTATACACTGCAGACACATTTCTTATGAGAAAAGCAATAATTTAAAAAAAGAAGCCAATTTAAAAATAAAAATCCAATCTAATAAATCAATGCAAGCAAAATCTGGTTGTTTGAAAAGGCTAATAATGCAATAGGTAATATTATGGCAATTATAATTATGGAAAAAAGAAAAAATATTTGGAACAAAGAGGTTATAAGAGGGAGTAGAGCTATGACTAGTCTCTTGGGTTTTTTTTTTTTTCATCATTATTGGTTTATTCAGATGTTTCTTCCATTTAGAACAATATTGGTAGATGAAATTTATATAGTTTTCAAACACATTGGTGCAAACTGCCTTTGGTATGAGAATTAAAGTTATCATACTACTGTAAGATGGCACTATTGTAAGTTTGGCACTTACAACAACCCTGATGATATGTACTAAAATTTGAACAAAACAGACAAAGTCCTAGAAAAGTTGATTTACCACACTTGACATAATTATAACCACTAAAAAAATTTATTATTTAAACATCTGCCACCAACAATACTTTAGGCTCAAGTGAGTTCAATGGCAAATTCCATAATTGGTTATCTACATGAGAATAAAGTAAAATGTTCACAAATAACAATTCCAAGTATACAAATGTGAAATAATCTCTAAGAGGCTTTGAAGAAAATATAGAAGAGAACCTTTACAAGAAAAATATTGATAAATTCAACTTATTAAGAACTTGCTTACTAAAAAACAAACAACAACAACAACAACAACAAAACCCAAAAAACCATGAGAGAAAAGGTACTTGGCAACCCAATTATCAAGACTAGTTTCTGAAGCATATTAAAATACATTACGCTCCAACAAACAGCAAAATACTAGATATAACTCAATAATCCATTTACTACAGATTAGCTAAAACAAACAAAAAAATACTGGTACAGCCAGGCCCAGTGGCACATGCCTGTATGATCCTAATGGCTCTGGAAACTGAGGCAGGAGAATCACAAGTTGAAAGCCAGCCTCAGCAACTTAGCAAGGCCGAAAGCAACTTAGTGAGATCTTTTCTCAAAGAAAGCTGGGGATGTGGCTTAGTGGTTAAGTACCCTGATTTAAAAAAAAAAAAAAAAAAAAAAAAAGCTGGTACAACCACAGAATGGAAAATTGTTTTCCTGTGCTATATAATGTTTTCTATATTCTTATTTATGGAGGTTTTCCAAATATATTAAGAAAAAACATGGGATAGCAACAGAAGAATATATCAATTTGTACATGCAACATATTTTTAAAAATACCTACAACCTAATGTATGAGGAAATAAGTACCCTATAGAAATAATGGGATAAACATGACTAAATAAAGAAAACATATGGTTGACTAAAAACACATGAAAAGATTTTCAATTTGTTTAAGTAACCAGGGAAATAGTTTGTAAAGACAATGTACCATTTCACTTCCACCACACTGGCAAAAATCAATAGGTTGGACAAAGCCAAATAGGTTGGAGAAATGGTAGGTTTCATTCACTACTGCTGAATGATAAATCAAAACCACCATTTTGGTTACAAAAAATTGTGCTATGAATAGATAACTATGATTATAATGCATTCCACTATTGTCATGTATGTAAGAAAAAAATTAAAACCCACCATTTTGGAAATGTTACATAGCATCTAAGAAAGTCCAACACAGTCTTCCTATGGACCTAGCAATTCCACTACTAATGCGCGGAGTAAAAATATTGTATATATGCACTTTGAGCCATCAGCACTAATTATAACAGCCTAATGATGGAAATAACCAACATGGATAAATACAGACTATATATTTTTTTAAATATCTTTATTTATTTATTTTTTAATGTGGTGCTAAGGATTGAACCCAGTGTCTCACATGTGCGAAAAAAGCTCTCTACTGCTAAGATATAACCCCAGCCCTCAGACTATCCTTACCAACAAATTATATTTCATTGCAAATGAATGAACGAACCACAACAGGGGTTCCCAAAATGATGATAATGCTAATATACATGATTCTTTCAAATACTATATAATGGTATGCATTGTCAACCAGAAGAGCTGCAAAATTCAGTGAGGCAATATTTTCCAAATGACAAATGAGTAGGAGGAGAAAAAGCATATTTTTCCTAAAAGTGTAATACAGACCAATGGATGTTAATGTCACAGAGCAAGGGAAGTTTACTAATATTGTTCCATATTCTACATTGATGCTACCCTTTGAGAAACTGTTAGTGACATAAATGATAAATATCAAAAAGAACATAACTACCTCAAAATGATATTCAAGTATCTCTCCATTTTCCAACCACTTTTTTCTCTATACATTGCAGTAGACTCAATGTGAAAATGTGAAGTAGAATTCTAGGAGACATTAAAATTATTTGCAAAAATGTAAAGCAGTGCCATTTATTGCTAATACTGGAGGTGGGTTGTTGTCATTAAAATGTTATCTATATTGGATGTAATGGGCTTTTTTTTAAAAGGTACAAATACATACATTTTAAATTGGTCAGTTCCAACATCTAGTGTAGTAACTACCAACAGATACTACCCAAATAAATAAAAGATCTTTGGGATCCTCAATAGTGTTTTAAAGTATAAAGGAATCCTGAGACCAAAAGTTTGTGAACTGCTCAATTACAGGCACATGCTTCAACATGGATGAATTTCAGAAACAATGTTTGATAAAAAATAACTGACAGAACATATACTATGGTTCTATTTAAATAAAGTTCAAAAGCAAGTGAAAGTAAACAATATGTTAAGAAAATATACATGATAAAACTATAAATATTAAAGACAAGGGAATAATTAACATAAAATTGATAATAATCATGGTGATGGAGCAAGGAATTATTTCCTCCTAGAACAGACACAAAATGTTTCTAAGGTTCCTGTGGTTTTCTATTAAGCAACATACAGATATGTACTTTTTAAAACTGTATATTTTTAATAGCATTTTTCATACATACATTTTTGGAAGAAGAAACAGACATACCTATTGTCCTAGAAGGAAAAACTCAAAAGAATGTCTCTTCTCAAATTAATCTATAAAATTCAATGCAATCTCAAACAACATCCCAAAGAAGATTTACTTGAAGAGATGGCTCTAAATTTAATCTGGAAGAAAAATGTAAAAGAACCCAAAGCTTTTTCAAAAGAAAGAAAGCACCAAAATATACTATAAAGCTATAATAACAGTACATGGCTCAAAGAAGAGAGTTCGAACCCTATAAATACATACACAAATGATATTTTGCCCTGGCCAAAATATTTGACTTTCTTATTCATCAAAGAAGATAAAAATTAAATAGATTTTTCTTTGAATTATTAAATGGGTAAAATATTTAGAAATACTTTTACTATCCACTGCCGACTAGCAGGAAGATTAATACATGTTTTGAGAACTCAAAAGAGTACAATTATTTGAAATCATTCTGATAAGGACTCTAAAACACTATCTGATCACTTGAGGCATGTTTATAATAGCATCAAAACAACCAAAACCAATCATCGCAGCATTGTTACAAAGAAATCTTGAAAATAAATGTCCACTAGCAGAAAAACAAAATACATACAATGTCTAATTATACTAACTATATCATACTATATTTATTTAACAAATATTCTCAGGCAAGGTTTTAGGCACTCTGTGGATTTTAATTCATTTAAGCAAATATGTCTAGGTTACAGGATGTGCTCATAATTTATATCTTTTTAAAAGAGCATTAATTACATTTGGGCAAATATCCTGAAAATATATTTCAAATACTGTGTTGTGCGTTCCTTAAAATAATTGTGGATACTTAAGTCACCTTTTATTTTTTCTGGCCTGGTTAGTTATTGATGTATTGGAGATATGATATACAGTTATCCATTTCTACAAGGCAGGTTGTCAAGAGAAGAGTATTCTTACACTGTTAATTTGCTTTGTTATAAACCTCCGGGATAGAATTACACCAGCCTCAGATTCTACCACATTGACTATCTCACACACACTCCTCCCTTTACAATGCTTTCTCAGGGGAACACTGTGGATCACTGTGGAGCCTCAGATCACTAATGCTATTACAAGTAGTATCGTGTACTTGCACAATACTTAAGCTTAAAACACATTTTCATAAGCCCTACCATTCTAATTTTACCTAACGGGAAGAAAAAAGAAAGGTAAAACTGGTTTAAACATGAATTTCAAAAAGACAAGTGGTAATTAAGAAAAACTTGAGAATTCTGAAACTCAAATTTTGAGGTTCATCAATCACGTTCTCCCAGAAAGTGCTGGTTAGTGCCGCCTTCAGACCAACTGCTGGGTTGCAAGGACCAACTTTTAGAACATTCCTTATGCATTATTCCAACTAGTTCTTAAATGACTTTCCCTATGGGCAGCCCCCCCCCCTTTTTTTAAGAGGTCACATACTGCCATAGTCTCTGAAGAAAGAAACTTGAGTAGCAGGCTTCATAACGAACCCTTAGGAAACGATTTCCTGCCAGTCCAGACCCAATGAGGGCCACTTCAGCCAAGAACTTACTGTCCTACTCGTGAGGATGCAGTTGCCTTCTGAAAGGCGAACCCAAACGAAATGTTTAAACTGTTTCAGACTTTCTGCCTGAAAAGGGGGAGAAACCAATTTCGAAGCCCTGCACGGACCTGTGCCATGGTTAAGATGTGTGTGCTGGCGAAACTGAGACTGGCCATAGGTTGGACAGTCATGGGAAGGTGGCTAAGCAGAAAGAACACAGAGCAATGCCGACCCCTCCCACCCGCCGCAAGGCAAACAGGTGGTAGGAACGCGCCCGCTGCCCATCATCGCAGAACCCCAGGGCCGCAGCCCCCGGCCGCGGCGCACACGCCCGAGCAACTGGCGGTGCGCTCACCCTCAGGACCCGTTCTTCTCCGGGTGTCTGCGGAGGTGAGCGACCAGGACGCCCCGGACTGAAAGGGGTTTACCTGTCCTTGGTGCGGCCGCTGGCCCCGAAGACCTAAGATCACTGCGCACTTTTCTTCCCATGCTTTTCCAGCGCGTCCGCTCCTCCTTCCCCGGCCTGGCAGCCAGCTGGCCAGCAAGTGTGCACGAAACCAGGCGCCGTCTCCGGCCCTCGCGCAAACAGCGCCTCGTCAGAGGAACGCCGCGCTCCCCGCGCCCCGGGTCTCCCCTCAGAGTCACAGCCGACAACCTGCCCCGGGACGCCCGCCGCCTGAAAGACCGCGTCGACTTTCTCACGGCCGGGCTCCAGCAACCGGAAGTAAAACCTTGTGGCTCAAGAAAAAAGAGGAGGGGTGCGGAAAAAGAGAGAAAGTGAAAACTGAACTGCCGCGTCCCCTGGAAGACGGGAACCAATCACGGGTCGAAACCAGGACGCAGGCGCGAGCCGCCATTGGCGTCCACGCGGCGCTCGCTTTTTGTCTCTGCGCAGGCGCGAGTCTCAGGCTAGAACGGCCGAGTTCGCATCTCGCGAGACTGGCTCCCGGCCGGATGCAGAAGACGCTGGCGGGAAATGACTGAAGACTGGCGGTGGCTTCTCTATGTGCGGTACCCAGTGACGTTCGCCTACACCTCGCCTTCCCTGCTGCCTGATCCTCCTGCCACTTAAGACATTTCCAAAGTCTCACCCTTATCCATGTAACACGCGGTCTGTGCGCTAGTTCCCTAGAACAGCTCTCCATAATCCATATGGAGAGAGCAAAGGTGACCATAAATAACGTTAATTCAGGGCTATCCTTACCCAAGATAAACCTCATTGAGAGAGATAAGTGCTGTCGAGCCAAGTATATTGACACGTTTGGGAATACAAAGATTTAATCACTTGGTGGGATAGTTCTCTGTTTATTGTGACCAGGTGCTGCATTAGACCCTTGAATTAACAACCATGAACAAGCTGGACAAAGACCCTGTAGCCATAATCGAATTTAGAGATGGGTGAAAAACAGATAAACCTACACCATAACGAAGTAGAATTCCTATAATACATGCTGTGAAGACAAACTGAAAATGCTAGTGGATGGAGTTGGAAGCCAGAGGCCAGAGCAGAAGAAGAACTATAAGATCTCAATGAAAAGGGGATATTCAAAAATCAAAGATGAAGATGGCCAGGTGAATCCTAAGAAGATCTGAAAGTAGAGCTTTCACACCTGAAGGCACAGCAAGTGTAAAGGCTCTGAGAAGTGAAATTAAGCTTGTTCCAATAATTGAAGGTAAAGAATGAAATTGTATTAAAAATGCAAAGAACCAGAAGGTATAGCTTCATGATTTATCTTAAAGCAAATATTCATAAAAACCCCACCCAGGTCAAGAAATGGAACTTTGCCAATATTCTGGAAGCTCCCTCCCCCTGGTGTTTCCCAATCAATAGTTGAATATTCCCTTTGAGAATTAGTGAAATTTAATTGCCATTGCAATAGTACTAAGAGGTAGAACTTTTTTTTTTTTGGTTGGGGGTAGCGGGCATTGAACTTAGGGGCACTCAACCACTTAGAGCCACATCCCCAGCCCTATTTTGTATATAGAGACAGGTTGTCACTGTGTTGCTTAGCACCTCACTTTTGCTGAGGCTGGCTTTGAACCCGCTGTTCTCCTGCCTCAGCCTCCCAAACTGCTGGGATTACAGGTGTGGGCGCTATGCCTGCAGAAGAGGTGGAACTTTTAGTTAATTAGGTCATAAGTACTCTTTTGTGTATGGATTGTTGCAGGAGAGGTTTAGTTATCATATAGTCATGGGTTCCTGATGCCTGCTGTGGTCTCTCACTCCCTGAAAAACCAGCCTCTGTCTCAGAGCAAAGCCTGTCCAAAGAAGGGACAGGACCTTTGTCCTTGGAAAGACCCACAGAGCACTCCTAGGCACATTCCCACCCTGCTAAGTGGTTTATCTACAAATAACAGGACAGATCTGCGCCAGGTGTCCCTGATTCAGTCAGGCTAGGTGGAGACCCATAGTAACCCCCTAGCAGCCACCAATCAGCATGAGACAGGGAAATACCTGGGATGCCAGATGACCCTCCCAGTAGTTTATGGTGGTTGATAATGCGTTGGGAAATCTTGTAGTTCAGCAGGAACACCCCTCTTGGCTTAAACCAATCAGTTCAAATGAATCCCCCTTTTGTAGTAACCAATCACCTCTACCCAACTTGTTCCCGCCAGTGAATGTGCTAATCATGTTTTAGAGTTGTTATTTGATTTTCCCTCGGTGTGTGATGATTTGCTAAGAGATGCTATGATGTATTGGGGGGGGGGGGTCCCTGCCTTCTCCAAAGAATGTATAAAACTGCAAACCCTGGGCTCGGGGCCTCTCAGCGTCACCGGTTGCTGTGTGTGTGTGTGTGCGCGCGCGCGCGCGACCAAGCTAGCTCGCAATAAACACCTCTTTGCTGTTTACATCGATCTTGGTCTCTGGTGGTCTTTTGGGGGTCCCGAATTCGAGCATAACATCCCTATGTGCCCACTTGCCCTTTCCCCCGTGTAATAATGCAACATAAAGGGCTTCACCAGATGCAGCCCCTCGGTCTTTGATTTTCTAGCATCCAGAACCATAAGCAGAATAAGCTTCTCTTGTTTTTAATTGACTCAAGTGTGTTGTATTCTGTTAAAGCAACAGAAAATGGGCCAAGATACCACTCTGGCCTACCACCAAATCTAATCACTACTCTGACTCCACCTGATGATCTTTTCCTTACTTAAAAAAAAAAAAAAATGCCACCTAATATGACTCCTTAAACTTTATCGTGTATTTGCTGGTGGTTTGAAATCAACACAAATTAAATAGTTTTCTGCATGTGTATGAGACTCATTAGGTTTTTATGTGTTTCCTGTTCTTATATTTTTCACGGCTGTGTATATGGATGTAGCACATTTTCTTTACTCATGGCATTTTGATGGACATTTAGATTGTTTCCATTCTTGAATATTTAAAATAATGCTGATATTGAACATTCTTATTTATATCTTTTGAAGCACATGTGTACTTATTTCTGTTGGGCATACACCTACTAATGGAATGCTAAACATGGTTATTTGGATTTTTGTTTTTGCAAATATTTTCCCTCAAACACACACTATTGGCCAAATTCTCTTCCTCATTGATATTGGCCTTGGTTAAGTGAGTTCTTTGGATGATAGAATATTAGCAGACATTACGTGAAAGTGTTAAGTGCATTTGTGTAGTTTGCCTCTGCTCTTATCCCCAAATGATTCACATGAAAAAAAACAGGCCTCATGTAGCTGTTGCATCTTCAGCCCAGGTCTCCAGAAGAAAGCTATGTGGAATTGGATGTGGTGTTGCACACCTCTGATCCCAGCAATTTGGGATGCTGAGGCAGGAGGATTGCAAGTTTGAGGCCATCCTCAGCAATTTAGGCCCTAAGCAACTTAGTGAGACCCTGTCTCAAAAAATAAAAATATCTGAGGATGTAGCTCAGTGGTAAAGTGCCATAGGTTCAAACCTCAGTACAAAAACAGCAACAACAAAAACCCCTATGTGAAACAGATGTGATGCCAAATCACAACTCAACACACTTAGATTAGCAGAAAGTTAGAAGTGTTGAAGATTGATGAGTCTGATCATTAATGCTGTATCAGAAACCACTGAGTTTGGGTTTTTATTATGGATGATGATGCCAAACTTTTGCCAGTTAGTTTTATCTAGCTTTTACACCTCCACAGCAGCTTATTCTAGTTTTTTCTACATCCTGGCCAATGCTTTTTAATTTGGTACATTATGGTTTGACTTTGCATTGCCTCCAACTGATATATTTTGGCTGTTCTAAGTGTTTTGAATTTCTGAGTCATCTTATCCATTTTCTCATCTTAAAAAAAAAACCTGATGGAATTTTTGTTGATATTATCCTGAATGCATAGATAAAATAAATCTAGGGGAGAATTAACATCTTAATAGCCTTCAAATATATAAAATATGATAAATTTAATTAGGTCATTAAAATTTTTAGATATATTTATAAATTTCAATATACAAGTCTCGCATACATTTTATTATATTTATCTCTTCTTATGTTTTGATGTTGTCCTTAATGGTATCTTAGACATTGAACATACAAAAATTTGTGTTTTTTTAATATTTATTTTTTAGTTGGACACAATACCTTTATTTTATTTACTTATTTTTTATGTGGTGCTGAGGATCTAACTCAGGGCTTCGCTCGTGCTAAGCAAGAACTCTAGCACTGAGCCACAACCCCAGCCCCCCAAATTTGATGTTAGTATACATAAACACAATGGATTTTCCAGTGTTAATCTTGTATCTTACAACTTGCTAAACTCACTTAATATATCTAGTAGCTATTGTGTGTTTTCTAATGAAACTCTTTTAAGACAAACTCTTTTAAGACAAATATTTTCTGCAAATAAAACTGGCTTCATTTCTTTTTTTCCAGTCTAGATTTTTCCTCTTCTTACATTATTTAAGCTCTTCTAATGCGAGTAGGATCAAACATCCTTGTAAGCTGGATAACAGATAAAAGAAAAGCATTTATAATGTTAGTTTTGATATTTTGTACACCCTTTTTTTAAATTAGAAATTTCCCTTTTATTCCTAATTTTCATAAATGGTTGTTGAAATTTGTCAAATGCTTTCTTTGTATCAAGATGATATAATATATGTATGTGATTATCATGTGCTTTATAATTGGATATATATCCCATTTTATATAGCCCATTAATGTGGTGAACTGTACATCGATTGGTTTTCCAATGTTAAACCAACATTGAGTTCCTGGGACAAACCCAATTTAGTCAGAATACATTATCCTCTTTATAATATTACTAGACATGAATTACTGATACTTTGTTAAGGGCTCTGGCACTTATGTTCATGAGGCTATTGAAATGTTATTAATATTAATATCTTTGACTTGGGTATCAAGATAACTCTGATTTCATGCAATGAGTTTCCAAAGTACTTTGATTAAAATTAGTAGCATTTCTAGAATTAATCAGCAAAACCATCAGGGCTTTTTTTTTTTTTTTTTTTTTTAAAGAGAGAGTGAGAGAGGAGAGAGAGTGAGAGAGAGAGAGAGAATTTTTAATATTTATTTTTTAGTTCTCGGCGGACACAACATCTTTGTTGGCATGTGGTGCTGAGGATCGAACCCGGGCCGCACGCATGCCAGGCGAGCGTGCCACCGCTTGAGCCACATCCCCAGCCCCCCATCAGGGCTTTTATTTTTCTTTATAGGAAGGATGTTTTTTGTTTTGTTTGTGTTTTTGTTTTGTACCAGTGATTGAACCCAGGTGCACTTAACCACTGAATCACATCTCCAGCCCTTTTTATTTTCTGAGACAGTGTCCCACTAAGTTGCAGAGACTTGGCTTTGAACCTAAGATCCTCCTGCATCAGCCTTCTGAGCTGCTGGGTTTACAAGTGTGTGCCACAGCTCCTGGCTCTAGGAAGGTTTTTAAATACAGATTTTAATTTTAATAGATGTAGAGCTATAGATGATACCTATTTTCAGATAGCTATAGATGATACCTACTGTCATACTTGGGTGATTATCTCCCTGAGGAGTGACATCAGAAAATTAACACTATGTGTGTGGGGTAGTACACAGATCAGAGCAATTTATTAAAGTCTCTAGTTTCCAATCAGGAGTTATGATGCATGCAAAGAAACAAGAAACTATTATCTCCTACACTGGGAGAAAGCTAACCAATAGAAACTACCTACACATGTGACCAGATGCCAGATTTAACAGAAAAGGACTGAAGTAAACATTATAAATATGCTCACCAAACTAAAGGAAAACATGATTAATATAAGTGAAGGGAGATATATGATAAATGTTGCATCAAATAGAACAATCACTAAGGAGAAAAATTCAAAACCTAATGGAAAACATGGATTTCATAATATAATAATGAAGGAACTTTGGATTGTGCAGAGGAGAGTGAGGGGAGGGGAGAAAGTTTGGGGATGGAAAGGAAGTTGAAATGAGATGGACATTTTCACCCTATATACATGTATGATTACACTACCAGTGTGACTCTGCACCATGTACAGTCAGAGGAAGGAGAAATTGTATAATGTGTCAAAATGCATTCCACCTTAACTAATTAGAACAAATCTAAAAATTAAAAAAATCTAAAAATTAAAAAAAAGAATACTAGAGGCATTGAACAGTTGATTTGAACTGTTTGAAGAAAGAACTAGTGAATTTGAGCATACATCAATAAAGATTATGTAAGCTGGATAACAGATAAGAAAAAAGAATTAAGAAAAATGAATGAAACCTCAGAGAAGTATGGAGTAATAGTAATACCAAAAAGAAGGAAAAAAAAGGTTGAAAACTTCCTTAATTTATTAAAAAAATAACCTACACACCCAGAAAGCTCAACAATCTCCAGACAGGGTAAACACAAAGAGACTCACAAACAGAGAACTCATAATAAAAATGTTGAAAAATCAAAAACAAGAATAAACCGGATCCAGTGGCACATGCCTGGGGAGGCTGAGGCAGGAGGATTGAGAGTTCAAAGCCAGCTTCAGCAATTGGGCAAGGCCCTAAGAAACTCAATGAGACCCTGTCTCTAAATAAAATACAAAAAATGGCTGGGGATGTGACTCCATGCTTAATTAGTGCGTTCAATCCTAGTACAAAAAAAAAAAATATGGAAGCAGCAAAAGAAAAATGAGTTGTAACTTACAAGGGAATTCCAATAAGATTAATAGCTACCTTAGCAACAGTAACAACAGAAGCTTCTAGCTAGTGGGATGACATATTCCAAAGGCTCAAGAGAAAAAACTTTCAATTAAGGATCCTATATTCGACAAAGCTATGTTTCAAAATGAAGGAGAATTAAAGATTGTCCCACAGAAACAGTAACTAAATTTGTGGCTAGAAGACCTGCCTTAACAAAAGAAATACTGAAGGAAGTTCTTCAGGTTGAAAGTGATATGAATTCATGTGAAAAACAAAGAGCACCAGTAAAGTTGATTATGAAATGATGAAAATATGAACATACATATTCTCCTTTCTTTCTTCACAAAACTGATTTTAGAATCAGTCATATAAAATAATATGTATATAATTTAATGTTGGGCTTCACAGGGAAATGAACTACATATGTGTAAAATATTTGCTAGTAACAACAAAGGAAATAGGTGAGAGCAAAGCTATATTTGATTTGGCTAAGGTTAGCAACACTGATGGTAAAATAATAGTTATGACAATATATTGTTTTTGTAACATTAATAGTTAATATATTTATACAAATATGTATGACAATAGCACAGTAAAGAAGGAAAAGAGAATAGAGCTGTACAGATTTGCCTTTTTGTATGTCACTTGAATTAAACTAATATAAATTCAAAGCTCATTCTGGTGTACTCTAGAACAGCACCGCCACCCCTGAAAAAAGTAGTGAAAAAGTAATTTAAAATGATACTTTTAAAAAATGATTTATTTTGCAACTCAATTTCTCAATTTTAGATAAAAATTCCATAAAATAAATGAGGACTGAGGTATTTAAGACAATACCCTGAAAATATATATTTGCCTTCATCAATTTTCCCAATATAGTTATATTAATTTTATTCGTACCTAAGTAATAAAACAATTTTTATGTAATTTTTTTGTTTTCCATGGAGTCGATATTTGCTGACTTTTTCTCTGTATATATAAAATATAACTTCAAATTCTATAACAAAACAGACACATATCAACACAGAGCTATATTAGGGGATGAGGTACAAAAAGATGTGTAAGTATGAAAATGGAAGTAGAGTAAAATGGATTAAGTAATTTGAGAGATGTTGCTGGAGACTGAATCCCAGGGTGCTTAACCACTGAGTCACATCCCCAGCCACCACCACCCTTTTTTGTAATTTAAATTTTGAGATGAGGTCTCACTAAGTTGCTTAGGTTGGCTTCAAACTTGCAATCCTCCTGCCTTGGATCCTATTTGCTGGGATTACAGGTGTGCACCACTCCATCCAGCTGTATAAGTCATTTTTAGTAAACAATAAGAAGGAAATGAATAATACCTCTTTTAAGAGTAACTCATTGCCCAAATTAGAAAACTTGGTATTGTTGTTTGAATATAAGATATCCCTTTAAAAGCTCCTTTATTAATGCAGGAACATTGGGGGTGAAAATGATATGAATTTTAAGAGCTATAATTGAATTAGTCCACAGTAATTGAATGGACTGAGTGGTAACTATAGGCAGGTAGGATATGGTTGGAGGTGGGGGGTCACATACCCTGGAAGAGTGCTTGTTTCCTCTGGCCCCTCACCCACATCTCTTTCTCTGCTTCCTGGCCACCACGAGGTGAGTTGCTTTCCTCTATTGCACCCTTTGGCTGGGATGTTCTGCCTCACTCTTGGCCCAGAGCAATGGACTTGGCTGTCTGTGGACTGAGATCTCTGAAACCAAGAACCCCAAATAAAATTTCCCTCCTCAAAGTTAACTTAGATATTGTGTTACACTACAGTGAAGTGGAGGAAGGAAAGAATAGTATTGAAAGGAAAGAACAACCACTTGGTCAAATGTAGAGAAATGTCTACAAGAACATAAGTAGATAACACAAAATAAGCAAAGTACAACAACCAAGAAAAATGACCTCAATAACAAAAATATGACCTAGATGTAATTATTACTTATTATTGAAATTAATGGCAAGGCTAATGGGTAAGTAGATGGCCTAAAAGTGGTGGTTCTTGACTGTCTGTGTACTGTAGTGAGTTTCAGAATCACTCATACCAGTTGGGAATAGAATGCTCGGGCCCCCTTGAAGAACTTGCTGTCCAGGTGCAAGAACTAGTTAACTGATGTCCCAGCCATTAGCTCCTTCAGAAGTTGCCTTGGTTCTTAAGCAGAAATCATGCTCTTCTTGGGGCAGTCCCTTACTGATGACTGAATAAGGTGGTGGCTCAGGGCCGGGGGCTATCCATTTCTTGCACAAAATGGGGTTCCCTTAATTTGTTGCAGAGATCCTGTTGCCTTGCAAATCTCCTCCTGCTCAGTTTTATTTTCTCCCCCTTCTTTCATAGGCTTTACATCCTGTGGTGGCCATGGAGATACCCCTCTCTGATCTCCTTCATGAGAACCTGCTGTGGAGAACACAGATGACACCAACTGCCACTCAGTTGAGTCTACCACAACTTCATGCTGAGGCCATCCTTTCCTCAGGCTGTTCCCAGCCTATGACTGAGCATGGTCGTATGCTACTATTGGGTCATTCTTGCTCAGAGCAGGCCTCTTCTCATGCAGAACCTTTGCTCAGAGTTCTACATCAGTCTAGTCGAGACTTTCTCAGAACTTTGCAGTAGCCCAAGATTTACTATGCAATTTTCCCTTCCCCATTTTCATTCACAATGGAAATGTGGACATCAGATCTGAACCACAATCTGAAGATTTTTCTCATCATTTCACGCTTGCTCCCTCTTCCTTTGTTCTTTGCAGATATTTCCCCCTACTAAGTCACTTCTATTTCTTTTTTTAGAGAACCAGAACTGATACAGGTAAAACTAAGAAAGGTCTAAGAAGAAAGGTCTAAGGAGAAAGGATATTGTATAGGATTTGAGGATTGGTTCACTCACTGTCCAGATGGCAAGGAGGAGCACATTCCAAATGAACTGTGAGGTACAGGGTTGCCCATGGCATAAAGTGGTGGGAAGTGTGATGACTCTGTAGTTCAGTGCTAACAGAAAGAGAGGTGGTCACAGAGCTGCTCATTAATATCCATAGGTCTGGTGGGGTCTGAGGTAATAGAGACAGGTGGTAACAGAAGCCAGGTGTCACAATTACTCTAGTGACTGGCAAAGTAGAGAGGCAGCCAAGGGAGTTTAACCTTAAGGGAGTTGCGGAGAAAACAAATAGCGCATGATAGTCTTAGGGGCAAAATAGATGGGCAAATATGAGGGCCCTTCTATACCTTTGCAACCAGAAAAGGCCAGAATGGAAGACAGGAAAGTCAAGGGTTGAGATGGAAGAAGAAGTGGCCCCAATTTTGTCACTTCCAATGACCCATTGGGAGATTTTGTGCTTCCTATCCTCACAACTCTAGGCTTTACTAGGCTGGAGATTCTGGTCTCCAAAGAAGCACTCTTGTCAGGAGACTTGGTATATACCCTTTAAATTGCAACCTAAGGATGCTAACAGAACACTTTGGACTTTTGTGTCCAGGGAATGTTAATTGAGAAGAGGAACCATCTTTATGACAATAATAATTTCTGCCCATAAGGAGGAGGAACTAGAGCTGTTTTATGTATGGGAAGGAAGGCCTATATAACCAAGGTGTACATTTATGTGTGTCTTGGTTCTCCCTTGCCCCACTGTAACTGAATTGACATATGTAGCAATTCCAACCTGAAATGTGTGTTTACTATGTGTTAAGACTCCTCAAAAATCAAGGCTTGAGTCATATTACTAGGTAAGAAACAAGATCTAATGAGGTGATAGCTGAGAGTGAGGGGAATTAAAACTACACAGTGGAGAAGAGGATGAGGGCCATTTGAGGTCTTAAAACTAACTTTAGAGATAGAAACTCTTATTTGTACCTAAATCTTCTTTTTAAAAATTCTGCCCTTAAAGGCCATGGGTGAATTTCTCCGTAAGTATGTGTAGAGAAGTGGATCTGTGTGATGTAAGGGATCTTCAAGAAAACCTGCTCTAGATCATGTCGGCTAAGGAAACAAATTCCTCAAAACTCCTAAAGAACACAAAGTAAAATCAAGAATCGATAAGTGGGGGCTGGGGTGTGGCTCAGTGGTAGAGCACTCACCTAGCACGTGCAAGGCCCTGGATTTGATCCTCAGCATCACGTAAAAATAAAGATATTGTGTCCAACTAAAAAAAAAAAAACTAAAAAAGAATAAGTGGTATCAAACTAAAAAGCGTCTTCATAGGAAACAAGAACATGAAGAGAGAGCCTACAAATGAGAGAAAAATATTTGCCACCTTTCGGGGAGAACGATGACCAGTATTTCTTTGCAGGGTTCTTTTCTGCCCATGGAGAATCCAAGCCACCCTAAACCTTATAATCTTAGATAATAAGTAACAAAACACAAATTCTCAGAAATATATTTACATACTGCGAAGCCCCTGGTAGATCTAGTCCTGATAGAGCTAGACAAAGGGAAAAGATTGCTCCAGTGATTTATTTAAGCTGGGTACATCAAAGCAAGAATAAGGTTTCAAGGGCAGAGTCTTGCTTTATGATGTCTTGCTGTCAGCAAGACACACTCATCTCAGGTGCAGTGTGGGATCTTTGGGGTAAGTTCACCTGCATCAGGCGGTCAGTCCCTGGGGTGGGGGGTGCCACAAGAAGTTCCCAATGCCAGACTTATCTCCTCAGGAGGCTACTATGTGGAACAGTCCCATGGACAGCTCAAGCCACCTGCACCTCTAATAGAGAATTAATCTCCAGGATATATAAAGAACTCAAAAAACTTAACACCAAGAAAACAATACAATCAATAAATGGGCAAAGGAACTGAACAGACCCTACACAGAAGAATATAATCAGTCAACAAATACTTGAAAAAATGTTCAACATCTCTAGCAATTAGAGAAATGCAAATTAAAACTATACTGAGATTTCATGTTACTCCAGTCAAATGCCAAATATCAAGAATACAAGTAACAATAAATGTTGGCAAGGTTGTGGGGAAAAATGTTCGCTCATACTGGTGGGCCTGCAAATAGGTACAACCACTCTGGAAAGTAGTATGGAGAAAAGTTGGAATGGAATCACTGTTTGACCCAGTTATTGCACTTTTTGGCATATACTAAAAGGACTTAAAATCAGCATACTATAGTGAGGTGGCCACATCAATGTTTATAACAGCTCAATTCACAACAGCTAAACTATAGAACCAACCTAGGTGCCCTTCAACAGATGTGTGGGATAAAGTAGTATCCATGTGGTACATATACACAATGGACTACTACTCAGCCTTAAAGAAGAATGCAATTATGACATTTGCTGATAAATGAATGGAACTGAAGACTATCATGCTAAGTGAAATAAGTCAATCCCAAGAAAACAAAGGTCAAATTCTTTCTGATATGTGGATACTAAAACACAATCAGGAGGGAGGGAAGAATAGAAGTATTTTGGATTAGACCAAAGAGGAATGAAGGGAAGGGAGGGAGGATGGGAATAGGAAAGACAGTAGAATGAATCAGACATAACTCTCCTATGCGCATATATGAGTACATGACCAGTGTAACGCCACATCATGTACAACCACAAGAATGGGAAGATATATCCCATGTATGTATAACATGTCAAAGTATATTCTACTGTCATGTATAACTAAAAAGAACAAATAAAAAATTTAAAAAGAAAAAAATAAATCTGCTCTTGGATCTGAGTTGACTCACAGTCACTGCCCGCTTCTGCCTTGGATCAACTATGGCATTCACCCTTCCTCCAGGATGCTCCAGGCAGCAACTGAGAATCAGGAGAGTACTTGTGCTGGCCTATTCCTCCAAAGGAAAACCTTTGCTTAGGACCTCTGTATCAGACTGGCCAAAAAAAATGTTGCAATATAAGACTCCTTATATTTAAACCTTCCTTACTACTCTTCTTTTACAGGTATTAGGCTATTATCTTCACCTTTAGGTTATTCCTGCTTACCTAAGTACCCTTCTCATTTGTACTTCATGATAATTTTCCTTAATAAATCTCTTATACATTTGCCCTATTCTTTATATCTGCTGTTTTTAGGAACCAAATTGGCATTCTTCCCAACAAAACTTTTGAACTTCCAACCCTAACTCATTTCAGCGTCTACTTTTCAGAGAACTCAACCAGCATACCATGAAACTTATTAAAAATATAAGTGATGGTCCTCTCACTTGAAATTATTTTTAACTAGGTAAGAATCAGGGCCCAGAAGTTGGTCTTTCTTACTTAGCAGAAATTAGATGAAGGACAGTACCTTGTTTTATCTTTGACATTAGTGACTCTAAGATCATCAAACCAATATAAGAACACTAAAACTGAATTTTATGTATTAAAAAAGAGAAATTTTAGCCGATCAGGCAAAATTTTAAGTGCTAAAGATGAACATTGATAGTATAAGTAATGTTCAAAGACCATAGTAATTGTCACAAAGCAGGGCTTGGCAAACTATGCACACAGACCAAATACTACTCAGTGCTTATTTTTACAAAGTCTTAATGAAACCACACCTTCTTGTTTATTACATACAGCTGCTTTTACACTACAAAAGCAGAGTTGAATGCTGAAGCAGTAGTTGGCCCAAAAAGTATATAATATTTACTACCAAACTTTATACAGAAAAGTTTGCCAACTCTAACCATAGGGTAAACACTAGGTGAGGCTGAAGATACAGTAAACCTAGTCCATTAGTTAGCTTTTCATTAATCTGACAAAATATCCAAGAAAAACAAAAAAAGGAAAGATTTATTTGGGCTCATGGTTTCAGTCCATAGAAGGCTGGCTCTGTTGCTTCTGGCCTGAAATGAGTTAGAACATCATGGCAGAAGGACATGGTACAGGATCTGCTCACCTCAAGGTAGCCAGGAAGCAGAGAGAGAAGGAGGAGCTGGGAACATGGACCATGATTTTTCGATTTAAAGTTAGTTTCTTTTCCCTTCTCTCTGTTAGAAATCATGATACCTATCCTTATTTCTTCTAACCTATGTCAATAGGATTAATGTGCAGATCCAACATAATCATGTATATACTCCAATTTCTCAGTATATAGCCTGTCATGTAGCAAAGGGTTTTGGTTTCTTTTTTGGTACCTGGGGTGCTTAACCACCAAGCCACATCCCCAGATCTTTTTATTTTTTATTTTCAAACAGGTCTCACTAAGTTGCTTAGGGCCTTGGTAAATTGCTGAGGCCTTGAATTTGGGCTGCAGCCTATGGAGGCACTGGGATTACAGAGGGCGCTACCCTATACTGTGCACCCAGCGGCAAAGAGTTTCTTTTCTTTTTTTAAAATTTTTTTAGTTGTCATTGGATCTTTATTTATACGTGGTGCTGAGAATCAAACCCTGTGCCTCTCACATGCTAGGCAAGCGCTCTACCACCAAGCCATGACCTCAGCCCAGCAAAGAGTTTCTTAAAATGTTATTTCTGGCCTGGTGCTTGCAGTGGTGCACACCTGCAATCCCAGTGGCTTGGGAGGCTGAGGCAGGAGGATCACAAGTTCCAATCCAGCCCCAGCAATTTAGTTCACTTGTCTGCAGATGTAGCTCAGAGGTAAAGCACCTCTGGGTTCAATCTCCAGTACCCAAAACTCCCGTGTATATCTCTGCCTGGTCTGTCATTTCTCTCTTGCCCATTTCGCCGTTCCTGGCTTTCCTTTCAGGTATGAGGGTGATACTGGTTTCATGAAATGAATTTATAAGTGTTCCATAACTTTCTAGATAAAAAGAATATGTTAAAAGCAGTAAGAGGGGAAAAAGAGTGATTGAATTCGGGGAAAACAATAATGGTTGCAGGTAACTTCTCATCAGAAATAATTCAAGGCGACCGGGCATAATTGCGCCTGCCTATAATCTCAGTGACTTGGGAGGCTAAAGCAAGAGTATCGTAAGTTCAAGGCCAGCCTCAGCAATTTTGCAAGGCCCAAGGCAACTTAATAATACCCTGTCTTAACATAAAAATTTTAAAAGGGGGGATGGGTGGTCTGCAGATATAGCTCAGTGGTAAAGCACCTCTGGGCTCAATCTCCAGTACCCAAAATAAAATAAAATGCTTAGATACTCGCTTCCACAATGACTGAGTAAAGACCTCCAAAAATCAGGTCCTTCATTGAGCAATAAGAACATTGGTAAAAGTCAGAAAAACATTTTCCTTCAGACTCTAGAATGTAATTGAAGGCTTATAATAACCAGAGGAGCATTTATTTAAGAGAAATATTCAAATCACATTAGTATAGTAAATGTCATGGCATTCTAAGTTGCCCTATTTGCATTTCCCTCTCCTAAGCTCTGCAGTATTCTGGAAAAATAACTGCCTCAGAATCACCAGCAGCCTTGTGAACAGCAGAGATTTGGAGTTTCCCCAGAAAGTCCTGTCTCAAGATCTCTCATTGTCTCACTTGTCTGGAAGCCCTCTGGAAAGACTCTATTTATTTGATCAGAGAGCTTGATAAGTGAGAAATACTCAAGAGATTTTCAGAGCATATCATTATAGGTGTTTGTGCAGTCATTTGAGACAGTGATACCAACTGGAGCAAATGAGAGACTGGCCAAGAGCTTAAGTGGAAAACCTAATGAATGAGACCTTCATAGAGAGATATGCAAAACTTCAATATATTCCTGAGGACTTAGAAGCCTGTGTGTGTGTGTGTGTGTGTGTGTGTGTGTGTAGGTTGTGCACAAGCCAAGAAAGAACTGAGAAGATCCTAATCTCTTATCAAATACACATAAAATATTCTTCAGGACAGATCATATGCTATGTTATAAAACAAAATTTGATAAATTAAAAAGGATTAAATGGTACAAAGTGTTTTTTTTTAACAGTATTGGGAATTGAACACAGGGGCACTCTACTTCTGAGCTACATCCCCAGCCCTTTTTATTTTGACACAGCATCTCATTAAATTGGCTTCAACTTCTGATTCTCCTGCCTCAGCTTCCTGAGTTTCTGGGTCATAAAAAATATTTTCTTCAACTACAATGAAATTAAACTAGAAACCAATAATAGAAAGAAATTTGTGAAATATACAAATATATGCAAATTAAACACACATGCCTAAATATCCAATGAATCAAAGAAGAAATCACAAGAGAACTTAGAAAATACTTTGAATGAATAAAAACAAACTCAGGAAACATAAGCTAAACTTGGATAACTGCAAAAGAAAAAGACAAATCCACATTAATCTGGAAATGGACCCTACTCTCTCTCAGAAAGTGGTAGAAGAAAATAGGAAATCAGCAAGAATTTTGGAAGACTTGAATACTGTCAAACAATATGATCTAAGAAGTTTGTTAGAACTTCACCTGCTGGGTGCAGTGGCACATGCCAATCATCCCAGAGACTCTGGAGACTAAGGTAGAAGATCACCAAGTTGAAGGCCAGCTAAGGCAATTTAACCCTCAGCAACTTAACAAGACTCTGTCTCAAAAAGTTTTTAAAAAGGATGAAGGGCTGGTCTGAGAATGTAGCTCAGAGGTAAAGCACCCCTGTGTTCAATCCCCAATACCAAACAAAACCAAACCAAAAAACTTCACTCAATGACTGCCAAATAAATAAACATTCTATTGTGTATATATGGAACATTTGGTGAGGTAAGCTAGATCATATGCTGTACTATAATATAAACATTAATAAATTTAAAAGTATTAAAATAATATAGAATATATTATAGATTTATTTTGCATTTTATCAGCAATGAAGACATATCTGAAAATTCTCAGTATGTGGAAATTAAACTATACACATCTAAATAAGCCGGAGATCAAAGAAAAGATCACAGGAGGCATTAGAAAATATTTGATACTGAATGAAATCATAACATATCAAACTTGTGGTATGTAGCTGGTTATGGTTTGGATCTTAAATGTCCCCAAAAGCTCATGTGTTAAAAGATTTGGTTCCAGTGCAGCAGTGTTCAGAGGTGGGGTCTTGGGGAGGTGATTGGGTCATTAGGGCTCTGACCTCATGAATGAATTAATCTACTTATAAATTCATAGCTTAATGACTATTGTGTGGTAGTGGAAAGTTAGGTGGTAGGGCCTAATTGGAGGAGGTGGGGCAGTGGGGGGGATGCCATTGAAGAGTATAATTTTGTCCCTGACTCCTCCCTCTTTCTCTCTTTCCAGGTTGCCATAAATTGAGCGAGCGGCTTTCCCCTGCCGCCACAGGCTTCTGCCACAATGAATTTCTGCCTTGCTGCAGACAGAAAAGCGAGTGTGCCAAGCAACCATGGCTAAAGCCTCTGAAACTGTGAACCAAGATGGATCTTTTCTCCTTCAAGCTCTTTTAAATTGTTTTTCTCAGGTATCATATCACAGTGATGTAAAGTTAACTAATACACAGCAAAAGCAGTGGTTAGAGGGAAATTTTTGGCTTTATCCATTTAATCTCCAACTTCATTGACATGGGTAACCAACAGAAGAAGGTGGTGCCTTACCACAGAACTTTACACATACCTGGTCCAGCACTTTGAGAAGCTGATGATATTCAGTGAGAGCCAGTTGCTGCTTATATTAGAAAATAAACACGTTTAAAATAAACAATATGTTGCATCAAAAAACAAGGAAGCTTATTCAGAGTTGTGTTGCTTTCTTAGTGGTTGGAGGAGTCAGGTATTTTCCTTTCACTTTGGAGGGGTTGTCATGACATCACCCTCAGGGGACAGGGAGAATTTCTGTGGCTTTATTTCCTACCCTGCCTCATGCATGTGTCTTACCAAGTTGCTTAGAGTAAACAATAGCTCCTGTTCATCAGAGCGGATCAACTCCATATAATAAAAATAGAGCAATGGACTAGTTGGATGGAAAGGTAGTCAGGATTCCTGCAGACTAACTAGACTGTGACATAAGGTTGGAATGTTGATAAAGTTCTGAGTTAAGAAAGCGAAACTGAAAGCAAACCTTTATTAATGAAGACCCTGTCTCAAAAAAAAAAAAAAGGGCTGGGATGTAACTCAGTGGTAATGCACCCCATTGCACCCCATGTTGAAAATAAATAAACAAATAAATAGTTTAGGTTTCGTACAGGTCAGGGTGAGTGAATCTGACCATGAGGCTGCAACCAACTTTGGCAAGGTTAAATCTTCCAAACTTCTGAAGCTGCTTTGCTTAAAAACGAAACCAAAACCAAAAACCTCACTTACTCAAATGTTGACTTGGAATCAATCCAGAAACAGATTCTGCCAGGCTGTGTCCCAGGTTCCATCTGCTAAGACTCTTGGGGGAACACGGGATTCAAACCTGTTCCTAAGGGAAAACTTGCTTTTAAAAATGCACTTGAAACCAGGGGCAGTGGCACATGCCTGTAATCCCAGTGGCTGGGGAGACTGAAGCAGGATGATCACAAATTCAGTCAGCCCCAGTAAGTTAATAAGGTCCTGAGCAATTTAGTGAGACCCTGTCCCTGTCTCAAAATAAAAATTAAAAATGGGTGGGGATGTGTCTCAGGGCTTGGGTGCCCCTGAGTTCAATCCCTGATTAAAAAAAAAAAGACTTGAATGATTTGAAATCTCAAAATATAAAATATTATATGGAAAATGACAAACCCCAAAGTAGTGAGACCCGGGGAAAGGGGAGTGAGAAGGAAAGCCATACATTGAGAGCATTGATCCTTTCCCTATACATTCCCCAACACCCCCCCCCCCCCCCCCCCCCCCGTGATAAAACAAACCCTGATGAAGAGGTGTCCATCAAACCTGGAAAGACAGTCTCTGGGAAGAGGCCGAAGCATTACCCTCCTGTGAACAAATTCTTTCCAGATACCAATCACTGACCCCAGGACCTCCATCAGGTCCAGTACAATAAATTACAGAAATTTCCTCCGGTAAAACAAACCCTAAATTCCTAAGCACTGACTCCTTCACTCATTGATAGAACTAACTCCAAATTCTTGGGTGCCCAAAGAAAATTCATATGCTCAGTAGACCACCTCTGAGAATAACCTATCTAAGCCCAGGCCCTTTCTTTGTTCGGGGGCTCCTTTTCCACCAGGAAAGTGGGTCCTACCATGGCGTCATTTCGTCCCTGCATCCCCTTCTCCTGCGTGAAACTTTATTCCTGAATAAAGCGCTGAGCTGCTTTGTGAAGTCTGCGATCCTCCCAGTCTTTTTGTGGCTAACACAAAAGAAAGGGAAGAGTTCTGAAGGGAAGAGTTTCGTGAAAGTGAACCGAACGCGATCAGTGCAAAGCCTCAGAGTGAGTTTTGGCAGCTGGACACATTTTTCACATGGACACTCGTTTTGCGCGTCATGCATGTTTTGCACGTAAACACGCAGATCATGCTTTGCACATGCACACTCACACGGTTTGCACATGGACAAATTCTCACACAGGCAAACGTTTACACGGGAACGAGTGTTTTGCACACTGATATGTTTCGCACATGCAACTATACACCTCAGTTGTTTGGCAAAGCGCGGGGGCACTTAGCGGAGGGGGACCCAGGGTTGGCATCAGGCGGTGGCCACCGTGTGGGGAATCGCGTCAACACAGTAGGAACTACAACTCCCGGCGCGCTGCCACCTCCGGCAGCTGACCGCCCGGCTCCGAGGCTGGCTCCGCCCAGTGGCCCGGCGCAGCCGGGCAGGTCTCAGATCAGGTCCCAGCGCCCGGAGTCGCGGGGCCGCGAAGTGCCGGCACCCAGCCAGAGAGCCGCATGGAGCCGCGGGCTGCTGACAGCTGCTTCCTGGGCGACGTGGGTATGAGCAGGGTGGCACGGAGGACGCGGGCGCGAGGAAGAAATCGCCTGCTGGCGAAAGAGCGGGGACCGTGGGAGCAGCTGTTAGAGGGGACCCAAGAGGCGCATCTGATGGCGTTCGTTCCCGAGATGGGTGACCTGCTGTGTTCGGAGTTGGTGGTCAGGAGCGTTTGGTGGGTGGGCCGCGAATAGAGCAGGGTCCTGGTGATCTTGAGCATCTCAGTCTCCGCTATGTGTCCGGCACCTTCACCCAAGTAAGGCTGGTCATCCGTGTGACGCACCAAGTGTGAGGTTTCAGAACCCCAAACCTACCGGAGCCCTGCGCACATTGGGGAAGGTGCGGGGTGTGTGGTGGTGGTGATGGGGTGTCGTTGTACACTTGAGGGGAAGAACTTGGTACGTGTCCATCGGGTCCCTTGGTTGGTGGCCCTGGTATGAGCCTTCTGTGGGAGCCTCAACGCCTCCCAGCCGCCTTCGAGACCGTGGTTTCAGTGTCACAAGCATCCTATGGACGCTGGCCGGCTGTGGCAGGGAATTGACTCCAGAATGAGGGACCCCGTAGCACACTCGGTGATAAAGCGAGTATCAGTTCTACACGCTGTCATTTGGGTCTCTCAAGACTCAAATGGATGAGAGGCAAAGGGACATTGTTAAGGGGAAGAAAACCTTTTTTTTTTTTTAATGAAGTAGTATTATGGCAAATGAAATGAACGCAGAAAGTACTTTGAAGCCTGAAAAGAAAAGAAAAAAAAAAAGCCTTAAAATGCCCCAAAATACTTTTACGCTGGTAAAAACTAATGCAAATGAAAGCTGAAAGTCATAAGGGTAAATTTATTTGAAAAAGAAATTGCAGAGATAGCAAGGCACAGATATTATTTGTTTTTGAGAAACAACCCCCTTCAAAATAGTCAAGGTATTTAATAAAACTTTTGTTTTTACTTGGCATTTCATTGTAGGCAGGCTTAAGACTTTGACCCTGACAGCGTGATCTGTGTTTGATTGGTTCAATTGAATATGCTGTGAACAGCTAACCACTGAAGCTTATTAATTTATTTGTTTATTTTTATGCCATGTATTTTTATTGGTTCTTTTTAGTTATACATAACATTTGAATTCATTTAGACAAAATTATAAAAGCATGGAATATGATTTGGTATAATTCAGTTTCCAGTACTCCTCCTTTTCTCCTCTTCTTCCTTGCAAAGCCTATTTAAATACACATTTTATTTTGTAGAGGATTCAAAATAGTATGGTGGCCCTTCAAGCATGTTTTCTGCATAGTTAAAGGATTTATCAGTAGAAGAAAGGTATGTTCTTAGTTAACTGATTTCTAAACCCCTGGGCTCATGGCTGTTTTTGACATTGTCATATTTTAATTCAGTATATTTCTCTAAAAACACGTTTTGCTGACTTTTTAATGACCAACCCTAAGGAGTAAGCTGAATGTGTTGGATACAAAACAATATTGCTGTCCCAGTGGAGGTGGAGGACACCATAGGAGCTTTAACCCACTTTAGCATTGTGACCTCAAATTCTCTGATCTGTGGTGTACTCTAACCAAACATTTAGATTTTTCATTTTTAAAAAATTTTTATGGGTACATTATACATAATAGAGGAATTTATTGTTATATAATTTTATTTACTTTATTTTTGTTCTTAGGATTGAATCCAGGGGTGATTTACCACTGAGTCACATACCAAGTCCTTTTTATTAATTTTCAGACAGGAGTTCCCTAAGTTCCTGAGGCAGGCCATGAACTTGTGATTCTCCTGCCTCAGCTTCCTAAGTTGCTAGGATTATAGGCTTGTGCCACAGTGCCTGGTTGTTGCAAAATTTTTTTGGGGGGGTTATATATTTTTAATATAACATCTCACAGAGGTATTGATTACAGTCTTACACTTTGGCCTTTCAATAAGCACAAAGAATTTAGGTATTGTCACATGTCTGGTGTCCAGTTCCCCAAATTTTCTCAAACTCATCCCACAGCTTTTGTCTCCCAACTTGCTTGATTTTTCTTTGCTTATGTGGATTTATACCTTCTCTTTCACCCTCAATGGAATGAGATCTTTGGGGATCTAATTCTAACATTCTTTACTTCTGCAGGGGGGGGGGTGGAGAAAAAAGAATTCAATAAGGCAGAAATCCAGGGCATTTTCTAAGGAGGAGAGACACACTTTGAGCAGGAAGTTTATTCTTTTTTTTTTTTTTTAAATATTTTTTAGTTATACATGGACATAATATATCTTTATTTTGTTTATTTATTTTTATGTGGTGCTGAGGATCAAATGCAGTGCCTCGCATGTGGGAGGCAAAGGCTCTTCCACCCAGCCACAACGCCACTCCTGAGCAGGAAGTTTATTCTAAAATAGGAATTCAAAGAAAACTTGTTAACAAACAACCAGAAAAACTTATTTAGGGCCAAAAAAGGTATCAAAGGAAATAATAGTACGTTACAAACACTGAGCACTCTCATGGGCAAAATAATGTAAATCATTATTTTATTTTCTTCATAAAATGGTCCTGTGAAACTATATCCTCAGTCAGAAGAAAACTGAGGCTGTAGTGGATTTAAAATGAATAGCTTCCCTTTAGGACCAGAGCTCGGGTCTTTTCTGAGGCAAAACCCAGGCTCAGTGTGCCTTGTTGGGCCTTGGGAACCAGGGGACAGGGAACCTCTCCCGGTAAGTGTCTTGGGGTGGCCAAAGGCAAGGGAAGTGGAGGTAGCAGGCTGCTGGATGGGTGAGTGAGGAGGAGAGGAAAGGGAGGTTTGGAGATAAAGGTGTCTAATAAGGTGGATTTTCCTCAAGGTCTTTGTAGAAGGCTCCTTTTCCATTAAGCAGAGAACTTCTTTCCTTTCTCTGGCTTTTATTCGTTAGGCAAACTATTTTTACTTCCTTTCTCTTTGTCTTTCACTTTCATTTACTGTGTTTCACTTTCTTTTTCCCACTCTTATTCAGTGTAGACTGTTTTCTCCAAAAAAATATTTAATATTTTTAACCTCGTCAAACACATCTTAAAATCATACTGTAGGTCATTTGATCTTAAGTCTACTGACAAAGAATATTTTAGGAATCATAATTAAAACACTTTAAAAGACACGGTTGAAAATATCTTTAAAAGCAACAAAAGACAGCTGGGTGCATACTTGTAATCCCAGTTACTCAGGAGGTTGAGGCAGGAAGGTCACAAGTTCAAGGCCAGCCTGGGCAACTTAGCAAGATCTTGTCTCAAAATAGAAAATAAATAACCCAGTGGTAGAGCACCCTAGGTTCAATTCCCCCTTGGAAATCAAGGTGCCTGCTAATTTCTGGTCTGTTGAAGTTTAAATGCAGACTGCATGATTAAAGTTTGGTGATGACGATCAACACTATTAAGTACCTACTTCTCAGCACATGTCTTTAGTTACCACAATGATTCTGCCATGTAGGTGTTGAGCTCTGGGGAGAGAGGATAAACCCATAAGTGCCCAGGGCTAAATCCATGAAGACAGAGAGGCTGGTCTCCCCACCTGCACTTGTATTCCTTTATGGTTGTTGTACTGCAGTTTGGGGAGCATGTGGCAATGAAAGGATGGTGTGCTTGCAGTCCTTTCCTGGGAGTGTCAGTCCTAAAAGATGTCAGAGATCCTCTCAGCTATAACAGTTTTTGGTGGTGTCGAGGATTGAACCCAGGGCCTGTGCATGCTAGGCAAACACTACCAACTGAGCTACATCCCCAGCCCCTAACAGTTGTCGTTATGTGCACAGATCTTAGATGTCTGCAGCACTGCAGCACTTAGATGTCTGTAGCATACTAGACTTCTCTCTGAGAGCTAAAGATGAGCCAATTGAGACCTTTCAGAAAGCCATCCCCTGCAGCTTCTGGTGCTTAATCATGGTGCTTCTGTGGTGGTTTCCCAGCATTTGGGGGTCCACTCCCATCTAACTACATCTAACTACATTTATTGATGGGGCATGTGGGAGAGCCCTCATTATTTCAATAATTTTTTTTTTTGGGGGGAAAGGCTTATACTAGAACCCTCTTATTGTGTTCAGTTCTGAAATGACTGTTCTTTTGCTGGGACCCCAGATTTCCTTTAGTGACTTATTTTGAACAAGATTCCCAGCCTGTACAACATTTAACAGTGCATCTTGGATATTTGAGAACAATTCAAAACCATAGTGCTGGATCAGCTTTCTGTTGAAGGTGTCCTTGGGTCTCTTGATCATGAAGAGGCTGAGCTGGGAGAAGAGTGGCTTGGTCATGGTCATGGTCAAGTTAGGTCCACCAGAGTGGGCACAGACAGAACATCATGGAAGATGATCTCTGGAGAATTTGCTTGTAGGGCTCTTTCTGGAAGGGTAGACCTGGCCTGGGCTGAGTAGTTACTGATTGGGCTCAAAGAGTAGGACTCTATGCTCCAGAATGACTAAACAAGGTGCCGGCAAACTGGCTCTCTGTGTGGATGGGCGAAGAAAAAGAAGCAGAAATAAAACTCTGATTTGCTCTTTTTCCTGGTATAAATACTCATTCCCTGGCTGTCTGGTCAGCAGAATTCCTAGTTATTTAGCAGTGGGATCTGGGGAGCTGGCCCCAGCAAAATCACTTTTAAAAGATTCAGGGCTGGGTCTCAGGGGACCCGGAAACTGAGTAGGTGGGAACTGAGCAGGTAAACTGGTCAGGGACTCAGTGAGTTGCCCGCTGGGGACTCCAACAAGGATTGAGTTACTGGGACTCAGTACAAGGTGGGGCTTGTTATGGAACAAAGAGAGAACTGGCACACAAGCTCCAAGCAGGACTCAGGAATAGTAATAATGATAATAAGGGTTCCTCAATAATTGCAGCACCTGTCACTTGCTGAATGTTTTCAGTTGGCTAGGCACTGTATAAAATAATGTCCAGGTGTTAGTCCATTCAGTCTCGGCCATCCTGTGATCTGGGCAGTAATATTTCCATTTTATAAGGGTCGAGACAGAGGCTTTGAGAGAAGAATGGGTTGCCCAAGGTCACAGGGCCAGTTGTTAGTGACAGAGACTGATCTGAACTCACCAGTGGGTGATTCCTGGGTCTGGTCACTGTACCCATCAGCTCCCCAAGGGCAGACTGAGCAGCCTGATGTCCTCAGCTAGGGCTTTTCAATCTGGAGGGTCAGGCTTGGTCCTGGGCCTGACTCTCAGATGTGAGAATTTAAGCAGTTATCTGGCAGTAGATATGTAGATGACATTCATAGAACTTTCTAGGTTCAAGGCAAAGATTTTTGCTTAGCCATTCTTTGGGGGTGGGGTGGGGCTACAAGCAACAGGTGACCTGAGGAACAATGTAAGCATCTCCGTGACTCTGAACTGAAGTGAAGGGGAGAGGCAGGAATGAACTGGAATCCAGCAGTCCGCGCTGGATCACACCCTGCCCTGGCTACAGACTCCTCTCCTGTTACAACACAAATTCTTCTTTAATTGACGCACCAGTTCCTGAGTATGGCTGGCTGGCTGGAGTCTGCAAGTACAACCCTGTTGTCTCAGGTTATTGTCTGGTAGTGGGTAGATTTGTAAGGGGCTGGAAGTTGTTTGTGGTTTGGCTGAGCAGGGATAGAACTAGCTGCAGGGATAAAAAGCTCAGCCCAGCAAGTAAAAGATGCTTCTGATTCTTGTGTGTCAGGTCTGTGCTGGAGCTGGACACCAATCTGCCATGGTCCCATCTCCAAGGTGCCCAAGGACTGCCTTAGGTCAGGAAGGGAAGAATGCGAATTAGCTATTTGTACAGAGATGAAGGGCAAGGGTGGGTGAACGACCCGCTGCTCCTGAGGCTTCTTGAAAGTGCAGACATTCCTCTGGGCCTTAGTGGTACAGAAGGAATTTAGTCACTAGGCTGGAAAGAAGGTGGACCTGGGGCCTGGGGGACTGAGGGAGGGCAATCCAGGCAGCAGAAGAACAGCACACACAGAGGCCTGACACTGTGTGACACTCTGAACCTGAAGGAGTTCAGAGATATTGTGTCACAGAAGAGGACAAGCCTCCGGAGAAGGATCATGCGGAATTCCGGGAGTGAAGGGGGAATGTGGCTCTGGACAAGCGGAATTCTTTGATGGCAAAGAATTTCAGCACATGCCAAAGGCACAGAATGATGTTTATTTAGGCAAGTAGATGGAGTATTCAAGGGAGAAGGGGGGCTACCTCAAGAGAAACACCTTTGGGGTAAAGCAAGAAATACACACTTGAGGTAGAAAGGTGGTGTGGGGGTCTCAATATTTAGAGTGGGACAGTTGCTGGGGTCTCGACTAGAGGTGAAGCCAAGGTGGATTGACACAATTCTTAGCCAGTTTTTCCTGTACTTGTGCACCACCCTCTTGTGGGAGGGCAAGGTGGGGCACAGGCGGTGGGCAAGTCGCTGGGGGGTTGCCATTGTTCCTGGTTGCTTTCTGCATCTCAGTGGTTCCTAGGTGTTTCCTGCATTTCAATGGGCACTTCAGTTGAGACTCTGTATCTTCCTTTATCCCCAAATTTCTGTCTCAGTTGGAGAAGAGTAGGGCGGGGAGGGAAACTGCCAGGATTGTGTCACAGCAGCAAGCAGGTCCTACGCTGGAGAAAGGAGCCACTGGAGGATTGTGAGCAGGGCCCACATGACCAACTTGTGATTTAGCTGTGTTAGAGGGAGAGGGGTGAGAGGGAGCCTGTGACCGAGAGGGATTTGGGGAGGAATCTAGCCCTAGAGAGAAATTGCCAGAACTGTGCAGGGTCTCAAGTTTCCAAGGTGTCACTCCCTGAGGGAGATAGTGCTGGGAGGAGGGAACATCCTGTCACACCAGGGTCCAGACTCCAGGCTGTGGTCAGGTCTGGCCAGTCAGTCTATTAGTTAGCCACATTTCTTGTGCTTACTCTTCAGGGATAGATTTAAGGTTACCTTGTCCCAGGGCTGTCCCTGGGATGTCATCTCTGCATTGCTGGCTGCTGGTCTTCATGAAGGGAGTTGCTCCCTCTCCCTTGCATTACAACCCTAGAAAGGCCATCCAGTGGCTTGGGGGTATCACCCCAGGCAGCAAGCACCCCCTCCTACTACCATTGTAGAGCTGTCTCCTGCAGAGAGCCATCAGTAGGCGACTGCCCTCACCAAGCCCCAGGTCCTCCTCCATCTTTTTGCTACTCTTTTAATTTTTTTTTAAAATTAATAGTGGTAAAGAATATAAGACATAAAATTTACCATTATAGCCATTTTTAAGTATACTATTCCGTGCCATAAACACAGTCGCATATTGTATAATCGTCACCATCCCCCACTCAGGACTCTTTTCATCTTATAAAACTCACTGGATGACCCTTTAAACACTAATCTTCCATCATTCTACTTTCTGACTCTTTAATTTTGGCTGTTTTAGAGGCCTTGTGCAAATGAAAACATCAGCATCTGTCTTTTTATGACTGTTTTATTTCACTGAATGCCTTCAAGGTTTATCCATGTTATAGCATATGTCAGAATTTCCTTCCTTTGTGAAGCTGAATAATATTCCATTGTATGTGCACACCACATTTTGCTTGTCCATTCATCTTTTGATGGACACTAAGGTTACATCTATATTTTAACTACTGTGAATGATGATGATATAAACATGGATGTGCCAGTATCTCAGATTTCTGCTTTCAGTTCTTTTGAGTATATACCAGGAAGTGTAATTGCTGGACCTCGTGGTATTCTGTGTTTAACTTTTTGGAGAATTGTCAATTATTTTTCACAGGGTTATATCATTTTGCATTCCCACCAATGGCACACCGGGGTTCCAGTTTCTCTACATCCTTGCCAACACTTAGCTTTGATTTTTGATTTTTGTTTTTGATATAGTCATCCTAATGGGTATGAGAACATATCTCATTGTGGTTTTTGATTTGCATTTCTTTAATGATTATTTTCATATGCTTGTTGGACATTTTTACGTCTTCTTTGAATAAATATCTCTTCAAATCCTTTGCTCACTTTTCAGATGGATTATTTGCTTTTTGGTTGTTCAGTTGTAGAAGTTCTTTATATATTCTGGATTTTAACCCCTTATCAGATATGTGATTTGCAGATATTTTATCCATTTCATGGGTTGCCTTTTCACTTTGTTGACTATGCCCTTTAATGGAGAGAAATTTTTTTCTTTTCTCTCTTTCTGTTTTTCTTTCCTTTTTTTCTTATCATGCTGCTTCTTATCTCTGTTCTCAATTGTTGCCACTTCAGCAGGGGCAGCTGAAGTTTATTTGCTAGAAAGTATGGTTACCAATAGTTGCATTTCCTCTAAAGAGTAGTCATATAAAGAAACAAGGGCTGGGGTTATGGCTCAGCTGTAGAGTGTTCCATTCACACTGGGTGCGAGACCCTGGGTTCGATCCTCAGCACCAAATAAAATAATAATAATAAAAAATAAACAAGCGGAATAAAGGTGATGTGTCCAACTACAACTAAAAAAAAAAAAGAAAAAGAAATAAAATTAGATTTTCTTTTAAAAGCTAAAATTTCATTTAAAATGTTTACTTAGTAATTCATTTTAGTAATTCAGTTAGATTCATTCATTCGTTCATGCAGTCTTCAACAAGCAGGTGGACATGGACGTCTTCTTTGAGACATAGGCCATGCCAGGTGCTAGGAACACAGAGATGGATAAACAAAACTTGACCTGGATAACCACAGCTTCCCCTTCTCTGTGATGCTTCCCCTGCCTGTCCCTGGGAACTTGGGAGAGTCTAAGTCTGAGTTCTCCTTACTTGAAAGGTTCTTCCACTACCATGGTGACCATGATTTGGATTGTTTCTACATTTTCTTTGCTCCTGACTGTGCACTACCTGTTGATGCATCTTATTTGTCTTTGAATATGGTAGCAGAGGGTACTAATTCCATCTTGATGAGCTGCTGAATGGAAGTAAGGCAGGAGCTATGCATGCATGCCACCTGGGCTCTACTCCAGGGAGATGGGATCACAGAGATGGGCGAGGTCCACTGACTTCCTTATATGCCTCACCAAGGAGTTTGGACTCCACCCTCCAGGCAGTGGGGATCGCTCAAGAATTTTAACTGGAGTCCTGAGACCAATTATGTGATCAGGTATCCTTCATGGGGTGTCAGGGGGTCCCCGGAGTCCTTTGTGTGTTTATTGTCAGGGATCAAGTGTCAGGGTCTTAGCGCTAGCTTCATTTCCTCTCCAGGTTTCTGGGTGGAGCGCACCCCGGTGCACGAGGCCGCCCAGCGGGGCGAGAGCCTGCAGCTGCAGCAGCTGATCGAAAGCGGCGCCTGCGTCAACCAGGTCACGGTGGACTCCATCACGCCACTGCACGCGGCCAGTCTGCAGGGCCAGGCGCAGTGCGTGCAGCTGCTGCTGGCAGCTGGGGCCCAGGTGAGTGGCTCTGGGCTGCAGCTGCAGGAATAGATGCAACCGACTAGGGAGACCTCTGGAGGGAGGGAAAGACATGACTTGGGATTTGCCTTATGTGATGGGAAAGCAGCGATATGCAGGACACTTTGAGGCAGGCTGGGAAGGAAAGGCCTGAAGACCCGACAGGGTGTGCTTGGAAGTTCGGGAGGAGGGAGGCACAGCAAGTGTGCTGCGCACTGAGGACAGAGTGCCAGGAAGTGATCTTGCTCTGAGGGGTTTTAGCAAAGTTTGTTGGTGGGGGTGCTCTGCTCTGGGAGAGGAATGGGGGCCTGGGCTCAGAGCAGGGTTCCAGGGTTCAGAATGACTGGTTAGAGAGGCTGGTTCTCTGGAGGTAGAGGGAAGGAAAAAAAGGAACAAAACCAAAATTCTGATTTGGTGCCTTCCCTAGTGTAAGTACTCACCCGATGGCTGGTTTGAAGGCGCCAGTTGGCAGAATTCCTGGCTGTTTAGCTGCTGGCTCTGGGGAGCTGGCAGGTTCCCTCCCCCCCCCCCCCCCCCACTGAGTGGACTTATAAGGAATGTGGGGCTCTGGTCTCAGAGTTGGGGGGGGGCGGGGGGGGGTAGAAAGAAGTGCAGGCGATGTACCATCTACTTTTCCCAGAAGCTTGCAATGAACAAGTTTCAGCACATAGAAGCTGAATTTGGACAAATTATAAGTAGAATTTGCCAATTTAGGGAGTTGCCTTTTGCTGGCCCATGATTTTCGCACTAGAGGAGGCATGTTAAGCAGTCTTGGGCCTCCTTTTAGTGGAGGATTCAGCTAAAACCCATTTTTATATCCTGCCTCCCCCCAGCTGGCAACTTCAGCCTCTACTTTCCTGCTTTGTGCTTATTAGTTATTTGAGATAGCGGTGAGGCAGAGGTCTCTCCTGCCCCAGGAGAAAAGAACCTCCAGTGGGAGGACTTCTGTGCTTGGGATGTGCTTTATCTTTGAACTTCTTTGTCTGGCTGATGCCTTGGTACATAATAGCAAACCAGCTTCTAAGACATGTCTTTGCAAAGATGAGTGCACATCAAGATGAGAAAGAAGTTGCACATGTTTGCTGTGCCCTCTGACACTTGTTTCTAATTCCCCCTGAGGTGGATGCTCGAAACATCGACGGCAGCACCCCTCTCTGCGATGCCTGTGCCTCTGGCAGCATTGAGTGTGTGAAGCTCTTGCTGTCTTATGGGGCGAAGGTCAATCCCCCACTGTACACAGCGTCCCCGCTGCATGAGGCATGCATGAGTGGTGAGTTGATGAGTGGTGAGTTGATCCAGTGCAAAGCGTTCACAGCCTAGAGTAGGAATGTGGCAAGGGATGGATTTATTTAAAAGGTTTTGGGAAAGAATTAATAGGACTTGGTGTGACAGAGAGCTGCATGGGGTCAAATATGGCTCAAGTTTGAGCTAGGAGCCATTCTGCGGGCTGAAAGGGATTAGCCAGGAGCAGGACCCCTGGGAAGGTGGTCACAGCATCCAGGTGAGCCGGGCCAGCACAGTTGTAGCTGTGGAGTTGTGTTTCAGGGCTAGAGGTGGAAACTGGGTAGTACCAACAATGGAGAGGTAATTATATGAAAAGTGAAGAAGCAGTCTGGGGCAGATGTGCCAGGAGAGGAGAGCAGAGGGCCCTTGATCCAACCTGCATCGGAGACAGAAAGAGGAGCCAGAAAGAAGCAGGGCTACCTGAATAGTGGCAAAGGCTGAGTGAGTTCAGCCAGGAGGCAGGACTGGGATACCCACAGCCACAGGGCCATCTGTTCCATTTGATGTTTGCCATGCTTATTATTTCCAATGCACATACTCATGGATGTTTCCATTTTTTTCCATTTATTCCAAGGGAGTTCTGAATGTGTGAGGCTTCTTATTGACGTCGGGGCCAATCTGGAAGCTCATGATTGCCATTTTGGGACCCCTCTGCACGTTGCCTGTGCGCGGGAGCACCTGGACTGTGTCAAAGTGCTTCTCAATGCAGGTGCGTATGTAGTTAATCTCCTGAACTGGTATTTACCCACGTGGGTGGCTTATCTGAGCTAGTATTTACCTGCATGAATGGCTTAGCCGTGCTGCGTGTGGCAAAGAGCTGTGCAGCAGCGTCAAACAGATCAGGGTTTGAAGCTGGCTCTCATACTTGCCAGGGAGAACTTGGCCTCCGTTTCTATAAAACTGGAAAAACAAAACCTATTTTGCAGGGTTATTGGGAGGAGTCTTAATCCTGTCTCCACAGTGCTTGGTGTGTGGTTGGTGCTCATCAAATGCAAAAGACTATTTTTAGAGGACACAGGCAATCATGCACAGTTGCTGCCTGATAGCATTGTTGTCTGAATCCAAAAGAGACAAGGGAAAAATGGGACGTGGAGTCTGCAGTCTTAAGAGAATGGAGCATTTGTAATCCAACCATTACCAACGTGTCTGAAAGGCTCACTCTTTTTCGAAGGTGGGGAAAAGTCTGTACATGTTCAGTACAGATACAATCATTTTTTTCTGAATATTTTTGATTCTTGGTTGGTTAAATCCATGAATGTAGAACCCATGGATAGGGAAAGCTGGCAGTAATCAGAAAATAAGGAATAACTGGATAAACGATAAAGGGTACTTCTTGGCTCAGGGGAGTTAAAGGATGAGAAGAAGAGCAGGTCTAGGGTCACTTTGACTTGATGGTTCAACATTATCACTAAGACCTCCATTTATTTGAGTTTTGCAATTCTGTTTTCCTACGTATTAGCTATATCCTGGGGTAGTAGTCAGGTGGCTGTAGTAGATTCAGGCTTTGAATCTAAACACTGTACTTTTTAAAGCTCTGGTAGCTTTTTCAGAAGAGTGAGAAGTCTCCTTTCCATATGTCTCTGGCATCCTCCTCTAGTGTTCCATTGGCCCAAACTGGATCCCATGTCCAAACTGATCCCATTGTCCCCAACTTGTCCAAAATCTAATTGGCTCTAGTCCGGATCACCTGAACTAATTACCGTGGTAGGGGCAGGTGATAAAACCAGTGAGCACTCACACCTGCAGCTGAGGTTAGGTGGGTCCTCTCACTCTACCCCAGTACCCCCACTGCACGTTGCCAAGTGGCCACAGTGGAGGAGAGTTGGAAAGGAAGAGGGGACAACCATAATATCCACTATAGCCTTAAAAAAGGTTACCCAGTAGGTTTTTTTTTTTTTCCTTGTGGTTCTGGGGATTGAACCCAGGGCCTTGTGCACGGGAGGCAAGCACTTTACCAACTGAGCTACATCCCTGGTCCTTACTCTGTAGTTTTTAAAGGGAGTTTCCATATTCCTGGGAAATTGCAGATGATCATGGTTTGGGGAAGCCTCTGCAGTGTTCAGTGCTAGCTCAATGCTTGCTGATACTCACACAGTCAACTCTGTGTGTGATCCTCTGTGGCCATTCTGATCTTCTCAGATGGTCTCCTTTAACAGCCTTTCTTGGATCAAATGGATTATTATTATTTTTTTTCCTCAAAAACTAGTTTTTCATTGTGGAACATTTCAAACTCACAGAAGAGTAGAAAGAAACAGTAGCATACTGCTACATACTCAAAATTGCGTCGTCTTAAAGTATGATTCTGAACTGTTGGGGTTGGTTTTCCCTGGAACATCTAAGGAAAGCCATGTTCCAAGCCTCTAGAAGAACATGCAGCACTTCCACTGTGATTTCAGCGCCATCCTGAGCAAGCCGAGCTGTGGAGCTGCCACGTCGCACTGGGTAGATACCGAGACAGATCTACTTTTTGTTCTCCGTTAAGCAGCGCAACCAAGTCAAGGAACTAGATTCTATTTGCAAAGGAGGAGGAATGGTGAGGGTGAAAGTCCAGTTATTTTGGGGATGTCATTTTTTGATCTAAGCACTGCCAGTAAATATTTAACTCTGCTGGAAGCATTTGGAAGTTGCTAAAGGAGGACTGTTTTGTTTCTACCTTCTCAGCCAGTCCTCATCATGATTTTTTTCCCGTCTATCGTGGCAGAAAGCTTGCATTGAGCTATTTGTGTTTATGTTCCAGAATTGTGCCGGCTTGTGGCATGCTAGGGTGTGTTAGTCCCTTCACTTTGCCAGCTGTGGTTCTTACTCTGAATCCACTTTGATCCTATTTCGCTTTGAAGTCAGGACTTTGGTAATGACCCCTTTCTCTGAAGCATGACGCTGAGAGTTGCCCACATGAAACCGGTTGTTTTGCCGGCATCCCTGTTCTCTGTCTCTGTCTCATACTACTCAGTTCAAGGCATGCTATCATCATTGCGCCGCACAGAGTCACTTTGTTCAGAACCTCTCCTTCCCTTCCTCTCTGCCTTCCTCTTTCTTTCCTCGGTCCCTGTCCCTCCATGAGTATCCATATATGTTTTCTCTCTTTGTGTTTTTGTAGGATACACATTATCAGTTGCAGTACTTATCTTTAATGGACATAAATGCTATGGGGCTATATATGTCTCTTTTTCCATCCAGCACCGTGTTTTCAAGACGCATTCCATATTGCTGTGTGCACATCTGGGTTGGTGTTTCTAACAGCCACTGAGGCTTCCAGCTTCTTTCCTCATTTATTCATCTTTCTTCCTCTAACACCCAGTCACATGATGCCAGGTGCACGTTTTAGAAAGATCCCATTGTGCTGGGTGTGGTGGCACCCAGCTGTAATCCCAGTGAATTGGGAGGCTGAGGCAAGTTTGAGGGCAGCATCAGCAACTTAGTAAAGCCCTAAGCAATTTAGTGAGATACTGTCTCAAAATTAAAAGTAAGAAGGGCTGAGGATTAAGCGCCCCTGGGTTCAATCCCTAGTGCAAAAAAAAAAAACAAAAAACAAAAACCAAACAACAACAACAACAAAACCCCAATGTATATCTTGGGAAGGCTGCTTTAGAAGAGTCTTCACCTGGGCCTCATCTGTGGAGTCACTGTGGCAAATAGCATGGCAGGCAGAGATCATTTTTAGGTTCTTTCCAAGCATCAGTTTCCTCTCTGACCTTGGGAGTATAGTTTTGCTTCTCTTGTGCCTCTTTCTCTGTTGTTAAATAGAGACAATTGCTTTCCTTCCCAGCTGGCAAGAATATTGACAGAATTAAAACAGGAGAGAAGCTACCTGCACTTTAGATACTGTAGACCTTATACTGGGGACATTTTAGTGTGCATTTAGTATTAAAATTTACATTTGAGTTATGATTTACAGGGTATTTATTCTTATAAGCAAGCATTGGAAGAAAATCCCTAATGTGACATAGTGGTTGGATATAGGGGGAATCTTTCTTTAATTTTTACTTTTTTATATACTTTTTTGTAATTCATTTGTGCCAAGCTAAGTATATAGGTCATCTGAACCAGGTGTGGTGGTGCATGCTGAATTCCAGCTGCTTGGGAGGCTAAGGGAGGAGCATTACAAGTTGGAGGGCAGCCTGGACAATTAGTAAGAACCTATCTCAGAATAAAATGAAAAAAAAAAAAGGTAGAGTGGGGGTGGGGAGCTGGGAATGTAGCTTATTAGTAGAGGGCTTGCCTAAAAAGCATGAGGCCCTGGGTTCAATTCCCAATGCTGGGGAGGAAAAAATTCACTAGTCTAGCCTTTTTCTTGATTGACGGATATTTTTCCTGACCTGAGCTCTGAATTTTGGCTGTGAATTTTGACTGTGGGAAATGGGAAAAGTGTTCATCTTTTGTTCTATCCCATTGGAGTGCTTGCTATATTCTTAGCAGCATGAACACAGTTCTTAAATTTCATTAGGATGTTAAAAATATTTTAAATCAGAAAGCAGGATGTTTCAATACTTTTTGAGTGCATACTGCTGCCATATTTTATATTTTATGATTGTGGCTTGAATTTGTCACTTAGAGGGATTACTTATTGATGCTAGGGGATCTATATATTTGAGCCTGGTGCGCCCATGCCAGGAGGGAGCACTGTGTCTTCTTCAGGACACAGGAATACTTGGGTGGCTCAGCTGAGATTCCAGACATCTGTGGCCCTCTGAGGGCATACTGCATCAGAACTGACAGTTGACTCACAAGGAAGCCTGTTGTTTTTTCTTCTTTTTGGTTCTATTTCCAGTTATTTTTACTTATTATTGTTGCCTTCTCATAGGGGAAAAAAAAAGTAATTTTACCCTTGGAGTTTGAAAAGCATCTTTGAAGAGCTACGGAGGAGTCTGCCCTGATTTTGCTTTCTGGGTGGGGTTGCTTGGCAGGTGGTACCACGTGTACCAGCTAGTTTTCTCTTGGCTTCAAGTTCTCTCCTTTGACATTTTCTCTGCGCTGGACCTCCAGGAGCCAATGTGAATGCAGCAAAACTTCATGAGACGGCCCTTCACCATGCGGCCAAGGTGAAGAATGTGGACCTCATCGAGATGCTCATCCAGTTTGGAGGCAACATCTATGCCCGGGACAACCGTGGGAAGAAGCCTTCGGACTACACATGGAGCAGCAGCGCCCCAGCCAAGTGCTTTGAGTACTACGAAAGTGAGCCCCACCTACAGGCACCCTTACCTCCACCCTTGGCCTTAGGCTAGTTTGCCAGTTCTCCCTGAGCTCCCACTTAGAGCTTAGTAGTTAGTCCTGAGCTCCTGTTCTTTGCCTCTGGGATGTCATTAGAGTACTCCATCAGCAGGAGCTGTTTTGTGCAGGCACACCAGTTCTTCCCACGTTTTTTGTGGCCCATGGTATCACCGGAGAAAGAGGGCCTGGGACCTGGAGCCTGGAGCAGTGCTGCCAGCCATTAGCACATGCCCCAGAATAAACTCTGAAGCTGTGCATCATTTGTCTGGCTATTTGACAAATGGGACTACAGCTACCAATTAGTTCTTCGCTGACAAATCTGTGTGGAGAATGTTCACAGTGGTTCAGAAAAACAAAAACAAACCCCCTGCTCAAAGCTCCAAAACCACAAAATGAGACCCCAGGGGCCCTGCATTCTGTTTCCTGGTCTTCTTTCCTTGAGTCCTTGGCCATCCTCTCTGCTAACTTTGCTGAGGAGGCATGCAGGCACGTTCTAATTCCAGGGGACAGGGAGGCTTTTCCAATTCTGCCTTAGTGTCTTTTAGGTTGAAGGACATTAGGCTCCTTGCTGAAACTAACCTCCTATACTTCTTCATTCCCTTTTCCAGAGACACCTCTAACCTTGTCACAACTCTGCAGAGTGAGCTTAAGGAAGGCCACCGGTGTTCGAGGACTGGAGAAAATAGCAAAGTTGAACATCCCTCCCAGGCTCATCGATTATCTCTGCTACAACTGAGCTGCAGGAGCGTGGCCTGGGGTGGGCTGGCCACTATCCTGGGCTGCTGCCCTTGCTGTGCCCAGTCCCAGACTGGAGAGAATTCTGCCTGCTTGTCTGAAACACCGTGATTGCTGTAGGATTGAACAACATTCTTTGAGTCTCTTTCAGCTGTCCTGTTTGGTCTTCTCTCTCAAATCCTAGAGAAGATTTCCAAGGCCTTGGAAAGGCCTGTCTCAGGTCATAATTGTGGATATGACCCTGTTCTGGTCCTCTGGAACTGGTGCTGTCCCTCTGTGTGGGCCCAGGTGTCCAATTTTCCTCTTTTTACCCACCTCTCTCAAAGGCTCGCTCAGGACAGGTGACTCAAGGAGCACAGACAGGGGAGGCCAGGCAGGACTGGGGACTCGGGGCACTGCTGTTGTGTCTGGGTGGCATGCCATGGAAGCTCCAAGTCCTAGCACCTGATCTTGTGGTCTGGGATGACCACTATGGTGATGTCTTGCCACCTAGATATTTTTTGGGGAGCAACAGTTGGCACTTTCCAAGGCCTACCTGCACCCAGGTGTATCCACCACTCAGGGGCTTCATACGGGTCATAGTGGGGAAAGGCTCAAGCTTTGAATTCCCCACAACTAGCAGTGTTTCTTAGGAAGTTTGTCTTTAATGTTAAGTCTCAACTCTTTTAAGAAGTTTATGTAGGATGAAGAGCCTTTACAGGAGGTATGGGCTGCAACACTAAGGATTTGTCAATGAGCCATAAAAACAATAGGTGATGGGAAGACCCTTCATGCACATTCTCAAGGCTGGTGATTCCCAATGTAAAGGGCTGTTTGGAGACTCTTTAGGGACTATTTTTCAACTGTTTCTACAGTTGCCAAATGAATTCTTCTACCCTTTCTCACCAACTCCTTAAAGCAGTAAAACTGGCAGGAGATGGTGGCCTCCCCTGAAGAGCATCAGTACCTATTTACTCATTCATCTTGCAGATGCTCATGCAACCTATGTCATCTGTAAGACTGGTCCAGGGCTGTGAACTGAGTAGGAATGAGACTCACGGGGCAAGGCAGGAAAAGAAAGTGAAATAGTCATATAGTAATAGAAACCAGTCCTTCTAGTTTTTAGGCTACGAGGTGAAATATTAAGTAGTGTATTCAGATAACATTTGCCTGGCTGACATTCTGTATCTTAATTAAAAAAAAAAAGAATATGTACAACAGGAGTTGAACTTGGGAATTTTGCATAATTAGACATATTTGGTTTCTAGGGAAACAGGAAGCAGCACTTGGAAATGCTCATGTGAGCTATGCCTGTTCTGAAGCCAGCATGCCCAGAAATGGGGGCAAGGTGGCCATCAGACACTTCCAGGCTGGCCTGGGCCTCCCATCCACAGTGTGGAATAGAAGGAGACTGAGCTGGACACGGTGAGGCCAGTGGTGCCACCAGATCATCTGCCCACATGGTTTCTTGGGTCGGGCCACAGAGCTGTTGAAGCATCTCAGGCTGGTGGCCATGGGTGTTTCCATCTCCTCGGTTTTAGCCATTGTTATGGTGAAGCTTTGTCTTATACTGGGAAATTGTTCTCAACAAATCAATGTTTCTGCATGTAATGACAATAATAATTTTTAAAAAGCATTGGGTTCTGCCTCTTTCATCTCTAATAGAAACTTCCCTTTAGTAATGAAATCTGGTATCATCTCCAGATGGTATAAATCTTAATATATTCAGGTGCCGGTAAACTTAGTGCTCAATAAAAGGTTGAATAAAGTGCCTTGCATTCATGTGACCCTTTTCTTCTGGGGCAGAAACACTGGATAGGCTTCCTCCTATGTGGATGAAGACGGTTCACTCCCTGTGTAAGGGGCCGGATGACTACGGTATAGCTTCTCCACCTTATACAGGGCTGTGATGGAAGACAGTTTTCTTACTCCTTTGGGCCTGGGTTGTCCCAGCTGCCAAATTGGAATAACAGGTCAGACCTAGATCATTAAAAGGATCTTGACCAACTACTGACCAATCCCTTCTCCCCACAGGTGAGGAAATGAGCCCCTGCTAGCCACGTAGGTTTTTATGAGGCTGAATTTAGATGATTAAAGGATACTTTGAAAAGTATAAAACGTTCCTCAAGTGTGAAAATTATGTGGCTATGACTTCTGAGATTTTGTTAATGTTTATAGATCCTATGGCTTTCGGGGATGCTAGTGTCAGAAAACCTTACAGTTTGCATTTTGAAACTCAATGTGCAATTGACTTGATTTGGAGAAGACATTTGCAGGGCTGGAGACATGGCTCAAGCCGTAGCGCGCTCGCCTGGCATGCGTGCGGCCCGGGTTCGATCCTCAGCACCACATGCCAACAAAGATGTTGTGTCCGCCGAGAACTAAAAAATAAATATTAAAAATTCTCTGAGTGAAGAGAATTTATGAAAGTGGAATCTTCAAATGTCCATTCACAAGAAATGTAAATTAATGAATATTTAATTCATCAAAATGATGCCATATACCATCATCTTGAAAAAATGTTGAAAGATCTGACAGTTTTCTAATGTTGATGTACCTTATGGACAATTAGGAACTGTTAATGGGGAATAAATTGGAACATCTATTTTGGAGAGTGATTGGATGGTAGCATGGTTAAAAGTGCTTAGCCCAGGTCTCCAGGAGCTCTACTCTGATATAAATATACCTTAATGACATCACAAGGAGATGTTCATGAGGATTTGTACTGCAGCTATATTTGTCGTGGTGAAAGATGGTGTTCAGCGGGGACTAAGCTGTAGAAGGTACTTGCATAACGTCTACATCCTGGAACATTTAAGATGAATTAGAATTACATGTTTTAACGTAAGCAAATCTAAAAAAAATATAATGGTGGATGAAAAAAGTTGCCACACATCTATCTACAGTATGAACCTTTTGCATAAATTTAAATTTGGAAGAGCCCAAGCATCTAATACATGCATATGAGGCACACATATGGAAACCACACCTGGTGTCCTGGTCCTGGCTCTGGGAAGTCAGAATGGAATATCTCTATGCATAAGAACAAAGGGAAACTTAACTCTGCAACATTCCCGTCTTAAAAAATGATAATAAATAAACATGGTAGAATGCTGCTATTTGTTCATGTTGGGTAGTGAATAGAATCAGCTGTTATCATGTGTTTGGGTATTTAATTTTTTTTTCATAAAAATTGATTGTGTGGAGGAGCAACAAGGGGTCAAATGTCTTTATAAGAGAGAGAGAGACAGATATCTATGTGACTCTTTCTTTTTTTAAATATTTATTTTTTAGAAGTAGTTGGACACAAAACCGCATTTTGTTTATTTATTTATTTTATGTGGTGCTGAGATCAAACTCAGGGCCTCGCACGTGCTAGACGAGTGATCTACCGCCGAGCCACAATCCCAGCCCCTCTATGTGACTCTTATAAACTGAATCCTGCTTTAAAAATCCCCTCAGCTTCCTATTGCTGTGAGTTTGTGGTTTGGGTTATAAGATCTATTCCACCATCTCTTTTTGGATCTCCCTTTGTCAAATAAACGAGGCCTTTAAACTCCTTAGTCATACCCCATGGCTCGCAGACTGAGCTGGTAAGAAAAACATTTATATTCACAAGAAATGCAAATTAATGAATATTTAATTCAACAAAATATATACCATATATATATATATATACTATATATATATATATATAGTATATATATATATATACTATATACCATCATCTTGAAAAAATGTTGAAAGATCTGACAGTTTTCTAATGTTGATGTACTTTATGGACAATTAGAAACTATTAATGGGGAATAAATTGGAACATCTATTTTGGAGAGTGATTGGATGACCCTCAGCTTGTCTGAAGGAGAGTGATGCATGAAGTCTTATTCCCCAATCAGCCTCATCTGCTCTGACTTAGCTTCCTTGGCCTCCAGGTGATGAGGAGCCTTCTAGATATGGTTCTGGACAAAGGCCACAGTTTCACAACCTACCCTTTGGAGAGATCAAAAATTGCCTCCAAATAAGGGCCCACCCCGCAGCTGCACCATCTGTCTCCAGCCAGTGCTGGGCTGGGCACTACCTGCCCTCTGCAAGTAAAAGGCTTGGGGCAGAGAGGGGGAGGGGCTTCATGGGATCCCAGCCGCAGCTGTCCATCCCTGGGTTGCTTGTGGTCTGCTGGGGAGGAAGTCTGGCCTCTACCTGGACTACAGAAAAGCTACCTGCATTATCCCATCTATACTTCTAGATGAGTCTGCAGAGAGCTTGGAAGTCACTTAGGACAAAAAGAATGTCCACTTCTGCCTCTTATTTTGTTAGAAGACTGCTTGTGCTTTCTTTCTAGGGGCAACACTCTTCCCTCCTAAGTGGTTGAGTTCCTTTATTCACCAAAGTGAGCATATAACTGGCTCAGAGAATAAAGCTCCTCAGCCCACTCATGTTGGGAGCAGCTGAGCTGCAGGCAGCTCCACACAGGGTGCAGGCAGGCTCCAGATGATGCCCCCACCTCTGCGCGGCTCACTGTCTCTGCAGTGGCCTAGAAAACATTTCCAGATCTTGGGGCCTTTGCTTTTTCTCTTTTCTCCACTATAGTACCACATGGCTTTGATGACTAGGCCTTAGTTATGTTGGCAGGAAAGTCCTGTGATCTCTGGTAATTTGAATGAAAATATGTCTTAAGTTGGCCCAATCTAAACAGGGTGCTTAGTAAAAGCCTAATGTCTCCAAACAATAATAAAGGGAGAAAAGATTCATGAAAGATATCTCTCTCTCTCTCTCTCTCTCTCTCTCTCCACACACACACACACACACATACACACACACGCGTTTATTTGCTTAAATAACAGTTGATTTCCTAGAAGATGGTTTCCAGGTGTGTGGTTCTTGTGAAGAGAGATTTTGAAGCTGGGGGGAGTTTGTCCCTGACTCTGAGCCAGGATGTGTCCTTCATTTACCAGTCTGTATGCCAAGCTCTTGCTTGCTTCTCGGTGTTAATCGAACCCTGAAGCTAGCTCATTCCGCTGTGCTTGGGACAGAGGCCAAGAGGGACAAGAGGGAATGGGTGTTCACTCCGCTCCTCTGTCTCCTTTCCTTCCCATTCCTCCTCACCCTTCTTTTGTTTTCTTTTTGATCATTGTTGTATTTTAGGTTCCTTGCTGGGCACTAAGGATATGAAAACATAAAACAGCTCTCGGCCCTGAAGGATCTCCCAGTCTGTTTCTGAGGGAATGGGCCCTGGAACAGATACTGCCTCCAGGGACATGCAGGGTAGGGGTGATGCTCTTATAGGTTGAAACCCTCACCCCCAGCACAACGGTATTAGGAGGCCAGGACTTTGGGAGGGAAGAGGTAATGAAGAGGTTTTGTGAATGGGATCCATGCCCTTATAAAGGAGGTACTGGAAATCTGCCTAGCCCTGTGTCACACAAGGGCACAGTGGGAAGGTGCCATTTGTGAACCATAACACATTTTTTGGGGGGTACTGGGGATTGAACTCAGAAGCACTGGGCCACTGAGACACATCCCCAGTCCTATTTTGTATTTTATTTAGAAACGGGGTCTCACTGAATTGGTGAGCTCCTGCTTTTGCTGAGGCTGGTTTTGAACTCACAATCCTCCTGCCTCAGCCACCTGAGCTGCTGGGATTACAGACATGTGTCACCACACCTTGTTCAGAACACATTTCTTCACAGAAACAAGTATTACAAGTGATATTTGGATACCCAGTCCAGCCTACAACAATAAACTCTTTGCCTTCAAGAAACATTTAACTGCTGGGTGCCATAGCACACTCATGTAATCCCAGTGGCTTGGGAGCCTGAGACAGGAGGATGGAATTCAAAGCCAGCCTTATCAAAACAGAGGTGCTAAGCAACTCAGTGAGACCCTGTCTCTAAATAAAATACAAAATAGAGCTGAGGATGTAGTTCAGTGGCCCAGTGCTCCTGAGTTCAATATCTGGTACAAAAAAAAAAAAAAAAAAAAAAAAAAAAAAGAAGAAGAAGAAAGAAAGAAAGAAAAAGAAACATTTAATTGGTTCTTAAACCAATTATCAGCATGATCTGGAGGGCTTGTTAAACTACAGATTGCTGAGCCCCACCCCCAGAGTTCCCAATGATTAAGTCTCAGAGGATGCCTAAGAGTTTGCATTTCTTGTAAGTTCCAGAAGGTGCAGGTGGGGTGTCGGGAGGAGCCACACTTTGAGAACCACTTTTCTAATCTACTGCATTTTCCTGTGAACCATCTTCTCTCACTTTAGTTTCTAGACTCATTTGAATTGATGGCCTTTGAAGTTTAGTGTTCTAAGGAGCCCTCTGTGGGAATCTAAAAGAATTAGGCATGTCAGGCCTCAGCAGAGGTCCCTTTTCCATTATGGACTGTGTTCCTTCCTTTCCTACTTCCTAGAGAAATTGCTCCAAACTAGGTTTCCTGAGCTGGAGTCCCTGGAAATGGGCTTTGCAGATCTTGGCTGCAAAGAATCTTATTGTGTTTCTCTCTGTTGCCCCTTGTTAGACTTCCAGCTGCAGCCAAGCATCGGAGCCCTGGAAACCAAACACTATAATCATTTGCACTTTGTGCCCACAGATGACCGCTGGTTACCTCTTGCCAGGTGTGAATCATTTTCCTCGTGATGTTCAGAACACTGAAGTAAATGATTGATGAATGGGAGAGATCTAAAGACCTTGGATAAATCTCTCTCGTATCTATGAATCCTTGAGGACAAGCCACCTTGAATTGTGTTGTTGTCTTATTTCCAAACCATTCAAGGCCCTTGTAAAGTTCTGCCCCTGAGCAGTGGCAGTAAGAGCTGTTCCATTTTGCACATGGGAAAATACTGAGAAGCAGAAGAAAAATTTAACTTGCCGAAAAAGTTCCTCTGGCTAACAGTCCCTGCAGCCAGGACCTTGGCATGTCACTGTGAACGCCAGGATGGAACACCCCATATTGGGAAGCTATTGCTTCCTAAAAAAGAGTGGCAGGGTGGAGACAGTTCCTCTACCTTCTGGCAATAACTTGGAGTGAGTCCTTGGTGGTATGCTCTTTTTTTCAAGAGGTCCTTTTGCCCAAACTAGGACATCTGGTCCTTTAGGAAAACAGGACATTCACCTGGGTTAGTGGTGTGTTCCCAGCCTCCTGAGCTGCTGAGATTGCATGTGTGCAACACTGTGCCCGGCTTCTAGGGGAGTCATTTCTAAGATGCCTCTTGATCACCCACTCTAATCTGTTTCATGTGGAAGTGCTTACTGAGAAGGCAGGACTTCTCTGAGCCCAGGCTTTGCTTTTTCCAAACCAGAGCTGACACCCTGCAGATACCCGCCCCCAGTGCTGTGGGGTACAAGGTGCAGTAGGAAGTCCGCAAGCCCCCAGACCCAAAGAGCTGAGTCCTCCAGGGACACAGCCTGGTGGTCTCTCTGTTCTTTCCCATCACTCCTGCCCACCCCCAGAGTGGGTCTGGGCTGAGGACAATTCAGCATGATAGTGAAGGAGAACTGAAAGGGAAAAGAGGGATCTGCACCCTCCAGGCCTCTCCTTGAGTTTGGGGGTGCCTGGATGGTGCTCTGGGTTTCTGGTATCACCCATTTTGGCAGCGCTCTGGGAAGCCCGTCTTGGACATGGCCTCTTCCTGTCCAGCTCTTTCCTTACTGATGTTCTCTCTTTTCAACTTGACCTTTTTTTTAAAAAAAAAAAAACACATTTCTGGGTATGTTTTTTATGGAGTGAACTGTGTCTCTACACCATTCACCTTTTGGAGCTCTGACTCCCCATGTGACTGAATTTGGAGGTAGGGTCTTTAAGGAGATAGTGAAGGTTAAATGTGGTCATAAAGGCAGGTCCTGATCAGATAGGATCTGATGTCCTGATCTTGGACTTTCAGACTTCAGAACTGTGGGAAAGTGAGCGCCTATTATTTTAGCCACATAGTCTATGGTACCTTGTAATGGCAGCTGGAACTCACTAGCTAAGACCATGCCCAGAATTCCTAATGGGAGCAGACTTATCTGTGGATTCTGATATTTATGAGTTTGGGGACTGAACATTTATTTATTTATTATTTTCTGCAGTGCTGGAGATTGAACCCAGGACTTTGTGCATGTGAGGCGAGCACTCTACCTACTGAGCTATATCCCCAGTCATGGGACTGAACGTTTTATTTTTTAATTTTTTTTAACAGCGAGGCTTGTACTTTATTATTTTAGTAATTCTCAGATCGAGGCTATGAGGTAGATATTACAATAGGGCTCATTTGTGGAGAAAAACATGGGAATTTAGAGGGACTGAACATTTTAAATTCCAGTGTAATCTGAACACTATTCTCAAACAATCGTGTTAACATAATGGGATGGATTGTGGGTGTGAAACATGTCCAGGTGTTCACTGCCCATCTCTATTTCATTTTGAAAAATATTCCAGACTGGGATGAAGAGGAGAATCCTCTTGATCTTTCAGGGCTCAAAAATCATTTCCCACCCTGTAAACCTTTCCTCCAAGGTTCTTCCTCAAACCTGTGAATTCTTCCTGGGCTTACAACTTTACCCAAAGCACTTGATTTTCAATTCTATAATTCATCTCATACTTGATTCTAATTATTTATGTGTCTGTAAGTTTCTCCATACTGGGAGTGCTTTGAGGATAGGGACCAGGTCCTGCTTCCCATCATCCTGTGCCCAGCACATGGCCTGGCTGGGAGAACAAGCTCTGTAATTGTTTGCTGAATGAGGGGCAGGATGAACAGTGGTTTCTGGGGTCCCTGGCTGCCCCCGCTGTGTGCTGGTCCCCCTCGATCTTCTAACAGTACCTGGCTCTGCACATCTCAGCAATTTTTTCTCTTTCATTTCCAGGTGGACACTGAGCCCTGATGCAGCCATCGGGGAGACCTGGTGCGGGCAGCAGAGGGAACCCATGGAGATGCCAAGGGGTCCAATGGTCAGTGCTTGGTCAGGAGCTTCTGCGGTTAGTGGGTAAATGTTTTTGCAGTTTCAAGCCGGAATGTGAATTTCAGTGACTGTGCCGAGTAGATGGGTGAATTAATAACTGTCCCAAGATGGTTCAGACTTGGGGCAACCAGGACACCTGGGCAGAGAGGCCCGGGATTTCTGATGCAAAGAGCCTGGAGGGAGGGTCTGAGAAGGTATAGCACCAGGCCGCAGCCAGAGTCAGCAAAGCTAGGGACAGAGGGATGACATTTATGTCAGAAGCATGGCCTTCTGCAGTCCCTGGTACCTCCACAGCATTGTTCTCACAGCAGGGGCTTCTCCTGCCACTGGTGGAGGCTCAGGGCCCACCTGAGAGACAACAGCAAAGACAAGACAAGTGTAGGTATAAATTGTGTATGCAGGCACACATGTGTGTATATGTGTGTGCAGTTAAGATGGTGCCCACTCTGGAGTGCCCACTGTGTCACATCTCCTCACCTCGCCCATTGGGGAAGTGCTGCTCTCTTCCCTAATTTGCACACTGGAAGGTCTAAGAGCTGAAACTTTCCATTCTAAGGCAGAGTGGATACAGCGGAGGACCTCTGTACCTGACCCACTTTCTCACTGCTTCTGCATTGTGGGGAGGCATGGATCTCTTTGTCTCAATTGTTCTCCTGTGACTTCACCATCCTGGTGGTGGCCTGGCCACAACTCCTTAAGATCTGTTCTCAGAGAAGGGGAAAACCCACAAAGCAAAGGAAAATGGCTCATTGTGCTCCTTATTCCTGGAAATGTATTTTTTTTTACTTTAATAAGAACTTGCTGGAGGCACAGCTCTTTGAGGGACCCCTATGATACAGTGGGACCTGGTCCCTTGGCTTTTATGACCTCTATTCATATTACTCAATTCAAGAAGTAATTTCTTAATTATTCAATTACCTTGTTAATTGAGTAAATAGGGAAAATTATTCAATTACATGTTCTCAACTGTAGTTATCCCACTGTGCTATAGAACATTAGGAATTATTCCTCCTATCCCACTGCACCCATGTACCTTAATAAAACTAGCTTTTAAGTGTTGCCAACAAGCTCCTTTAAACCCAGGGTTTTCTGTGTCTTTGGTTTTCATGAATGAGCCAAAGGCTCATCCTAAAGGATTTTACAGCCTCTAGATAGGTACAAATTTATAGTCTTAATTCGTTGATGTACAGGCTTCCTTAATGTTGCTGACTGTGACCCTGGGAAGGGGTAAGGTGTAGGTAGGGGTCAAGCTGGTAGGCAGTCCAGGCCTGATTTGCACGCAGCCTGTTGTTTAGATGTTTGGTCACACGATGGCGCTGGGACACCAGCCTGGCCTGCGGAAGGGACTCCCGTGGGGGCCAGGTCAGCTCTGGTGCTGTCTAGACCTGGGCTGACCTAGCCTGTGTCTACAAGGCCTCTGCTCTCTCACCCCTCAACAACCCTTGTGACTCCATGGCACTGTTGCAGGAGATGGAGACTGGGCACAGGCTGTTAGGTGACTTCAGAATCTGGAGACTAGACCTTTCCACTTTCCTGCTGCCAAGCCTGGAGGAGCTGCTGAGTTTGGGTAAAAAAAAAAAAAAAAAAAAAAAAAGCAGGAGAATAGACCCCCACCCCCGTCCTCCAGAACAAATTCCACTCATTCACTCCAGCACTTGTAGTCACCGACAATAACTCTCAGGTGGCTTTGTTCAGACGCCACTGCAACCAGCAGTTGTGATTAGTGGCTTATTTATAGTGCGTCTAGAACGCTGCTGTGGATTCTGTCGCATTTAGACCTCTCGGTGCCTTGACATCTGGCCCCTTATTTAGGGTGCAGAGTCAGCATGGTGCTGCTGTGGAGTTCTGGGGTCTCCCCACCCCACCCCACCCCATGCTGGAGTGGTTCTGTAGGTCTGGGGCGGGGTGGAGCATGCATCTTTTAGTCACCCAGGGGGAAATAATGCTGTAGAAATGTGTTGAAGGAATGAATCATTTTCATTAGTGGGTTTTCCCTCCACCCCCCACTCTGTATCCTTTTGATTACCTTTTTCTTTCGTTCTTTCTTTTTTTAGATTGTATTTTTTTAGATTGTATCAACCCTGACCCTAACCTGCCTTCTCGGTGGCACCTTCTGCTTGGTACCCTGAAATTCTGGGAAGAGAGATGTAAAAATAGCAATTTTTCTGAACCAGTGTTTTCCTATCTTCTGTTTAGTCTGAGGCGGTGTCTTCGGCATTTCCCAGGCTGCGGTCACTGTGGAATGCTGGTGGTGCCCCCAGTGCCTCTCTGTAACCCTGGCCACACGTGCCCCGCCTGCTCCTGCTGTCACCTCCAGGAGGGGGTAGTGGGTGTCACCAAGCATAGGGCGTCTCAGGGGCTCCTGGCATTTCTTTTGTCCTAGTGGGCTCTAGAGGCCAGAAGCTAAACTCTGACTCTGTGCTATTCCAAGCAAATGAGAAACTATTGGCTCAAGGTGGATGACATGCTGCCTCAGCTCTGCACGGTCCAGGACATAAGGGGAGACCAGAGTCTCCTCTAGGACCCTCTCTCCTCCTGCTCTCCCTTCTCTGTCTCCTTTGCTCATCAACCCTGACCCTAACATGCCTTCTTGGTGGCTCCTTCTGCCTTCCTTTTGCTGCTCCAGGGACTCTGTGGCCTGTGGGCCACCCCAGCATCCCTGTTCACAAGGCTAAGGGATCCTGTCCAAGGCCTCCCTGCAAGCTGAAGCCCCCTCAGGGGGCTGGACCACTTCCCCGACAGCCTGCACAATCTCCTTCCCCCTGCAGGCCCCAAACCCAGTCACAACAAGTTCACAGAGACGGAAAAAGGCAAAAAAAAAAAAAAAAAAAAAAAAAAAAAAAAAACCTAAAAACATGCATCTTGGCCTCAGAACAAACCCAGAAGTGGATTCTCTTCCAAACCACTTTCAGCAATGATGTCAAGAGCCGTGGATGCCTGGGCTGTGGGGCTCTGCTTCAGTGGGGTCTTCCCTGTCCTAGGAGAAAGGGGCTGCGTGAGGGGCATGGGAATCGGGTAAGGAGAAGGGAGGGGATGCCCGGTGGAGGAGGGCTGAATGTTTTGCCTCTGGCAATGTTTTGCCTCTGGCTGGCGCTTCCCACACGAAGCCCTCCAAGGGGAGGAAATGTGTCTGGAGGAACAGGCTGCTTCCTCCCCGCTGAGGGCAGGCGAGCCTTCAGTCCCCTGTTCCCACCACCCCTTCCTCACCTCCAGGCAACCTCAACCTCTCTGATGAGGGCCTGGCAGGGTTTTTTTCCTGTTAACTCCTTCCACATGTTCTGCTCAAGGCCTGTGCAGTTTAGCTATTTACTCTCAGGTCCCAGCGCGTGGGGCCCAGGCTCCCTAACCCAAGTCTCCTGCTTCCTTCTGAATGGGATTTCCTCTTACTCCTCTGCAGTGTTGAGCAGCAGTGGCCTTGGGCCTGTGCTGGGGCTTGGAGACATTATACTCCCCATGGTGTGGAGGCTGACCCTGCGGTGGGCAGGAGAGTGAGCGATCCTGCAGGAGGAGAGGTCTCGCCGATAGCCAGCTCTGTGTTGCTATAATCTGTGAGAGTAGGGGCTGGGTACTGAAATTGAGCAGTCCCTTCTTTGAAACTGAGCAGTCCCTTCTTAACACAGTGTTGCGAAGTCCATTAGGTTCAGACAGAAGTTGTCCAGAGACTACCTTTAACAGGAGAAGGGGTGGATTCACGTATTCATTCATTTATTCACTCCCTACTTCATTCATTCATTCACTGGCTTATCCGTCATTTCAGCATTGAATAGGGACCTACACTGTTCCAGTTTCATTCTGGAGATTGACAGGTGGGCTGTTTCAGACAGCTGGCTTGAAACAGAATGGGGCTCTGTGCATGGGGACCTGGAAGCTCTGCCAGGCTACAAAACCACAGGGCCAAGTGCAGGGCTGGAGCCTTGACCCTCGGCCAGCAGAGGCCGCAGCTGTTACTGATTACCCGCCTGCCTTGGCCTGGAGTGCTGGGTGTCCTTTCTCCAAAGAGGAAATGCTAAAGCTCCCAAAATGTGTGGCAAAAAAGTTCAGGCTTGTGGTTTCACAGAACCAGCCAGGGCTCTGCCTCCACGGCATTTGCCCAGTCAGCTGCCCGTCACAGTCCACCCACCCAGTGCACTGGCCCCGGACAGCTGCTCCAAGGGCTCAGGCAGTGGCTGCAGGCATTTCTTATTCTCTTTTCTTTTTCTTTGTGTTTGGTTCCAGGGAATTGAAGTCAGGAGTGCTTAACCACTGAGTCAGATCTCCAGCCCTTTTTATTTTGAGACAGTCTTACTAAGTTGCTTAGGGTCTCACTAAGTTGCTGAGGCTGGCTTGGAACTTGGGATCCTCCTAACCCAGCCTCCTGAACCGCTGGGATTACAGGCGTGGGCCACCATGCCCAGCTCTTGTCCTTCTTTCTAACACTAGCTGCTTATTAAGGCTCAGTAAGAACTGACCTCCCCACCATATTTGAGAAATCAGTTGCCATCCCAAATGAGCCTTTCTGAGGCTGCTTCCTCATCAGGAACGTGGGATAGTTGTACTTCCTACTTCCAAAAAATAAAAAGATAATTGTTTTTTTTTCTCCCTAAGATAGTGTCTTGCTATGTTGTCTAGGTTGGCCTTGAACTTGAGATCTTCCTGCCTCAGCCTCCTAGTCACTGGGATTATAGGTGTGTGCCCCTGTGCCTGGCTGAGGGCACTAGCTTGCTTGATGGTTTTGGAGTTGCTGGGTTTCTCTGGGTCTTCTACTTGCTCTGTATCTATGACCTCTGTAGGATGAGCTGCCAGAGTCTTCCTGCCTCTGTTTTTGCCATATTCTGTCAATATTCTGATAAAAGCTCTTGGTCCTCAGGGTAAACCTGAAATTCCTTCATATAGCGTCAAAGGCCCTGCCTACCTTTCCCGTCCCTTCTGGTATCGGCCATGGGGAAGCCAGTCTTCCCTGGCTTAGCTCACCCTCAGCCACTCCTCCTGTTCTATTGCTGCCCCCCCCGCCCCCTAGCAGTCCTTTGCTGCTCTCACAGTGTATACAGCTGTCCTCATCTACCTGCCCCAGTGGCTCTTTAGGGAAGTGACCCTTCAGAAACATTTTCCATTCCTATTGGACATTGTGGAAGGCCAGGCATGAGTGACCATCTCACAGATCAGTGATTGAAACCAGACATGAGAAGGGATTTATCATCCATTATCAAGAAAATCAACAGGAGAGATGGAACTGGAGCCCAGGCCCATCGAGTGTGGGGTAGAGTTGTTTAGGAAGCCTCTGGGGCTCCCTACCCACAGCCACCTGAGTACACTGAGAAGCCAGGAAAAGAAAACCCTCTAAGCTGGGGGGCAGACAAAGGATCCTGAGAGTCCGAGATACTGTACTCCCCCATAGTACATTCCTTACCAAGGAAACCTGCCTTCCCCCTCCCTGGATCCTTATATCCAGACAGAGTGAGGGAATGCATAAAATAACAAAACAAAACATGTATCCTCCCCCAAGTCCCCAGACATCCTTTATGACAGTTTTCTGAAGGATTAAATGATTGGTGGGGACCGCACAATTTTAAACTCTGCTCACGTGATCAGACCTACATCTGATCCCGAGGGGAGAAACCCAACAGCCTGAGAAGACGAGAGAACCAGTCAATGGAAATTTGGCAAGCTCCGCGGTCTGCTGGTGGTGGCTGTAGCCAGACAGGAAAAGTGAGACGGTGTGAGCAGAAATGCTGGAAGGAGAAGGCTTTTCCAAAAAATTACAGAGGGATCTTCTTCCAAGGGCCTGGGGGCCTCTGCAGACATGATCTCATTACTCCCCCAAAGTCTCCTTGGGACTGGGGGCCAGGGGTCTCTGCCCAATCTTAAGCTCAAAGAAAATGCAAAACTTCACCAACTTTCCTACATTTTCTGATTTCAAGCTTGGCTCTGAAGTTGGCTCACTGGCAGTGGAGAAAGTCCCCCTGACATCTGATGACATCAAGCTTCAGGGGTTTGTAAAAATACTTGAATCCCTGAGGACAAAAGTGACTGGGGCTAGGGAACTAGCTGTTCAAAAGAAATTATTGCAGGGGCTGGAGATGTGGCTCAAGTGGTAGCACGCTCGCCTCGCATGCGTGCGGCCCGGGTTCGATCCTCAGCACCACATACCAACAAAGATGTTGTGTCCGCCGAGAACTAAAAAATAAATATTAAAAATTCTCTCTCTCTCTCACTCTCTCTCCTCTCTCACTCTCTCTTTAAAAAAAAAAAAAAAGAAATTATTTCATTCGGTACCTGGAGGCCAGGGCTGACTGTCTCAATTTGCTTTGATAGGAAAAGAGGGACTAGGACCCAGCACAGTGGAGGGGGATGAGAGGTGCCTGGTGTTGCCGGTGGAGAACATTTTGGGATTGACCTGCTAGTGTTTTTGAGTCTTTTCTATGCTTTGAGCACTTGACTAGATGCCTATGGGTACAGGGTGTGTCGGAGCTGAACTTTATCAGCAAGTGGGAGACAGATTCAGAACAGGTGCTCTGTTTATCAGCAAGTGGGAGACAGATTCAGAACAGACAGATTCAGAACAGGGTCGTGGAGTTGGTGTAGAAGAAGAGAGTTTGGCAGCCATGGGTGGTCCGGGAAGGTTTGGAGGAGCTATTGTTACTAGCCAGCTCCCATCAATGGATGCCAACTATATGCCAGGCGCTGGACTGAGTGATCTAGACACATCATCTCATTTAATTTTCATGACAATCTGGGGGCTGCTTCCTATTTGCTGCCCAAGCACCTTATCAGGTGCAGGCCATTGACATTCTTTGAGTGCATGGTTGATAACAAAGCCTCCTGCAAAATAAAGAGGTAGAACTCATGGGAGAAAAGTAATTATGAATTGATTTAATGTCAAGATTTGAACCCAGGGCCTTGTGCATTCTAAGCACATCTCTACCACTGAGCTACACCCCTAGCTAGGAGAAAAGTAATTCATCCCAGCTGCTGAGTATATGACCAGGGGAATCAGAATCAGAAGCCAGGACCCCAGTGGTTAAGAGCCCCAGCCTCAATTCTAGGCAGTCCAGCCAGACTGGAATATGCCCTTGAGTCACCCTGTGTCTCCCTATGCATTGATTTGAAATGAGTTTAAAAATATTTATTACAGAGCTGGAGGTGTAGAGATGTAGCTCAGTGGCTGAGTGCTTGAGTAGCATGAACAAAGACCTGGGTTCAATCCCCAGCACAGAAAGAAAAAAAAATTACTGGAGCTATTGGGAGAACTAAATCAAATAATATATAAACCTGTTTAGCCCAGGACTGGCATAGAGTTATTATTGAATACCTTATTGTTATTCTTATTTTGTTTTTAGCAGTACTAGGGATTGAACCCAGAGCTTCACTCATGCTAGGCAGACGAGCTGCATTTCTAGCTCTTTTATCTTTCATTTTGAGCCAGGATCTAAGTTTCCCAGGTAGGCCTCAAACTTGCCATGTTCTGCCTCAGCCTGAGCTTACAGGTAGACACCACACACCTGGCTGAATTAATTATTATTTAATGAGTTTTACTCTAGTGCTGTGTCTATGAAAGCCCATTTGAGGAATGCTGCATGTTATCAGGTAGCTTTTTATCATTCCTCCTTTGGGAATCACTTCTTTATAAACTTTGGAGTAGGCTTCAAAGTCTTCCCACATCATTACAAAATGACTTGTTTGGGAACCGAAGGCTTTTTAGCATATACATTCATGTTTTTGAGTGAAAACAGGCCTAACTAAGCCCCCTATGTGTGACTTAAGGGTAGAGTCTGGATAGAACCGGCTAATAGTGGTCACTGAACACCATGAGAATAAATGACTAAATGCTTGTAGGAACCCACCTTATCTAAGTACTCTCGAAAACAAAATACATATTCATGCTAAAGATGAAAGAAAAGGAAGAAATAGCTGAAACATCACAACCAAGAAGAATGAAAACCAATTGCTAAATGGAGTGCCATTCGAATCTCAGAGTGGTAAAAATATCTGTTAACTTTATGAAGATTGTGTACTTGCATTGAGTTGCCATATGAGAACATTAGTTGAATCTTAGCTTCGGCTATGAAATCTGAGATCTGTGAAACTCCAGTACTAGCCGGGGCTCGCAGCTGAAGTGCAGGTGGGGAAGGGGTGCGGACTGCGGAGAAAAAGGTGCCAGCAGACACTCCCTTGGAAAAGTCCTCCTCTGTTCCAATTCCCAGTATTTATTTTGGCTTTGGGCAGCAAACTCCTCTGGGGAGAGAGAAACCTAGTGGAACAGAGTCAGGGAGGAGGCATTTGAAAACCATAGGGTTAGTGATGAGATGGTACAAAACACACCGAACCAAAATACTGAGCTTAGGGTGGGTCGGTTATGTGGATTTCTGGATTGTTCCATGATTGCCAAGGCCAGTGGGTAGAGCTAAACACAGCCAGGGTCCTGCTTCCTGGATGACCTCCATTTCCTGAAAAACCTTCCATAAAGTGGTCCCAAAGTTTAGTTAAATGGCCATGAGCTCCCTCCCTTCCCCCTACAACATAAGCAGCAGCTTTGAAGTTGATGAATTTCCCTATGATAAGCAAGGCTTCCGAAGAAAGACCAGTGGAGGCTTTTGTTTGCCTGAGAGTAGAGTGGCACAGATGTGACCTATAGCCTTCTCTTGTCCCCAGGGATGTCCATCTAAGTACTCAGACTGGCAAAGCAACATGTCTCTCATCTGCAGCCTCCAATCCTTCACAGAAGCTGGGGTTCATCTGGAATAGGACAAGGTCAGAAGCAGCCCCATGGTCACAGCCTGGACTGGGGCCTTCCACTCATCCTTGTGAACATACATGAATTGTTTTACTGTCTACAGGAAGGAGAAGTAGAGACCTGGAGGGTCAGTCTCCTGTGGGGCTCAGTATGGAGAAGAACTTTTCCAGGTGCAGGGACTGTGAATGACCAGGTACTGTCTCTCTGGGAGCTGTCCATCCTGCAGACCTCCACCACAGTTCTGTGGGACCTGTAAACACAACCCACAAGCTGCTGGCCCCTCTTATAAGCATGGTTTTCCAAGACTCCATGGGTTGTGTACTTGTTTGCATTGTATTTCCTCATCAGCAAGGCTAAGGGAGTCTGCCTGTCCCTCAGCTTACTAGGTTCCTCACACATTTGGACATTGGGCACCAGGACCTTAAGTGAATAAAATTCAAGTACTCATGCTATAGTTTAGATTATGAATATCTCCCCAAAGCCCATATTTTAAGGGCTTGGTCTCCAGTGTGGCACTAGTAGGAAGTGGTAGAATCTTTAAGAAGTGGGGCCTAGTGGGAGGTCTTTAGGTGATTCGGAGTGTGTCTTTGAAGGTGGTTGTGGAACCCCAGCCTTCCTCTTTCTTATGCTTTCTGGCTTCGAAGTGGGAAGGTTTGTTCTTCCATATGCTCCCACCATGATGTGCTGCCTCAATGCAAGCCCAAAACAACCAGGTCAACTGAATATGGATTGGAACCTCTAAGACTATGAGTCAAAATAAACCTTTTCTTTTTATAAGGTAATTCATGTTTCCAAGTAAACCCCAAAGCAGCCCAGATTTCTGGGACTGGCCAACTCTTTAGACTGTTGATGTGCAAAAAGAAATAGATATGGACTTGGTTTCTCCACCCCACTTCCCTTTCCTATTCCTACCACCTTTCAATGTGACTTGAAGGCAAGTTTTTCCTCTTAGCTGGGCTTCAGTTTCTACCTCGAGGGCTGGGATGTGGCCTAGTCATCTTTGTATATTCAGGGACTAGCATAAAATTGAGCACAAACTAAGTTCTCAAATGTTGAGTGAAGAATAAATGAGGGACAGGAAATAATAGAGAGAAGGAAAGACAGAGAAGTTGCCCACAGAGGGTGTGCAGGGTAGGGACATGGAGGTGGGAGGGGGTTGGCAATTTGGTTGGTGAAGGTAGACTGTTCTTTGTTCTCATCTTTCTGATGCTATTTGGAAACCTAATAGATTTCCTTTTTGGAGTCTTTCCTAGATTTACTAAAGAAGGCCAAGAGAGAGGGAATTACCCAGAGAGACAACAGGTGTCTCTTCTCAGTTGTCAGGAGTTGAGGCTGAGAGAGGAGGATAGGGCCTTCAGACTCTTGCTTTCTCTCCCTTGGCTGAGAGACTGAGCTCTGCATAAGCCTTCACGCTGGCAAAGCTGGCACAGAGAAGCAGACCATTCATTCTCCATGGCAGAGCTGCTGCCTTCTGGGAACTTGTGTTAGACACGTACCACAGTACCACATGTACACAAGAATGTATAGGCCAGGCACACCAACAATAGACCTGTGACACAGGGCTGATGTGTTCACCCTTCACTTGGTGCTGGGGTCCTGCAGAGCCTGGGGGTGCCTGGAGGGTGAAGATGAGGTGCAGACGAGGCTTGTCAATGGGCTATTCTGGTGCTAAAGTGACTGGACATGGATCCTGGTTCCCTAGTGGCTTTAGCATTGGTGAGCAGAAATGAAGACTACCCAAGTCTACAAAAATATTCTAATTAACAATATGCCTTAGGGGCTGTGAACAAGACGAAGAATTTAGGGGCTCAGTGAATCTGTTTGGCTGTTGAATTGGTTCTATCCACATATAGAACAATCATTCACTTAAGATATATTCTGTGCACTCTCACCATGATGTGCAGAACTGGACCAGGGTCTGGGATATAGAAAAGAACAAGGCAGATTTGGTACCTGCCCTCAGGGACATTAGCATCCTTCCATGCCCACATCTGTATATTGATTGAATACAAACATTACACCATAGCTTGCACATTTTGAGTTCTTACACAAATAATTTCCCCAAGTACACAAACCAAAAGAAAGAAGCTCTGTTATTTAACCTAGATCCATCAGAGATGGATGGGTTCTTGGAGATCAACCAGGGAGTGCTTCTTTAGGTCCTAAAAGTAGCCTGGTGAAAATATAGTGAAGGATTAACAGATTTAGGAGATGCAGCTCCAGGTCTGAATGCAAACCTAGGACCTGTTCCACTGTTGGAGCCTGTCCTGGATGGGGAATGGCCAGCCAGACCAGCCGTCACTCAGGTGGTGAGGAACAGCTCAGAGTCGGGCAAAACCATGCTGCCCCCTAGGTGGGCAGTAAGTGGAGGTCCAGCAGGGAAGGTTGGACTCTGCTCAGCTCTGCCCCTGAGTATGGAGAGAGGCCTGCTTTTCTTTTCTGGATCTTGGTTTTCTCACTTTTAAAAAGAATGCACCAGTCCTGCCACATTCCTTCTTTCACCTGTCCAAAGGTGAATGAAAACAACCGAGCAGCGTGCACAGGTTCCCAGAAGGGAGAAAAATAGGGGAAGCTGAGATATGACTCAGGGTCCCTCATACCTTTTAAATATTAAACTGTGCCAGAAAGCCCTCCCTTTTTTCTCCTTGGCTTCGAATTCCTGAACTGCCAAACAAGGGCTTGCCTCACACTTCCTGACCATGTACTACTCTCCCCTCACAACTCCGAGGGACACCTTGGTGATTGCTGCCGGTCATGGCTGTTGAACCTGTGCTTGCAAGTGCTTAGTGACTAAACAACTGTGTGTTGACAGCGATGAGATAAGCAGCCCCTCCCATCTGCCTTACGGCTCTAACAGCGCCTTTGTGATCACACAGTTTAATAAGTGAACCTAGAACTTTCCAGGTCAGGAGTGTGAAAGGATCAGGCACTCCAGCAGCCCTGGATATGAGGCAGGGACCCGGGTGACTCATTGGCCACAGAAAGGGACAGAGAAATTATTTTCTCCCCACTTTTTTTTAAAGAGAGAGAGAGAGAGAGAGAGATGAGAGAGAGAGAGAGAGAGAGAGAGAGAGAGAGAGAGAGAATTTTAATATTTATTTATTTATTTTTTTTAGTTTTCGGCGGACACAACATCTTTGTATGTGGTGCTGAGGATCGAACCCAGGCTGCACACATGCCAGGCGAGCGCACTACCGCTTGAGCCACATCCCCAGCCCCTCTCCCCACTTTTCTCTCTCTTTATTTTCTGTAATCTGTTTTGTTAATTCATAACTGTACATACGGGGTCCAGTGTGATAGTTCCTATTTATATACAGTGTGCATCGGTCAAATCTAACCACCCTTCTTTCATCTTCCCTTGCCACGATCCCTGGCCCCTTTCCTATCCCTAGTACTCATTATTCAACTTTCAGGTTGACATTTATTTATTTATTTAGCATTACATGTGGTTCTTGTCTTCCTGTGTCTGGATTATTTCATTTAACATAATTTCCCCAATTCCATCCATTTTGCTACAAATGGGAGAGAGGAGTTCTGAGTGGCAGATAGCATGTACTGTATCTCCTGGAAAGGGAGGCCCCCCTTCCCAGCTCCCCCCCCACCCCTTGAGCTCTGAGACATTTTTCATTCTAATCTCAGTTCACTTCCATGGATCTTAGAGCAGACTAATCAAACCTGGTGACCTGGTGATTGGTATTTTTCATTTGTCTAGTCTCTTAAATCCTGGGCTAACATTTGAGTGATCAAGTCATGTATTGCCCCAACTAGGCCCTTTTCAGAAGGCAGGAATGATGCAAGGAGACTGGGAAGGGAGGGTCACCTGAGCTGTAGTGGAGGATATTTGTGTAAGGGGTCCTCTTTCTGGGCCTCAGTTTCCTTATCTGTCAAACATTATTTTAGTGTGATGCTTCTTGCCTTCAGTTACCCAATACATTTCAGTGGGTTTATAGTAAGTAGCGTGTCTTGTGTTGGGAGAGTTCATTTCACAGATTTTAGAATACCTTCTGGAAGACAAGACCTTCTTAGTTGAACTTGCCATTGAAGGACCCAAGCAGTATTGCCAGTATGTGAACGCTGGTGATATTTGCCTGCATGGCCCATCGGGTGTTCCCAGGGAAATACCGGACTGTGTTCCTCCTCGTCTGTATTCCTTCTGCTCTTGGAGGAGCAGCAATTTCTCACATCCCCTTTTCCGTAACTCTCCCCACTTGGTACTCTGATGTCCCACTGCCTTCAGCCAAACTAAACCAAACAAAAACACGCTTAAGAAAACTGAAAATGATCTAAGACCCAGAGAGATCTTTCTCCCTTTCGACCTTGCAGGATTTATGGTTCATTTACCACAATGGCCACATTTGAGGTGCCAGCATACGTAGCCTTCCCAGTGCACTCTGATTTTTGTGAAAGATCTCGCCATGGGGGGCTAATACCCTACCTCCTGCCTGCCCCCCAAAAGCTGAACTTCTGAGGCTGAAAGTTCTGGCTCAGCAAGGGAAGAAATGGGTTTGAGAGATAGTTGGGGTGAGAGGGAGGGCTTCCCTGAAAGTTACTTTTTCTTTGAAAATGAAGAGACAGCAGTTCTAGAAAGACTCCCCCTTTCACAGTCAGAATTGGGTCCAAATATACAACTCGTGTATGGGAAAGAAAACAGGCATAGGTCCAGCTTCTCGCCCTGTCCTGGGGCCCCTGTGGTGTCCAGCACCTACCTGCAGGATGGAATGGCTCACCTTTGCTTGTGCATACCTCTGCCCCTCCTCCTGCAGGACTGGATATTTTCCTTCTGCATACATATTAACTCTAGCTCACGTGACCATAGAAAGATCAAAAAGTACCTTCCTGTCTCAGTTTCCCCATGGAAAACATGAGAAAAGCTTCTTTATACCAGCCTTAACCCTGAGGACCAAACTGACAGGTAATTTTCCTCAGAGCCCAGTCTTAGAAAACCTCCACCTTCCCAGTTGGTGATGATGTGTAGACTCTTCATTCTTTGCATTCTTGGATTGGAAATGACAAACAGCACCTCACTGCAGTCTACGTTCAGCCCACCCCCTTTCCTATGTTGCAAAACTCCCATCATCTAGTGAAGAAAAGATGCTACAGCCTGTAACTAGGCCCCTTGTTAGTGCTGAACCCTGGCCTTCAGGTGTGGGGGGACATTTATTAGGAGGCAGGCTGCGTAAGCAGAGGAACTCATGCACAAACCTGGACCATGGCAGTGGGAGCCACTGAAGCAGTGGTGAAGTGGGGACCCACATGGCTCCATCACTGGACACCAGAAGACACCATTGCTAAAAGTTAAGCTGGAGTGGGATTTACCCAGGAAGACCAACTAGGCGCTGGCAGAACCAGAAGGGAACTTAGAGGTCCCCATTCCCTCCTTTGAGTTTTTACGGAGGGAGATGGAGGCTCAGGGAGGGGACAAGACTGACTCCCAAAATAAACACTGGAAAGTGATGGAATTTGAATGAGCTTTTGTCTTCTGATCTCCAGTCCTGGGCTTGTAATTACAAATACATCACGTAAGTGGATATACTTGATGCTTTAAAGAATTTATGGCTCCAATAATATGCATTATTTTAAGTCCTGAAAGCAACTCAGACAACACCATCCCTCCCTAACTCTTGGCTTTCTTTGCTAGGATGTGACAGATTCTCATTTGTTGAAGCAATCTGAAGCCAGAGAGGCCATTAGGCCTCATTAAGATTCTTAGAGCAACTTCATCAACTTCTGCTAAAGCAGTTCTGAGTACAAATGTCGTATACAGGAGCTGGTTTGCACAGGTGTGGATCTCCCCAAGTCTCAGTGCTGTAAGCAAGTAGGCTGGGATTTGAGAGAAGAAGCTAAAAGATGAATTAACCAAGCCAGCAAGGTCTTCTGGAGGCATCTGGGAATCATCAGGGTCTATGTTAGGGGAAATTGTGGCCACAGAAGAGACAGTAAGAGCACAATGAAGATCTTTATAGGGCTGCTCCACAAGGTCCATGCTCGCTGGTTGGCAAGAGTTTTTGTTTTTGTTTTAGAGAGCAGGAGCTCAATCTTTCCATTTCCCTTGCCCCGTGTGCTGTATATAACCCTGTAGGCTTGTTTTGAAGCTGGATTTTATTTTTAGGTGCAGATATGTATTGCTTATTAGGTTTTATGAGGAATGGTACTTAGTGTGGCAGATGCCTGTTCTGGAAACTAATGGGGTATTTTCAATTGAGGTTTGGGAATCAAGCTGCGTGAGGAACATTGCTCGAATCCCATACTGATTCTCTCCTTGGGCCTCAGTGTTAGCCCCACATTCCAGGTCTTCCCCAGAAACATGGACATGCTAATGAACACTTCAATCTTCAACAGTTTCACAAATGATGGGACCTGCGCATTGAAACGTTTCAGCCCCCAGTGGTAGCTCTCCTACCCTCTTCCCCTCCAACAAGAATTTGAGCAGATTCCACAGCTTTCTGGTCACTCTTGGTAATTAAAATTTAGTTGCCCAATTTGAAGCTACAATTATGATCTAACTCAAAGCCTCTCTTTGCACCCTGCCTTCAGGAGGCTGTCATGGACATCTGGCAGAGTGGCTCAGGTGGCAATCACATGTGCCTTTTCCTGCCCATTCACCTCTGTCTTTTCTTTTGAATTCTAGGCATAATTGAAGCAAACCCCTTAAGCATAACAAGCTTAGTTATTGAAAAAAATTCTCTCCTAAAAATTAAGTAAGGGAGGAAAAATCATCTCCTTGATCATAGAAAATATTTTCAAATTTCAGTATTTAAGGTCTTTTTATCTGGTCTCGTCCCAAACTCATCCTTCCACGACCTAAGCAGTATGAACTCTTTGCCTTATATTCTGAAGTACTGTCTGTGTTAAACTTGATTTATTCCACTCCCAGATATAGCCATATAATTGCCAGTAGGGAAACAGTACACACAGTGTGTAGATAATATTAAGTGGAGTGGTTTTTGAATACAAATGGCACAAATCATATTAATAAGTCCTAGGAAGAGGCTGTTTCTTTTACTCCAAACTCATTCAAGCTTCGGATGAGGAGAAGGTGAGTGTGTTACAAAAACATTTTCTCTGCATGGGTTGTTGGGGATTCAGATGGCTGCATATGGTGGCGAAAAGGCTCATGAACAAAGGTCATAGTCTGAGATTTTTCTGGACCAGTTGGTTTTACTTTGCTCTATAACCACAGACTCTTTCCTCAATTCTCTGAGACCTCTTGCAAATGTGTATCCTCAGTCCAAGAATAATCATATGAGAGTATCTGGTCTCTTTCTGTCTTTTATACCAGGGGCCAGTTACTTCATTTTGGAAGTCAAGCTCATCATTATCTCACAATCTATTACAAATTCCAACCTGTCAGGACATATAATTCAAGATCTGTTGGAGGCTTTGTGACCTGCAGTCTCAGGGTGTTAGCTTTTGGGGTAGCTGCTGCTCATTGTTGTGTCATTTATGGGAGCAGCTCCGGAGGAAGTCCTTAGTTAAGACTTGAAATGTTTTCTTGCTTCATTGAGACTAATTTTTTTCTTTTTCAGAATGCAAAGAATACCCAGGAAGGTGAATGAGCTTCCTGTGAACACTTCATCAGGAGGGTCAACCCCTAGATGTTGGATCTGTGTAGAGGATAGAACAGGAATAACGTGTCTGGGGCTTAAAGCAGAATACTGATGTATGACCCCAATCCTTCAGGAGCAAGGGGTTCTATTAAGAGCTTGTTTGCCTAGGGTTGGTTTAGCAGAGGGTATGGAGAAAGGAAGAAGCTTGTGTCCAATGAGATCCTTTGGGGAGAGCTAAGACCAGGAGGGCCAAAAGCAAAGTCAATCCACAAAGTGCCAGAAGCCAACTGCAGCTAGGGAGATAGCCAGATATGGTCCAGGTTGGATGAAGGTGGAGTCTAGAGAGTAAATTAGAAGCAAAGGAGGGGATTTGGTTGATCCTGAGACTGCTTTAAGGATTCCAGCTCCAACATCTTAGGAAGATGGTGCAATGTCTGGCCAGTATTAGGACTCTTGGGTCCTTGTCTTATAAGGGAGAACCTGGCCAGGAGGAATTTCAGCTGCGTAGGATTGTGTCCCCTGAGATATGGAGGGCACAGTTGTGTTTCACCAGCCTTTCCCAAGAACAAGGTCAACATTGCCAGTATCAACTTGCTCACCCAGTACTGAAAATATTTTCTTGGCAATGCCCCAGTAAATCTGCTGAACATGTTGAGTCTTAACAGTCAAGGGAAAAAAATGGGGATTGTGTGGGCATTGCTCTTTTCCTGGAGGTGAGAACACTTTCTGATGCACCAAGTCAGCTCCAGTATTTACTATGGCTCCTCTTTTTTTTTTTTAATTTTTTTTTAGAGAGAGTGAGAGAGAGAGAGAGAGAGAGAGAGAGAGAGAATTTTTAATATTTATTTTTTAGTTCTCGGCGGACACAACATCTTTGTTGGTATGTGGTGCTGAGGATCGAACCCGGGTCGCACGCATGCCAGGTGAGCGCGCTACCGCTTGAGCCACATCCCCTGCCCCGGCTCCTCTTTTTTATCTCAGCTATTTGTATTTCGATTTGTAGTCTGTTTCTTTTGGGATTTGAAAGTTTATAGCATTCCTCTATGGCTTACCGGCCATCTTGTGTCTTTATAATTCAGACTAACAGGAAACATTATGGCCCAGACTATCCTGTTCTTCTGAATGTCATCCCAAGTGCTGGAGTGGAATTATGGGCTCTTCCTTCCCTGTTTGCTCTTTTCTTCATTTTCTGTCCCCCGACCCCAACTCTTTCCCAATCTCTCTCCCTCCTCCCTCTTCTCTCATTCCTCAAAATGATAAGATTAAAAAAGTGGTAACAGAACACTAAAATTAGACATATATGACCAATGATTCTTTTTTGGGCAATGGAAAAATAAACCATACCCACATTTCTATCTTTCCCAGGATCTGAAGAACAACCTTGACTATTTGGGCAGTTGGCTATTCCTGGGTACATTTCAGAAATAACTCATGTTTGTTTATTATTGGGTATTTATAACAGTGTTTCAGAGTAGTCCTCCAAGAACCCCACAAGGGAGCGTGGCTTCAGCAATAGCCCGGGACAGGGCAAGGGGGGGCTGGAGGAGGGCAGGTTACCATCACCTCCAGGACTTCCAGCCCCACCCTCTCCCTAGCACTTTTGCTTGCTGAGGACAAAACAGGGCTGTGGCTTTCTGAAAAATAAGGCTCTGAACTTTGTTTCAATGCAAGTTTTCCCCGAAAAGACGTCAGAGCCTATATCGGATTACTTTCTTGAATGCAATGGAGCGTGTGCGCAAGCGTGTGCTCACACACACACATGCACAGGCTCTGGGCTCAGGCGGAGATTAGTGGTGACATTTCTGGAGGACTAAAAGGATCTTGAATTCCTGAGCAGTCAGCCACAGACCTGAGCAGCCCAGGAATGCTGCCCGTTCCTGGCACTGACATCATCTCTCTCCTCCTAACTCAGGGAGGAGCCCTCTGACCCCAGGTCTTAGGGCAGTTATTTTTAGACGGGACCCTTCCTGTGGCATTCCCCTGGTGTACTCAGGGAGCCATGCTTCAGTGAGGGTCTCTGACTTACTGCATTTCCAGTGTCTGCCTCTGCTGGGGAAAGAACCAGGAGTGAGAGACTTAAAGATGATGGACCTTGGAGCACATCTGGCCAGCATCTTCATTTGGAGATGACACCAGGGAGTTGTTGAATGGCTTGCTCAAGGGCAAAGAGCCACTTGCAAATTTGTTCTCCCTTCTTTCCTACCCTTTCTTGTTGGTCTTTGTCTGTATCAGTGATTCTCAAACATGGTGGTCTCATGACCCATTTGCACTTTGAAAATTTATTGATAATCCCCAAGTCCTCTTGTTTACATGGATCATATCTGTCAAAATACACTGTACTAAATATTTTAAAGCTGAGAAAAAAATAAAATGCATATATTAATACGTTTAAAAATATATAAAAACCAGTGTATTAACTATATTTTCACACACACACACACACACAAACAAACAAAACAATTAAAAATGTCATTATTTTACATTTTACAAATCTTTTTAAGAGAAGACAATTAGGTTGTTCTACTCCTTTCATATTCAATCAGTTACAAAATTATATGGCATCTGAAAACGTCACTATGAGAGAATGAGAATGAAAGAAGCAACTTATAGTCAGAAGATTATTATAAAAGGATCTAGGATGCTTCAAAGGCCCCTGTATCCCACTTTGAGAAGTGCTGATCTATTGAATATCTGTGTCTGCCTCACCTACAACACGTTTTTGTTCTGGTTCAAACTGTCATTCTACAAACATTCATTGAATAACTACCAGATGTTACACTGGAAATTTAAAGACAAATAACATATGTGTTTCTCAGGAGTGGAGCCTTCTCCCCAACTAGTATCTTTGAGATACTGACTCTGCCCGCTCTACCTCTCCAATTCTCCTAGGGGCTTAGAGTTCTAGGTAACAAAAGTCAGAAAAATGAGCAGGCTGTTTCTACTTCCTATCCTGCCTCAGGTCTCCCTTGAGATTAAATAGATGAATAATAAATGTGTCTGGTAAGAACCCAATAAATGTTGGTATTTTTTGTTCTTGCTTTTATTACTTGGGAATATTGAGGCACAAAATTTGAAGGAAAAGGAAAGGGAAGACTGCAGGAAGAGAAACATCTCTAGAGTTCATATTTCCATGTGCCCCAGGACAAGGGCAGCAGCTTCAATGGCTGCCCAAGTCTCTCTCTCAAGCTGAAGTGCAGTGGTGAGAGCATCCCCCAGGTCCTCTCTCTTCCTTAGCCACTCTTCTTTCTTAGAACCCATCATGCATTTTATTCAGACAGTCCACTCCTAGGCTGTTCCTCAGCAGGCTCAGTTGGTGAGATGCATCCTCACCGACCTCAGCATTAGCAGAGTTTTAGAAGGAAGTCCCTAGGCCAAGCTTTGGCACGGCTCTGAGCTGCCACCGATACGGACCTGATGAAGCTGTCCAGCCTCTGCCCAGAATCCCCTTCCCCCAAGGATGGCAAGTGGCCCCTCCTCCCCAGCTCCTCTGATTCTCCTTCAGTGACTCACCTGCTGCCTTAGGAGTTTTCCATGACATTAGCCACCACCTGTCCTTGCTTGTCTAGGACTTGATGCTCTCTGGGGAGCACTTACCTGGCAGGTGGATGATGTCATCTGGGCCTGCTCTGGGCCATCTCTGTGGGGCACACAGACCATGGCGGGCACACCTTGTGGATAGTCAGTAATGGCTCACAGAATAGTGGGTGAAAAGTTGAGCAGCCTGCAAGTATAGCTAGTTCCTCCCTGTGCAGGCTGAGAGCATTTTCTATAGGACACAGGTACAATTGCCACTTTATCTCCTAATGTAGCTGGGCTGGTGTGGCAGAGCTGTCTTTCCCAAAGCTCATTCTATCTATCACTCCCTCTGCCCACCCTGATGGGTCTGCTAATGCGTGGATACTACTCACAGCACATGCTCCATGCGTGTTTGCCTGTGAGTGTGCCTATGCGTTTGTGTGTGTGAGTGTGCGTGTTCCTCTATACACGTAGGCACCCAGCAGAAAAAAAGAAGAAAACATTACAGGAGCATATTTTTGCTTTCCTCCAAGACTTTGAAGATTTGGGGGGTAGTCTAGAAGACATGTGGGCCCCAGGGTCCTGAGGGTCTGGGCAGCTTTATCCTACTGTTCCCTTGAGCGGAAATGAGAGATGAGCTGGATTTGTTGCAGAGAAGCAGGATTAGGACACAGTCCCAGCCTGGGCTTCCTGCACAGGCCCCACTACTTGTGGGGGCTTGAGTAAAAAAAAAAAAAAAACATGATATATTAGAACTCAGAAAAAAACCAGGGTTGTCTGGTCCTGAGAAGACTCATAGGAGGTGAATTAGAGGTGAGTCAAATTCTTTTGGAGGAGGAAATGACTTATCAGGCTGAATTTCCTTACAAGTACATCCATCAATCATGGAAAACAAAAAAGAGCAAGAAAGCAGTTTGCAGAGTTCTGGTTGCAAACTTTCGTTTTTTTTCCAGGCTTGATGGAATTGTCATGGACTGTAGCCTCCTCAAGGGATGGGAAATGGGGTGTGTTCTGGCCAAGTAGAGCCCATTCTTTGAGTCCCCTGCAGGAAAAGGCTGTTTTCCTTGTCTGTCCAGGGCTCCCTGCTTCTGCAGTATAAACAGTCCTGGCTTTTCTGCTGCTGCTTTTCTGGCTTTTCTACCTTGAAGGCTGACATTGTTGCACCCACAGCATCACGATACAGCTCCTTAGCAGTCTCCATAACACAGCCATTTGTGGTTCAGAGCCCAAATTCATTCCTATGCTCAGGGATTCTTGATATTACATTTATGGTTGTATTCATCTGCACACTGGGGGAAGGCCCAGGCCTTTCTTACCAAAATACTCCTAGAATGCTCTCAGAGTGTCCAATCTGCACCCTCCACCACTCTAGTACAGTGAGTCACACATGATATTATATTCTGATGCTTCTATTTCTGCCCTTCCTAGAGGTGCCTAGGGATCCATGGAAATGCACATAATCTAAACTCTTCATCTGACAGAAGAGGAAACTGAGGCTCAATCTACATGATACAGCAAAAGTCCTGGAGCAAATTCAGGGAGGGACTAGGACAGAATCCAGTCCTCCTGTTTGGCTGGGGCAATGGCTGGTTTTATAAATGTCTCCATGAAGTTAGTTAATAACCGCTAATTTTTTATGTGTTATTACTAATAATAACAACAATATCTTATTTGTTTTTGTAACTTTGGCAAAAAAACAAAAAACAACTCAGGATTGAATTCCAGGTCCCAATTGCAGAGTTAGGTTTGAATGTAGCCTGAATATTCCAAAGCAAAGATTTGCTGTGTTTTTAAAACCAAGTCTTGCACTTTAATGCAATGATTTACCCAAATAGGAATTTGAGTATTCGTATTCTGAGGGGATCAGTTTGTCTCTATAGCCTAGAATCTGTGTTGTTTCTCCCCCTTTTCTTAGAGTGAATGCAGGATTCCATCTCCGATCAGTCTGCGAACTCTCCCAGCAACAAGATTGTCATCATTTCATTTCACACTCATCAGTCGGCAACACAAAGGGCTCCTCTAAGAGGTGGGGCTCAGAGACCCACATCCAAGCAATAAAAATGAATTCCTTCTGGTGGTCTGCAACGATGCAAATGGATTCAGTGTCTGACTTTAATGGGGACAGGGAAATCGCTACCAGATGACTGCCGCGTTCACAGAGACAGAGTTTCTGGGCCTCCCAACTGAAACCATTTCTGAGGGCAGCCCGTCCCCACATGTGCGGCACAGACGTGGGTTATTTACGGGACGCCCCAGAGTGCAGTCAGGCTCAAGGTATAACAGCAGGGGCTGCGTGCGTGACGGCTGAGGTCATGCAGTTATTCATTTCAAGCTGCAAAGACATTTGGTTTTAAAAACCCCAGCGACTCCACTGGGATTGGCTTTCAGAAAAGAAAAACAGCCCTGAGTTCTTTTCCTGTCCAAGCAGCGGTGTGCTTAGACTGACATCACCAGCCCCCTCTTAACCCTTTGGGGTTAGGAAAGTTCCTATCACTTTCTCTGGGTGGTTTTTGCCTTTTGAAGGAAGAAAGCATGAGCCAGTGATTTACTATGAACTAATTGACACTGTGTCTGAACAGTATGTACCCAAATCAGAAGGCACACAAACTACTCAGAGCACAGGAGAACTCCAAACCAAACAGGATGAGGCTTTGAAAGGGGCCTTTAGATAAGTCTGATTCTAGAACCACTTTCCTCATCTGTAAGGTAAAGGTGGTGGTGGTGGTGAAGGGACTAGCTTATCTCTGTCTCTCTCCATTTCTGTGCACATCTGTGAACATATTAATTTTATGTGTTCTAAGGTTGTTTTTAATCTATGGACTTCCTCTTCCAAGAGCAACCATTCCCTGAGGTCACAGCCAGTTCTGGGAGAACAGGAATATTTTTGTACCCTTCTCTGGTCATGAGGATAGACTCTTTAGACAGTCAGTGAACCAAAGAGGCTAAATAAAAGGTAGTGAAGTTTTAAGGAATATTATACATGCGTACCTGTGTGCTACTAATGAGCATGTTCCAGAGGTGTGCGGTGTTGGAAAATGAAGGTGAAATAGGGTTAGTAAGGTAGACAATTGTGTTGGGGAAAGAAGAGACCATAGATGGGGGGCTTAGCTTTCTTCATACAAAGATCCAGATTAGAAATAATTCCAAGGTGTACAAATAATGTGCTCTTTCCAATCTAAGCAGTCATTGTACACCTGTGGCAATTGCATGAGGTAATATAAATATACCCCAAAGCAATGCTCTCATTCATCATGTTACAACTTAACAAAAATATATGTATAAGAAAATGGAAGAATGTGTGTCATCGTGGATGAAAATACACATGATTTATGTTTTCTTTTTCTTGTGTATTTGTACTTGCTAATTTTCCTACCATGAACATTTATCGTTCAGATAATTTGAAAAAAGTTCATGATCACATCTAAATGGTAAATTAGGAATGATAGAGCTGGGAGAGTTTCTCAGTTTTCTCCTGCCCCAGAGGAGATACCAACAGATTCAGAAAATGCTCTTGGATAATGGTTAGTGACTCCTTTTTTTCTTCCTTTTTGTTGTGATTTGGACAATTCTATATGCTCCCTTTCCAAAAGCAAGATAATTTTTGAATTCTGGTATTGATATCCATACCTTGCATAGAATTCCACTGTCTTCCTTTAGAACATACAGACTTTCCTGGTCTGTGGCCCCGATGACTCCTCCATGCCTATGGTAGGTGCTGAGCTATGCTTTTTCTTGTGCTGTCCTCTTCATGTTTCTGGTCCAGTTGTCAGCCACACTCCTCCAAATCTTCAAGCAAACCACATGAGGGGATAATGATATAACATCTTCCCTTTATTTATAATGGCCTCACTTGGTGTTTCGAATATAGTAAGTTTGAGAAATAAATGCAACCAGACAAATAGCTCCATGCTAACATTCTAAGAATCTCTAAGGCCAAGGTTTCAAATCATCTGGGGTGAAGTTTGCCAAATATGATGGGGAAAAGATTTCTGAGAATCAGGGATAATATCCCCGTGAGCAGGCAAACATGCAGGGAAAGGGTATGAAACCATGGCTGTCGGGGGTCACCTGTTTCTATTTGCTTCTGGGTGGTGGAGGAGCAGTTGTTGCAGGTGTGGCCTGGAGGGAGCTCCCAGAACAGATCCTGATCCCAGCCACAGGACCACATCTGTAGAGTATAGGGTTTCCCTCTGTCTCTAGAGACAGAATGAGAGGGATCTCTTCCAGAGTTCACCCAATGAAAGCAGGACTGTCCAGTTCAGTCCACATGAATGCCAGGGGTGAGGACTCCTGAGGTTTGGAGGCCATGAATCCTTACATTCAGGTCAATATGAGTCTCCACTGCATCTTCAAGACAGGTTTGCCCTGGTGCGTGCACTGAAGCCACTTGGACCGAGCTTGGGGGTCTAGAGCCAGCCTTCCCTTAGCTGCTGGCCCCACTCGGGCTCATTCATCTCCCACAGCTGTCAGGAAGAGAACAACAGGTGAAAGCAGGCCCAGCACATTGTTCCCAGGAAGCCTTTAGCTACGCCTGCTACTCCCATACTGGCCGAGCCGACCTCCAGCTTAGAGAATTTCATGGTGGGAGGCCGGCTCTCAGAGCCACATGGACAGGGAAAGCCATCTTCCCCTTGAAAGTCCCCTGAGTCTGTGCCTGGGAAGCTGCCTTTAGGTCCCTTGAAATACAGGGACAGGTGTGGCAGCCCCTCTGGGAGCTGAGCCTGTGGCCCTGATGGCTGTGGGGTCAGAAGAGCACATTCCATTTTCAGGCTTCAAGCCTCTCTGTCACCATCAGGACAACCCAGAGCATTGAGGTTTCAGGCCTGTTTGTCAACCACGCCCTCCGAATCTTCAAGGAAATCCCATGAGATGGATAACCATGTCCTCTTCCTTTGGAGTTAGTTTTAGTTGCCTAGCTTGGTGCTTCATGAACAGTAAACTATGAGAAGTATTTGCCTAGTTCAGTTGTGTTTGAACTGCACGGAGAGCATCATGACTAAATTCAGAGAATCTGTGGGTCAAGAGCCTCAAGCTTCACATTAGAAGTTTGCCACATACGAGGGTGAGAGAGACTTGTCACCACCAGGGCAGGCTGACATGCAGGGAGAAATAAAGGTGGGGGAGGGGTACACTGGAGAGACTCCGAAAGCTGTGACAAGAAATGTCAGTCCTAATTCTGTGGATGGGACCTGTGTATCTACCAGTTTGGAAGGTTTCCTAGCCCTTCTGTGGCCTTGGCAGCCCCTGACCCACTGTCCCTCCAGGAGAGGGACAGCAGATATGCTGTCTTCTCTATGGTGCCCATGTGCTCTACCTCTCTGTAGCTGCATTAAATTTTTGGGGAGAAAGAAATTGTGGAGACGAGTTTAAGGAAAGTCACAAAATAGTTGATCAGTAGCCCAGGGAGGGCTGAGACAGGGAGCGCATTTTGGAGAAGGGGGCAGCTATTGAGAGCTTAGGGCACCCAGATGGTGAGAATGGTGGAGAATCCCAGAAAGCAGGGGGAAGCCTCATTGAGTTCAGCATAGCATTAAATTAAAATTTAAATAAAAATGTGACTCCCATCAAAAAGGCCTGGATAGGTTGCAACAGAGGGATAGCGACCCCCTTCTACACAGGGACTTCAGGAAAGCAGACGGAGCTCTACAAAGGCAGGAAGCTCCCCTTCCTGCTTCCATAGAGGTGGAAGGCTGGAGACTGGGGCCTACCACTGGTGGAGGTGAAGGGTTTCTTTCCCTACTTCCTGAGGGGGCTTCAGTGCCCCTCAGGGACTGAGGCAGTATCCCAGCCCTGCCATGTCCTGTGCATAGGAACTGGGTAGTGAGATGGGACAATATGCCCCCAAGCCTCTCCTTTGCTGGGGTTTGAATTCCTGGTATCAGTCTTGGTCCTTTCTGCTTTTTTTTTTTTGGTGGTGCTTGGAATCAAACCCAGGACCTCGCACTTGCTAGGCAAGCACTCTACCATTAAGCTACATTATCAGCCCTTTTTATTTTTGTTTTTTATTTTGAGACAGTTATCTTGCTAAGTTGCCCAGGCTGGTCTCAATCTTGAGATCCTCCTGCCTCAGCCTCCTGAGTCAGTGGGATATCTTTTTTAAGGTGTTCCATGAAGAGTGTGGCTTATTCCAAGCATGATGTGCACATCTGTAATCCTAGCTATTTGGAGAGGCTGAGGCAGGAGGATCACAAGATCAAGACCAACCTGGGTAATTTAGGAAGATACTGCCTCAAAATAAAAAACAAAAAGGAGACGTAGCTCCATGGTAGAGGGCTCCTGAGTTCAGTCTCCTGTACCAGGGGGGCAGGGGGAAGGTGCCATGTGGGTCATAGCATGCTTTGCTTGATCAGAGTTTATGGTCTGAGTCCAGTGAAGCCATGGTCCACCCTCCCTTCCTCTGCGGCCTCTCTGCTCATAGCCTGATCAGGAATGACTCCTACCTTTACTCTTTCCCTCCATGGTCTACCTCGCACATCCAGACTGACCCGGAAAACCCCGCTTGGCATTCCTGCCTTCTCCCTATTCCCAGCCCCACCTTATGCTCTGATAGTACCCACTGCCCATGGATTTAGACTCGACACCATATCTGAGATTTATGACACTGGAGAGTATCATACAGCAGAGTACTAGCCTGGGAAAAGTTCCAAATTCCAAATTTGAGGTGTGATTTTTACTGAATGGGTCACTTTCACTCCATCGTAAACCTGAGATATTGTAAGCTGAACATTGTAGGTGGCTGACCGTCTGTATTCTATGCAACTAAAATCCATTCTGATTAAGATCTGTGTCTTGCACATTTGAAACGTTGGGGCATGCACTTTGAATAGTTTCTCAACAGATGTTAGAATCTGATCATTGTCACAGCTAACTCAACGCATGGGGACACAGAACACAGAACATTAACAGGAATTTTTTATTCAAATATGGCAGGTCCTGGGGGCTTAGGAAAGCAATAGAATTGGGGCTGAAAGAGGACTCAAAAGAGGTAGCCTCACATCTGGGGGCCTGGAACTCTACCAACGAATTGGGGATAGACAGGAGTCATAGGCAGTGACTCATTGATAGCTGCAGATCAGAATCCCAGGGAGTGGGCTTGGGCAGCAGGAACTGGCTGAGATAGTAGGCGACAGCCGGCCAGACCTTGGCACTGTGGTGGTTTTCTATGGAATACTGTGGCAAGGGACCTCTATACACCCACAGCAGGGTTGGGCAGTTGGCACTGCCACAGGTTTCAGCCAGTGGGAGGGAATTACCCACCAGTGCCAGAGATGTGGGTGGACAGGTACTCCAAGACAGCTAGTGCCCTGGCTCCTATGTCTCCTTGGGCACATCTCAGTCCAGCTTGCATGGCAGAACCTGCTCACCTGGGGACTGGGCCCACCTGCTGCAGCAATCAGTCTCAGGCCACCTCTTTCTAGCCAAGCTCTCAAGTGGCAGGAGATGTCCCGAGGCTCCTTAGAGCCCAGGGTAGCTCCCAGCCAAAGGCGCTGCAGTCTGGCTGCAGGCCTCTGGTGACATGCCTCCTGTTGCCTGTTCTGCCTTCTGCATGTCTGTACTGCAACCAGCTCCTTTTGTTTCCACCTCTGGCCAAACCAACTTTGTCCTGAGCTGCCTTCTCTGTCATCTCCCCGGACCAAGTGCCTCTGAGGGTCACCAAGAAAGCATGTATGAGCCATTGTGGCTGCCCAATAAACTGGCTTCAAATAGCTTGCTTAAGCTCCCTGGGGACACTTAGTCTCCCTGGCTCTTGCTCCCCCTGTGCTGGACCACATAGTTCCAGCTGTGCCCAGGAAGAGGCTGTCACTCAGTGGTCGGGTGTGCATGGTTATTTTTAGGCACTTCTTGTCCAGAACAGCCACCTCCCTGAGGGTCCCCAGTCTATCCTCTTCACCTTCTTGGGCTAATAGACCTGTACCTCGGTTTTCTCCACCCACCTTTCTCTCTCTCTCTCTCTCTCTCTCTCTCTCTCTCTCTCTCTCTCTCTCTCTCTTTCTTTCCTTCCTTCCTTCCTTCCTTATTTCTTTCTTCTTCTCTCTCTCTTCTTTCATCTTTCTTCCCTTTTTTCTGATGGTGGGAATCAAACCCAGGACCTCATGCATATTAGGCAAGGGCCCTTCCCTACCCCTGACTGACACCCCCAGCCTGTCTCCCTTGGTTTTCTTAAGGAAAGATGCTTTTGACTGGAGTGTCTTGGAATAGACTCCTGTCTATAGCAGAACAGGCAGCAGGGAGTAATAGAATGTTCTAGAGGGAAGATACATGTGCTAAGTTTAGGGTAGGTTCTCCTAGGAGTGGAGTTGGGGGATGACTGGGCTGGTGGTACCCAAAGGGTTCTGTCCTGCCTTTATCCTGACTCCAGAGAGACTCAGGACTGAGACTGGGTGACAATCCCACCCCCAGGGTTGTGATATTTTCTACCTAATTCCTTGCAACTCTCCTTATTTTGCTCACCTTTTGCAGGGTGACCTTACTTGATGGCAGTGTGTTGAAGTGAAAAGTACTGGGGATGACAGAGAAGATACCATCCTGCAGGTCACTTCTCGGGTACTCCAGTTCCCACATCAGCATAATGGGCATAATAAAAGCTCACCCCATCTATGTTGCAGGGACGCTGTGAAAATCCACCCTCATACCTACAGATGATGCATGGAGAACGAGAGGGGCTGCTCCAGTTCCAAAATGCCCTCTGGCTTTTGGAAGGAGGTCCAGAGACAGTCCAACACCAGAAAGCAGCGAGGCAAGAACAAAGGACAGGCAGTTTGTGTAGCTTGGTGATGGGGCTGGATTGGGGAGATGAAAGCTGGTTTGGGTCTGGGAAGATAGAGATGGCCTCTGGGGGATTGAAATGCTAATACCTCCAGAGCCCTTCTGCCCACCCCCTGCGGTTACCAAGGTTACCTGTTTACAGGGAATAGTTCCTGCAAAAAGGCTGTTAATGAAGCACCTCCAGGGTGACCCTTCTTCTGCCTGTTTTCTTCTGACCTTTTGGCTCATCCCCTGGCAGCTTTATGTACTCAGGATGGGGAGAGGAAAGAGGCAAGATAAGGGGAAGGAGGGCAGGAGAACCAAGAAAATCTAACATGTATAAAAGGGGCAGGACACCCCCACTTCTTTGGATACCAACTCTGGGTCGGTCCCTTTCTTTCTCCCAGGAGAAATCTCTTTTTATTCTTCAAATAAAACTTGATTTCTACGCCTGCCTGGGCATTTCTCAGGGTTCAATCTTCACATCTGGGGAAATGGAACTCAGAGTTGCCGGGTATCATAGCAGCCCACTAGCTGATGGTGCACGTCACTTCTTCATTTTTTCTGGTGTGGTCATGCCTCAGTCTCACTTGCCAGCCTTGGAGGGCAGGTGGGAGGAGCCCCAGCAAGGTAGGAATTCCTAGTAGGAGTTCTGGCTGCCATTGCCTTCAGAGCAGACCTTGCTCTAGTTCACACAACAAACAAACAAAAACCCATCTCAGTGCGGGTGCTAGAAGCCGATCCCCTAACAGAAGTGAGGAGAGGAATTAAGGCCAGAGCACCCCTCCCATCATACATGGCCTATGTGAGGCCTCTGTGGCATCAAGCAAATGACGTTCCTGAGAACAGTGGCTGCAGCCCCTTGGAGGTGTTCCTGGCTTCCCTTCCCTCTGTCCCCAGCACGGGGTGCTCAGGCCAGGCAGATTGCTGAGATGGCATCCTGGAGCCAGCCAGCCCACTGCCAGCTGTTGTCTCCCTTCCGACTCAGCATCTCCAGGTGGGGACACTAACAAAAGAGACAGGGCCACTCCCTAATCTGCAGGCTCAGGCAGGAGCTCCCAGGCACAGGGGCATGGGTGGGGACAGCGTGCAGACTGCAGCCTGTCTTTCATGTGCAGAGCTGGGGGCCTGCAAGAAATTTGTTCTGTGCCTGCTGCCAAATTTCCTCAAAGAACAATGAAAGCGAAGATGCTGTTTTGCAGTCCAGGAAGCTGGAAGAGGTGTGGCGGAGCAAGTCTCGGGAAGGTCAGGCAGACCACTGCAGGGAAAGCTGCCTCCCCCTTGGGAGCAGGTGTCCTGAGACTGTGCCTTGCCCAGGCCCAGGCTCTTCTCTGAGACCTGGAGTGGCCCTGGTGGCTCTGAGAGCGACGGGCAGGTTGTAGGAAGCTGGAGCTCCAGCAGAGAGGAGCTGGCTTCTTCTTCCCAGTGTGGTTTTCATATAGTGACTTGGAGGTGAGTTTTTGGGCATTGCTGCGACAGCTAACGGCCATCAACATCATCACAATGCATCAGGATTTTCGGGAAGACATGGTGTCTGCCTTTTAGAGGATTCCAGTCTATTTGGAAAATGCCCATGTGCATAGCAGAGTGACTGTTGGGGCGGTGGGTTGAGACCATGGATGCTGGTGCTCACTGCCTGGTCTGTATGCTGATTGGCTACTTGCTAACTATGCACTGAACCTTAGTTTCCACCTCTGAAAATGGAGATGAACACCAGCACCTACTTCACGGAGCCGTTGTGAGGATTAAATGAGGCATAGTTTGCAGTAGAATGGCATCTGGCATCGGATGCTTGAGTGTTTGCAGAATAAATAACACAAGTAAAATTGAAAATGTGGGTCAAGACAAATGAGAAGAGATCACATTTAGGTTTTAAGAGGAGGTTTGGCAGTTTTCCATCATGGGTGTTGTCTTTTACGCATGGTTTCTGTTACTTCCAATCTGTTTTAGGTTTGCGGGGAAGGCAAGTGGGAAAGAATGTGATTCTGAAACATGGGGAACTGTACAAAGCTTGGAAAGACTACATCTTGCCTGACTGAGAGCCACTGTCCTAGAGATGGTGGCTGCATTCTTGCAAAGCATGGTGCCAATCCATTCCCAGACAAGTCCGTGTGGATGGGAAGCTCCTAGTCTCTCCTGAAATCAATGCCGCTGTGTTGACAAGGAGAAGTTAGAAATAAGACTTGGCCAAGGTCTCAGAGCCAGAAGAAGTCCCAGGTCGTGTGTTGAATGTCCTACCAACACATCTTCCAGGGTTTGCACTAAAGCAAGCTTTTTCTCCTCTAGACAAGTAGATGTTTATAGAATGTTCCATCGTCCCTGGTAGATGCCCTGGTGAGAAGAAGAAGGGGTCTGTAGCTAAGCAGGAAGTTGGAGTGCCAGGTTTCCATGGCTACAGCTTTACCGGTGAGGATTTGCTAGAAGAAGACGTGCTTTCCCAGAGCCACAGGTCCTCAGAAGACCAGATCCTTGAGGACCAGCCAGCAGAGGATCCGACCTCTCCACAGGAAGTCTCTCCAAGGGCCACAGGAGTAACATGGTGCCTGTAGCCTCAGGCTGTCCTGGGAAGAGGGCTACTGGTTCCTTTTACTCATGGCCCCATGGGAAGTGGCCAGACAGCCTAATGACACTGAGAACTTTTGAGTATTTGACTTTGAGACTTGTCAGGCAGAGTCTAGAGGACTTCAGATGAAATTGCTCAGCAACATTTTGAAAGCACACAGCTGAGTCAGTAACACCAGTAGCAATCACTATAAGGCTTTACTTCCTCTTGTGAGTGCTTTACTGGCTCATTTCTCACCAAAACCAGAGGAGGGAGTAATCTTAGCATCTCCATTGCATAGACAGGCAACCCACACCCAGAGGGGTTAAGTAACTTTCTCAAGGACACATAGCTTATAAATAATAGAGCTAAGATTCAAACCCAGATAGTTTGGCTCTAGAAAATCTTGCTCTTGACTACAGTATACAGGCCCTGAGTTATATAAGTAAGTACATATGTTTTAAACACAATACTGGAAACAGTTAAAGTGGCACTGCTCAGCTTTGCTTCTGAGACCTGTACAATTTACTTAGGGGGTTCCCAATCACTAGGCAAAGTAGAGGGGGTACAGATGATAACCAAGCCCACAAATGCATTGTTCCAATTGCACCTGCTTTCTGGGGCTTAGATTCCGGTGGGGTCACACCCACCAAGTTTCCCCATAATACACTTTTTACAGTGGTTGCTGTCAGCCCACTGCTCCATGCTAATGAGGTCTTTTTTATTTATCTGAAGTACATTTGCTGTTCCTTGAAGCTCTGGGGCATCTGCAGATCTGATCAGCCGTTTCCACTCAGGTCACTGCATGAAGCAATCCAGTGCTCCCGGGGCTGTGATTTAATCAACCACAGGCTCATCCCATTGCCGGCCCCCAAGCTTGTCATAGGGAACTTCCATAGTCCAGGTTCCTCCTCTGCATTGCTCTGAGCTGACCTGTCCCCTTCTTCACCTTTCCTCCCAAATTCTGTTCTCTCCCCTTATTTGGTATGTGTGTGGGTGTCCCTGGGGACAGGTTCTGCAACCAGAGCTGTTTGGCCAGCATTCCTCCTATTGTCCTCAAAACCGGCCAAGCAGAACAAACCTGCCTGAGATTCCCATTACAAGGCCTGCTTTGGGAGTCCAGGGGACAGCTGCAGTGGTCGCCAGGGCAACCAGTGGTGCAGAAAAGGGTAACAAAAAAGAGCCTAGAGGCTCTTGACCGATCCTTCAGGAGTCAAGGAGTTGAGGGGAGGGCTGGAGGTCGACTGTGAGAGAAGGTTGTTATTCAGGGGTGATTGTTCCAAATGTCAATTGTGAATCCCTTTTGCCACTCTCTGGGGCCTGGCTAGCCCCCATCCAGCACCCCACTGTGCACCACCAGTGTGTGCCTTCTATGTGTCTGCTTCGTCAGGGGTCCACTTGGCCCTGTAGAGCCTTTTCGTTTTTTGTGTGTGTTCCCTCCTCACACTTGACTGTCTTCAATCCCTCCCTCCCTTTCTCTCATCCTGCGCTGGGGATTCCCTTTCCTCTTCTTTCCCACATGTGAGAGCATCAGCATCAAAAGACTGAAAAAATAAAAAAAAAAAATAAGTAAAATTGAAAATAAGGCCAGAGGAGGTGACTGATGGTCTAAAGGTGGGCTATTGGCCTCCGTACCTCGACCTCTAAATGGCATAGGGAGTATCTTTGGCCTGTTCAGACCATGTCTGATTTGAGTCTCTCTGGTTGGGGATTTTGTGAGGAGTCTTGTGGTGGATTCCTTTCCAGTTGCTCATTGTAAACTGTTGCTGTTACATTCTGGAGAACCAGAGGGGGGTGTTTTTGCTTCAAAGACTGATACTTAGGGCCCAGCCCTTTCTTTTCTTTGAGGCGCCCCTTCCTGTCCCTGTCCAGGGAAGCCCTATCTCAAGGTACCAACCATCCCACGGTGCCTGTCCCTAGCTGTCTAATCTCACAGGGAATCCTCTGTGGGGTTTAGACTTGCATAACTCACTTGTCCAAGCACAGGCTTAAAACATGACCTTGCTTTTTTTTTAAATATATTTTTTAGTTGTTGATGGACCTTGATTTTATTTATTTGTATGTGGTGTTGAGACTCAAACCCAGTGCCTCACACATGCTCGGCAAGTGCTGCTCTACCACTGAGCCACAACCCCAGCCCATGACCTTGCTTTTTATAGGTACTCTTCTTCTCATTCCCACCCCATTTGCAGGCTTTTTTTTTTTTTTTTAATGATTCCTTGAAGTTATAATACTTTTTGTTAACTTTATAGTTCTCAAAATATCCTGATCAGGAGAATCACTCAGAAACTAGTGTTTAGAATACAGATTTTAAACCCCACCTCAGATAGAGCAAATAAAATGCTGGTGTATTGGAAAAATCACCCCAAGCGATGCTCATGTTTGGGCAAGTTTGGGGAACCTAGCCCAGGGGATGCCTTTCCCTTCTCAGGTTTATTTCCCTATCGTTTTCGCTGACCTCAGGTCACCGTTTCAACTGCAGTATGGCACTGGTCCTCACAAAGTTTTGCCAGCCTGCCCACAAGTTGGCCGGGTCAGGGAGGCCCTGGTGAAGTCACAAGCGTCTCATACTGGCCCCGTTGACCCAGCTTTGCTTCCTCTCCAATGTTGTCAGACCTGGGGTCATTCCCCGGTGCCCTTGGCCTGCCATGCTATGGATACTCTGACTGTGCTGATCAGCTCACAGCAACTGAGCCCCAGAAGGAGCTGGTGGGAGAACTCTAGGTGCTTCACACCTCCTGGTTGCAAGAGCTGGACAGGAGACTAGTCTGGTTTTCCACTGCTGCGTCACCAACCCCCAAATTCTATGGTGCAAAAGTATCTCATTGTTATCCTTTCTCCATTGCATGTTTTTAGCTCCTTTATCAAATATAAGATAGTTGTAGCTTTGTGGTTTAGTCTCTGTGTCCTCTATTCTGTACCATTGGTCCACCAGCCTGTTCTGGTACCAGTACCATGCTGTTTTTATTACTATTGCTCTGTAATATAGTTTGAAATCTGGTATCGCTATACCGCCTGATTTCTTTCTTTAGGGTTCTGTAGTTTTCATTGTATAAATCTTTCACCTCTTTTGTTAGGTTGATTCCCAAGTATTTTATTTTTTTTGAGGTTATTGTGAATGGAGTGTTTTTCCTCATTTCCGTTTCAGAAGTTTTGTCACTGATATACAGAAATGCCTTTGATTTATGTGTGTTGATTTTATATCCTGCCACTTTGCTGAATTCATTTATTAGTTCTAGTAGTTTTTTTGTAGACCGTTTTGGGTCTTCTAGGTACAGAATCATGTCATCCGCAAATAGTGATAATTTAAGTTCTTCTTTTCCTATTTTTATGCCTTTAATTTCTTTCGTCTAATTGCTCTGGCCAGTGTTTCGAGAACTATATTGAATAGAAGTGGTGATAGGGGGCATCCCTGTCTTGTTCCAGATTTTAGAGGGAATGCCTTCAATTTTTCTCCATTCAGAATGATGCTAGCCTGAGGCTTAGCATAGATAGCTTTTACAATGTCGAGGTAAGTTCCTGTTATCCCTATTTTTTCTAATGTTTTGAACATAAAGGGATGCTGTACTTTGTCAAATGCTTTTTCTGCGTCTATTGAGATGATCATATGGTTCTTATCTTTAAGCCTATTGATGTGGTGGATAACATTTATTGATTTCCATATATTGAACCATCCTTGCATCCCCTCCTCTCGCCATGCACAAAAGTCAACTCAAAGTGGATAAAGGAGCTAGATATCAAATCAGAGACTCTCTGTCTGATAGAAGAAAAAGTTGGCTCCGATCTACAGATTGTGGGGACGGGCTCAAAATTCCTTAATAGGACACCCATAGCACAAGAGTTAGTAACAAGAATCAACAAATGGGACTTTCTTAAACTGAAAAGTTTTTTCTCAGCAAGAGAAACAATAAGAGAGGTAAATAGGGAGCCTACATCCTGGGAACAAATTTTTACTCCTCACACTTCAGATAGAGCCCTAATATCCAGAGTATACAAAGAACTCAAAAAATTAGACAATAAGCAAACAAATAACCCAATTAACAAATGGGCCAAGGACCTGAACAGACACTTCTCAGAGGAGGACATACAATCAATCAACAAGTACATGAAAAAATGCTCACCATCTCTAGCAGTCAAGGAAATGCAAATCAAAACCACCCTAAGATACCACCTCACCCCAGTAAGATTGGCAGCCATGATGAAGTCAAACAACAACAAGTGTTGGCGAGGATGTGGGGAAAAGGGTACTCTTGTACACTGCTGGTGGGACTGCAAACGGGTGTGGCCAATTTGGAAAGCAGTATGGAGATTCCTGGGAAAGCTGGGAATGGAACCACCATTTGACCCAGCTATTGCCCTACTCGGACTATTTCCTGAAGACCTTAAAAGAGCACACTACAGGGATACTGCCACATCGATGTTCATAGCAGCACAATACACAATTGCTAGACTGTGGAATCAACCCAGATGCCCTTCAATAGATGAATGGATAAAAAAAATGTGGCATTTATACACCATGGAGTATTACGCAGCACTAAAAAATGACAAAATCACGGAATTTGCAGGGAAATGGATGGCACTAGAGCAGATTATGCTTAGTGAAGCTAGCCAATCCCTAAAAAACAAATACCAAATGTCTTCCTTGATATAATGAGAGCAACTAAGAACAGAACAGGGAGGATGAGCAGGAAGAAAAGATTAGCATTAAACAGAGACATGAGGCGGGAGGGAAAGGGAGAGAAAAAAGGGAAATCACATGGAAATGGAGGGAGACCCTCATTGTTATACAAAATTACATTTAAGAGTTTACGAGGGGAATGGGATAACAAACATGGAGGGAAATGAATTACAGTAGATGGGGTAGAGAGAGAAGATGGGAGGGGAGGGGAGGGGGGATAGTAGAGGATAGGAAAAGTAGCAGAATACAACAGTCACTATTATGGCAGTATGTAAAAATGTGATGTGTAACCGATGTGATTCTGCAATCTGTATTTGGGAAAAAATGGGAGTTCATAACCCAACTGATTCTAATTTATGAAATATGATTTGTCATGAGCTTTGTAAAGTTGTGAACATCCAATAAAAAAAAAAAAGTAAACTAAAATACTAAAAAAAAAAAAAAAAGTATCTCATTGTGCTCATGGCTTTAGTTAGGAATTCAGAGATGGTTTGTGTCTGCTCTGAACTTTGGGACCTCAGCCAGGGATACTTAAATGGTTGGGGGGTGACTTGAATGACTGAAGGCAAATCCCAGCCTGTCCTTTGTGGGTGCACCAGAAGCCTGAGCTGGGAAGATTCCCAGGCTGGGCTCAGCTGGAATGGTGAACTCAAACACCCCACATGTGGCCCCTCCATGTTGCTTGGACTCCCCCAAATCATGACAGTCCCCAAGTGCTTTAGAACTCCAGAGTGAACATTCTAGTGGCCAAGTGGAAGCCACGTGGCCTTTTACCTCTTAGCCTCAATGCCACAGTGTCACTTTCTCCATTGTTCAAAGCAGCTGCAAGTCCACTTGGATTGAGGGGATGTAGGCCCAGATCTCAACTGGAGGAGAGCAGAAGAATTCAAGGCCATGTTTTACAACTGCCACAGGAAGAAAGAGCCGTGACAGCTAAATGCAATGCATGGAGCTGGGTTGGGACCTGGACTAAGAAATGAAGTAGCTCTAAGAGACATTATTGGGATAGTGGGAGAGATTTAAATATAGGTCATAGGTTAGATAATAGTATGGTATCAATGCTGAAATTCATAATTTTTGAAAATGCAGTTTATGATTTTGATAATTGTGTTGTGGTTGTGAGAGAGAAACATACCCCCCTCCACACATACAGGAAGAAGGTACCTATATAGAGAATGACAAGGCTAATGGGCAAATGTAACCAATGAGTGAGTTTAGGTGAAGATATATGGGATTCTTCTAACTTCTTGTAACTTTTCTGTAATTTTGAAATTATCTTAAAATGAAAAGTTACCAGAAAATATAAAAAAAAGGTAACAAAACAGAAACTTTCTGGAAAGTTCTCTTAAATGTGTTGAAGATGACCCGTGGTTGTTGAACACACCTTCCCTGGGGCAGATGCCCTGTCTCTCCTTCTTGCTGCTTTATTTGGAGGTGGGGGTGCTCTGGTCACAGCATATGTACCTCCTCCCTGAGCTCATGGGCCAGCTACTGCCCCTGCGGGGACACTGTGAAACGTGATGTCCAATCCAGTTGACACCCTTGGTTTCTGTGTCCCTTTGTCTGCTAGCTGATCCTCAGCTTTGCGCCCGCCTCTCCCCGACTGGTATAATCCTGACCATAAGTTAAGGGTGACCAGAGCCAGGCCATGCCCCCCATTTCTGTTCTGGGATGGGAACCCAGTGCTGGCCTCACCTTCATGCTCCAGAGAGACCTTTCATCACATCTTTGGGACTTACCCAACCACAGCCTGGATTCTGGTTTTCCTCAGACGGTCACAACCCCCATGTTCTGCTACTACTTCCCTTGATCTCGTTTCTTGTAACCAAGGACTGTCATGGACACGTCAAGGTCCCCTTTAGCTATGTCTCCCTCACTTGGATGTGATTTACATTCCAGGGATCAAGGAAACCAGGGTCTCTTGTTTCTCCCTTTTCTCTTTTTTTGTAATGCTGTCAGGCCTCTGGAGAGTCACAGTCCCTTCCTGCCTCCCTGGCCCACGCGGTCCCACTGCAGTGGCAGTGGTGGGAGTTCGGGATCTATTTTGAGTCAGAGACTTTTATCTATTCACCTGGTGGGGCAGCTTTTTTCTATTACCTTCCCACCAGCCTGCACCCTTTCCTGGAGTCAGGAAGCCCCAGATGGAGGTGGGCTGGTGTAATATTTGAGGGTCTGGTGAAGGGGAGGCCTGTGAGCTGGGAGATGGCTGCAGTCTGACTTTCCACTGGTCCCTAACAATGACCCTCAGGTCTGGCCCTCAGGTTCTACCTGCAGAGGCAACATGCCAGGCCCCCAGAGAGTCTCATGCAGGTATTTCTTCAAGCCCTGGGGAGGGAGTGGTGTGGTGGTCCTCATGTGAGTTCATGAGTAAATCCCAACCAGGGCTTCAGAGTCTTTAAAATCCAGCATGTGCCAAATTGTAAGCAAGGTGACTGAGGCAGTGGAGGGGTGACAAAGAGTCACAGAGGTCACTAAATGCTTTGGATCATAACTGTTTAGTCATCTATAATTTCTGATTTTTCTGTAATGTGTATTGAATTGGCATTTTGTTAAACAGCTAGCACTTAGGGTAGTTTTCTTGGTTCACATATATCCCCTTTACCTCCATGGACATGCTGAGGAACAAAGTGTGGATGTGTTTGTGTATATGCCAAGTGTGCATGGATGAGCGTGTCAGGGCATACCTGTAAGAGCATGAGCATGTCAGTGCATGCCTAGGATATGAGAGAGACTGAGTGTGTCAGCACATGTCTGTGAGTGTGCCCAAGTGTGTGAGTTTGTAAGTATGTGCCTGTGTGTACATGTATGTATGTGTACTTGTGAATGGTCTGAGTGTGAGCATGCCGGAGTGTGTATTTTAGTGTATGAATGTGTGGAATGTGTGTGCCAATGAATATGTGTATGTCTGAGTGTGTCAGTGCATGTCTGAGTGTATGTGTATGAATGTATGAGTGTGTCTTCATGAGTGTGTCAGTGTGTACCTGTGAGTGGGTGTGCAAGTGTGTGCACACTTAGATGTGAGTCTGGGCATGTGCAAGTTACAGGGGAGCCTTGAGGCACAGACATGGGTGGTTTCTGTTCTCCTGAGTTCAAGGTCCTGGTGAGTGTGCTCAGGGCCTGGGCTCTGAGGAAATGGTTGATCAACTCCTAGAAAAGGCCCAGGAACCCCCAATAGAAGTGTGCACGACTCAAATGGGCATTGAAGACCGAGGGCTCCACTCTCCCCTGCTCCATCCCTGAACCTCTTTGTTCTCACTGAAGGGAATGAGAGAGAGGGTCTGAGAGCTGGGGAGGCAAGGGGAGGAGGGGCCAGAGCAGGCTGCAGATTCCAGTAGAAGAGGGACCTGGCTTTTGTCCTGAACTTCTCCTGTGCCCCTGTTGAGACACAGGCCACCTGGCTACACTGACCCCTGAACGGGGGCAGAGGAATCACTGGGCAGAACAGGTCTTGGCCTACAGGCAGGTGGCAGACAGGAATAGCTGTACCCTCTAACTGGGCCACAGCTGCCACAAGCAGGCAGGGAGCCCCTTTGTTCCTCCAGGTGAGGTTCACAGATCTGCTGAGTGGTTCAGGAACCAGGTGCAGATGGAGAAATGCTGACCCGGTGACCCAGTGTGAATCTGTCACAACATCTGTTAAGGGTCTGCTATGGATCCAGAGTCTCTCTGTCCAGTTCCTGCTCTGGGGTCACCACAATGCATTCCCCAGGCAAGGAGCTGGTTTCTGTTAAGTCCAGAACATAGTCAGAGAACAATGAGCAGCTTTGGTGTCTTTCCCTTTAAGGGATCCTGTGTAGAATCAGGGTGTGAATCATCTGCCCCACACTTTAAAAGGGAGTTGAGTAAAAACAACCTCCTAAGGATAAACCCTTCCAGGAAAGACTGAAAAAAAATTGCTTCTCTCTAGCTGTGGAATGCAGTCAGCACCCTTTCTGTTTTCCTCAGTGTGATTAACTTGAGTGATCGTGTAATTAGAAATGATATCTTCTATTTTGGGTTATTTATGTTTTCCTCCCTCACTTGGTACAGATAATCAAGAATGATCTGTCTACCAAACAGGCTTCACTCACAGAGGACCTGTCCTGGTCCTGCCCTCCTGGGTCCCCACAGCAGAACAGACCACACCACTGTGCCAGGTGAGAGCAGGTGCCACCCAGCACAGGAGAGAGGGAGTCCGGTTGGGCTGCGGCCTGCTTCTCTCACACTCTTGTCTCCCTCTTCACAAACAGGGGAAACTGAGGCACAGAGAACTGAAGCATCTCACCTACATTTGCAGGGCTAGTGAACTAGATTGGAGCCAAGCCACATTTCTATCACAACCCAGGTGGCCTTGTGGGAGGGAGGTCAGAGAAGACTCTTCAGGAGGAGGTGCCACCAGTCTTCAAAATCAGGATCAGGGCCTCATTGCTTCTGTGTTGAAGAATGAACAACTGAGAAGCACCAAGGCAAGAGCAAAAAGTTTTATTTAAAGCCTAGAAGAGAGAGAGAGAGAGAGAGAGAGAGAGAGAGAGAGAGAGAGAGAGAGAAGAGAGAAAGGGAGGAGAGAGAGAGAGAGAGAGGGAGAGAATATGAGAGGGAGAAACTCCTCTGGAGAGGAGGGGGTCCAGAGCTGGTGCCTGAGGGAGTGGGGGTGTCTTGCTCCTTTTACAGATTTTAGGTTCCTTTATTCTCATGCCCCTCCTCCTCTTATTTTGCCTACGTGACCAAAAGGGCAGGAAGAGAGCCATCCAGGGGGATTGCTTGTGTTGGAAATGTGATCCTTCTCCTTCGCCAGGGAGGTTGTTACCAGCCAGGTGATGGGGAGTGCTATCTACCCATTTCCTTTTCTTGATAATTACTTACCTGAACCTGTCATTTTCCCTAGTCTCAACACCAACTGTAGGAGCTTTTTGGAGGAGGGTGTAGCAGAGAAGGCCATCAGGGATGCATGGGTGGGCAGTGGTAGGAGGTGGTTCTGGGGCTCCTGCACCAAGAGAGAAGTGTGGACAGGAGAACGGAGTGTCTGAGCATCTGTACAGGTTGACTGTGCGTCTGTGGACTTGCCTTTGAGGTTCCAGGATTCTGTGTCCTTTGCAATCACAGGGCATTTATGACTGTTCATAAAACAGCAGATGCCTGGTGAGCCAGCAGCTGGGCACACAGCCCTTTGCCGTTTGGTTCCTGGAGAACGTGATCAATCATAACCAGGTGCCAAGGGTGTAGAAGTTTTGCAGGAGTGGGTAAAAATAATGGCACTGGGATGAGAAGATTCAACTAGCTGGTGTGACCCGGGGAAGGTCACCTTCTTTGTACATATGTGTGCTAGTCAGCTTTCTGTTGCTGTGACAAAATACCTGAGAGAATCAGTTTATAAGAAGGAAAAACTTATTTGGCTCTATGGTTTCAGTTCATGGTTGCCTTTTGGGCCTGTGGCAGGGCAGAACATCATGGCAGAGAGCATGTGATAGAGTAAAGCTGTATACCTCATGGGGTCTGGAAAGCAGAGAAAGAGAGACAGAGGAAGGGGATGCCGTCCTAGTATCCACCTTCAAAAGTATGCTGACAATGACCTCACTTCCTCCCATGGTCCCACATCCTGAAGGGTCTGCCACCTCCCAGGGACAGCAGAGGCTAGTGACCAAGCCTTCCACACAAGGTCTTTAAGAGACATTTAAGGTCTAACCCATAACACTCAGTTTAGTCAATGGTCATACAACACATGCCCCACAGAGCGTTCTGTGCAAGTGCTGAGAGGTGCCGCCATTACTGGTCAGAAGTCCTGGGTTCTGACTCTTATCTAGCTGGGCGTGACCTCCAAAAACCTCTCTGCACTTTCCTTTTCCCCTTTGTGCTAAGCCTGACTGGTTCAGAGAAACCCACGCTCACTGGTCTTTGGAGTGAGGTCGAGTTGATGGGCAGGCCTAGGGTCCTGACTCTGGACTCAGGAAGCCTCCCATCTGCATCTCCCTGCTCACCTGGCTGTGCAGCAGATGGGGTCAGCCTGGATCTTCTCCCCTTTGGATCACACTGTGCTGCTCCTGCTGGGACGGAGGCACCCACCTGTAGTCTGAGCCTGTCTCTGGCAGACCACAGGGCTGGGTGTGGGTGATGATTGGTGGACACACAGCCTTAGGAAATCCCTGTTCTTGGATATGTCAGGCACAGAGTTAGCGCCATATGCCAGTGACGGAGTCCCTGAGGTATGTCAGAGGCTAGATCTGCTGTCGTGACCAGGATGAAGGCCCTGACCGACGAACCCAGCCTGACTGACAGAGGTAGTCTCCAATCACTGAACACACGCCTCAGGGCTATTGTGAAGATTTTAGAAGACAACACAGAGAAAGCTCTTAGCATGAATCTTGACACGTGGCAAGTTCCCATGTTCTTAGGCACCAGTTCCTTCTCGGGCTGAGCTATTGAACATGCATATTAATTTCCCCATCTTTCCAACTTAATGACGCTGACTTATAAACCTAGATAGTCCACTGGCCTACAAGCCCCTCTCCTTGCTGAATTGTCACACCTGCTCCAGAAATTACCAGCCACGCAATGGAATCTCCTCAAATGGAGTGACCTTTCCACCTAGGGGGCTGGTCCATGCTGAGAGCACCGTTTATTCTTAGCTCACCCTCCACCTGCCTTGTTTCTCTCTCCCAGCACCTCATTTCTGTGGGGACCCTGGACTATGCCGCTTTAAATAACTTTCACGAGGGAGACTGGATGACTCAGTGGCCAGTCACTGTGTGACATGTCCTTGGCGTTGTATTTAATCCCTCTGAACTTTAGATTCTCTATGGTGAACACAGGCAGGCACGACACAACTTATCAGACTCTGTATCAAAAGCCAAGCAAGTGCTACGTGAGCCGGTTCCGAGAAGAGACATGAGGAAGTGTTTTGGTGCTTGTCCTGAGAAGGGAGGACTGGAATTTGGGAGAATGAACTCGGGTCCATGGGAGCCAATTAAGGGAGAAGCAAAGCACGGCCCTTCCTAATGCCAGGGCTGTGCAGAGCTGGTGGCTTTGAGATCTTGATGGGTTTGAGAGATGCCCAACACACAGAGTTGAGGGCTGTTTGCTCCCAGGCCTGCACATGTGCTTGTACTTGTGCGTGAGAAATGACAGTGACAGAGAGGGTGAGTCATGGCCAGTCATCCTCCAAACCCAGGAATGCCCTGAGTGTATGGGACACCCTCAGAGCTCTACTGCAGGAAGGGACGGGAGCATCCCTAACTGCCTGGACAGACACTGATCACTGGAAACCCTGGCTGTGGCCTCCTCAGAAGGTCCCCTAGTGCCATGCTCCCTCCCCAACTGCCTATGGACATTCAGCTGCTGAGGCTGCTGAGGGATGTAAGCTGAGGAACCCCTCATGCTGCTAAAATCAAATTTCAGGATGGAGGAGAGTAGGAAGGAGAAAGTTGGGAATCCCTGGCCACAATCAGGAACAAAATCGTTCAAGCCTTTCGCTGTATACAAGTATGGTATTCATCAAATGGCTCTGTTCCTGGCTTCCCTTGCTAAGTCCACAGCATGAAGGGGGAAAAAGACCTAAATTGGAGTCACTGTTAAGATCCATAGGTGCCCTCCTGCTCCTCCCTGAACCCCCTGTCCTGACTGCACTTATTAGGCTGCAAGATTTTATTTGGAGTATGAGCTGCCCGTCATTATCCCTGGCCTGAGCCCAAGGTGTGAACAGGTGTGGTGAGGTGTGTCAGCCTAGTGGCCATCAGGAGGAGCAGCTGTCCTCTCCATATCTGGACCCCCTGGGGCTTTGAGAACTAGGATTCTCGTCACAGCCAGTGCAAGTCCCTCTTCCTCTCCTTACCAATCCCAAACAGAGTTGATATTCAGTACATTGTGTTAATAAATGTCAACAGACTTGCTTCAAATGATAAAAAAAGTTATCAATTAAATTGTCTCTCATCCACCTGAGAAGATCAGACCAGCACACGGCACACAGCAGATCCCATAGATACTTGTAGGATAGATACATCTGGCTCCAAGGATCCTTCCCTCCAACTCCACCAACTCAGGAGTGGTGCTGGCCAGTGACCTGCCTCTCCCAGTTCCTGAGAACAAAGGCTGTGATTCAGGAACACAGGGTCCTCAAGGACAAGGACCTGGGCTTTTGTAATGTGGACCTGGCATGGGGCCTAAGTAGCTCTTTGTTCAAGTGTCCAAGCCTGGAGTGTATACGTCCCCACCCCAAACCACACCATTTACACTTAATAAACAAGGATAGTAAACACACTTGGGTAAGAGTGTGAACAAACATGCAGCAAAGCTTAAACCCTCTCAGTATTAATAATTAGAGCTTTACTTACACAGTGTTGAGTCCTACACACGAGTTCCTAGACCTGCAGAGTCTCTGAGCCTGGACCCTGAAATTCAGCCCCTCCTTCTGTCCACAGCTGTAAGGAAGTCAAAGCTTTGCAATTCTGAGACACCATGGCCTTGAGACACAAAGCCTGAGGCTGGGCTATCCCCAAATTGAGAATATAATAAACAGTTGGTTCTGCAAGATTTTACTTTTTTAGTGGTTCTGGGGATTGAAACAAGGGCCTCATGAACAACAGGCAAGCTCTCTACCACAGAGCTATACCCTCAGCCCTAATAGTTACTTCTGTATACCAATCACAGTTTTTGTTCCATGTGCTTTAAGTGCCTTAATCCATCTGCTTGCTCTGTAAGGTGGACTTTGTAGGTCCTTTTCACAGTTGAGGTAAAGTACTCAGAGGTTGAACCATTTGTCTAAGATCTCACAGTGTAGGACTGAGATGCCTCATTTCATGGCTTTTCTCCAGGTCAGACGGAGGCAAGAACAACCTCAAATCTAACTTGTTTGCATTTACAGTTTGCATTACAGTAGAAGTTGAAGAAGGAGGATGAGGCCGGGGGTTATGGTAGAGGGTCTAGCATCAACGACAGCGATAAAGTCCATTGGGACACATGGGAAGCAAACCAACAACCAGAAGAAGAGAGGATCCTAGACGTTCATAGCAAATCAACAAATCAAGAACACTCTGAATGTGCTATGTGCAGGTTATGGGCTGGACCCCCCCAACATGAGTGAACCTGTAACAAGAGAGATGGATGCTGAGGTCATTGGAAAAGGAGTAATCAATTCAATTTAACAAACACGAATCCCATACTTACTGTGGACAGGCTTAACACAAGGCTCTGGGCCTTCTAAAAGGTAAGGCTGGGACTCTACTCAGGAATGGTAAATGACTAGCGAGAGACATTGACAAAGTCAAGGATGAAGAATTAGTGCTCCAAGCCTAGGGACATTTTGGCTTCCTTCTACCAAGTTCCCCCAGGCCTCCTTGTGCCCAGTGGGTTCTGCAGCCCAGCTGGGAGCAGGCTCTGAAAACCTCCCACAGGTCTGGGCCCCTTCCAAGCCTGGGCTTCCTGCCCCTCCGTGTGTGATGGAAACAGCCTGGCACGACAGGCTCTGTCTCGTGCCCCTGTGTCCTGCCTAGGGCACTCAGTGGTGACTGGGGGCAGTATGCCTGGCTGGCTTCAAAGCTGGTGACCCACCCTTTCCTCCAAGGCCAGCCTGCTGTGTTGTGCTGCCTGTGGCCTATGGTGGGGGTGGGGGACAAGTCTGAACTTGATATGAAAGCAATGCGGCCGCTTCCTGCCCTCATCCCTCTGAATTTAGTGCTGGCTGGGCCCCTCCTCTCCCGGCTTCCCAAACAGCTCTTGGCGCCCTACAGGGTCCTTTTCTCCCAGACCCTTCAAACAATGTCCCAGGCCCTCACCTGAGATTCCCAAACCTGGTTCATCTTCAGAGTTACCGGGTGGGTTTCTTAGAAAGAGCTGTTCCCAGTTCCACCCTAACAAAACTTCCAGGAGGTCCCCGTAAGTTTTTATGTGGCACTGGAGATGATTGAACTCAGGGCCTCACATATGCTCTCTACCACCAAGATACATTCAGAGTCCTTTTTATTTTCTGTTGAGTCAGGGTCTCACTAAGTTGTCTAGCCTGACCTGGAATTTGCAGTCCTCCTGCCTCAGCTTCCCGAGTAGCTGGTAGTATAGGTGTGCACCACCATGCCTGGCTTGGAAGCCTTTCTGTTAGAGCTTCTCAGGTAATCCCCAAATAACCCAGGTTTGGACCGACTGCTGTAAAGGCATGCCCCAAGCTGGGGAAGGAGCGTCCACTTTTCTGGGCTGTAGCTTCTGGTAAAATGTTTTTGAGAAACTTTGCCCATGAAATCCTCCTTTGATGACATGTCAATGGATCCGAGGAGCCCACACAGCAGATTGCCACTGTCCAAAGATGAATAAGCTGGCTCCTTAGAGGAGAAGAGGATATTTCCTGTCAGCACAACAGGCTCTTTCTGGAGAAGTTTGATTCTAGACCTTTTCTTACTTCTTCCCTCTTCTCTAGCAAAACATCCACCTTGTGCCTGTTCTTTGCAAGGGTGCCATGGAGTCATAAGGGGAAAACGACTGGAGAAAAGAATGTTGCATAATCCATTATCTCATGTATGAGTTCCCACCTTCCAGGTAAATAATTCTGTGATCCAGTTAAAATATTTATATTTCCTCCAGGTTTTCTAACTGGAGACCTCAACGTTACAAATGTCCGACCTGTGTCAGGTGGATAATGGATTTGGGGGAAGGTGGACTTCTGAGAGTACATCATTCTTTAATTCATTCATCCAATCAGCCAACCACCAACCACCACCAACCACCCAACCACCAACTATCAATCACCAACAACCAATTTCCAACTATCCACCCAACAGTTATCAAGTGTCTACGAAGTGTACAGAATTCTTCAAGCCACTAGCTCAAAATCATTCCTTTGGGGCCATCATTAAGGTATAAAATTCTGAACAAAGAAAAGGGAGCAATCAGCACTCGGGTGTTTCTTAAAGGCTGGTTAGAGGGGTCAAGGTGTCTCTCTGAAGATTCCATTCTAAGTCATCTCAGATGGGCCTCTTTTAGAAAGAGGCACCTAATGATGCAATTGTTGTGGCCTCTGGAGCTGAACTGTGACATTCTAATGTGGAGTTCACGTTTCCACACACAGGAAGGTTATTCACCTTCACAGGTCTCAGTTTCCTTACCTGTGACGACACTCTTACACCTTTTAAAAAAAGGCCTGATATATATATATACAGGAAGTAAATGCTACTATTGGTGAACGTAGAAGTTGTGAGGAGCTGGGGCTGTCCCTATGGCTGGAGGCTGGTGGGCCTGGAGGACAGGACTCTATGAGGAAAAACACTTTTGCTTCTGAGGTCACCAGCTGGCCAGCTGGGATTGCAGCCAGGCTCTGGCGGCAGCCTCTTACTAGCTGGGTGACCTTGAGCAAATCACTTAACCTCTCAGAGCTTCCACTTCCTCCTCTGTGAAGCAGAGATTAAATGTCCTTTCTTGTTTACTTCACTTTTGGCTGCAAGAGTAAAGAAAGTGGTGAAGTGAAAGTGCTTCGGAGCCCTAGGAATGGTCCTCCTCCTGCCTTGAGGGCACCCAGAGGAGGCAGGAGAGACTTGCTCGGGCTGGGGGAGGGGGCGGGCTGGGAGAGCAGGCAGGGCACTCAGAGTGGGACACCAGTGGCAGGTGTTGACAGGGACTCTTCCAAGCAGAGGTGAAGAGAACTTGCAGCCGCCTTGAAAAACACTTGCTTTTCCTCCTCCTTTCCTTGATCCCTTTCTTTCTTCCCATTTGCTTTCCCACTTTCCATTCCCTTCTCTCCTTTCTTCTTGCTTTCTTTCCCACTACAGAGGTGATCAGGTCAGACACCTCAGGGATACTCATCTTATGTCCTCTCCTCTTGCCCACTACCCAGCTGTTCTCACCAACCCCCTCCAATTTGGTCCCCCACCCCGTTGTCTCCTGCAAGCTGGACATTTCCCCTTCTATCCTGGGGCTCCTCTGTCTTTGAGACCAGGGACACCAGCTCAGTGAGCACTCAGGTGCAGCCTATAGGCCACTTGTGACCAAGGGTGGACATTTCTAAGGAGGATCCTTCACAAACCCTTACAAGGTCTCAGCAGACATGAGCTCTCTACCTGCAGCAGGTGCCAGCTGGATCGTGGGTCACCCCGTGGCTTCTCTTTTTGCTCTTTTTTTTTCTTTTGCAGTGCCGGAGATGGAATCCAGGGTTTGCACATGCCAGGCAAGCGCTCTGCCACTGAGCTATACCCCAGGCCTTCTTGGATAATTCAATTCTTGGAATATAAAAAAGTGTTGGCTTTCAAAACTGTGGTTTCTGAGTTGGGGAGCAAGAGACTTAATGGGAGGTTAGGAGCAGGAGCTTTGGTGGTTCTCATTCTGAGTTTTTGCCTAGAATCTGAGCACTCTCTGAGGCATAGGGGATGCTGCTCCTGACTGATAGGGTGAGTGTATTGGTTATCTTTCTGATGCTGTGACAAAATACCTGAGAAAGTGAACTTGAAGGGAGGAAAGGTTTATTTTGGCTCACAGTTTCAGAGGGTTTAGTCCATGGTTGCTTGGCTGTGTTACATGGCAGAAGAGGTTTAGGCATCCATGCTGGCCTGGAAGCTAAAATGGGAGAGCAAAGTGTTGGATTCCCAGTATCCCCTTCAAGGGTATGCCCCCAGTGCCCTAACTGCCTCCCCAGGTCCCGCCTGCTGAAGGTTCTACACCTCCCAATAGTGCCCAAGACTGGTGAACAGGCCCCTGACATGTGGCCTTTGGGGAACCTTCCAGATCTAAACCATAACCATAAGGATCTTATATAGAGAAAGCCAAGGAAGAAAGGGCAGAGAGGAATTTTTTCCATGATGTCTCACTCTGGAGGAAAGGTATCAAAGGATTCTCACTTATTTACATAGAAAAATTTTGCCACGGAGGACTTTAATACTTTGGTGGCAATGCCCAACTTGCTTGGAGTTCATCTTAGCACCTCCCTGTGAATCCCCTAGTATTTGTGGCAGTAGTGAGCCAGGTGGCAATTGTAGGGGCTGAGGGTCTTCTTAAGCATGTGAGGGCCAAATAAATAGACAGGGGCTCTTTCTGTGATCCCACTTGAACCTGAAGATGAAGCAAGGAAAAGTTACCACACCCCATGTCCAACTCCATGTTACCCGCGGAGGCTGGCTCTTCTTCCATCTCAGGAACTAGCAACTCTATCTTCCTGATGTTCTGGTCAGAAATCTTAGATTACTGGACCCCTCTATCTCTACTCACATCCAATCCTTCAGCAAATTCTGTCACCTCTGTATTCAAAATAAATCCTCAATTTGATCACCAATGTTCATCTTCACCATCACCCTCCTGGTCTGAGCCACCATGATGAGCTCCCAGTGGGCCCCTGTGCTTCTACCTTTGTCCCTTCTCTGCCCAGAAGCCAGAGTGACCCTTTCAAAATGTGCCTGTCACTCTTCTGCTCAAAGTCCACTGATGGCTTTCCATCCATCCTACTCAGAATCAAATCCAAGGCATGGTAGCAGCCTCCTAGATGGCTCCCAGGGATCCATCCCCCTTCCTGCCCTCACACTCTTGTGTGCTCTTCTCCCACATTGATATGGATCACCTATATTTGATGCCTCCTAAGGCCAGTGGTTTCCACCTTGCTCTCTGGAAGATGTGAGCCATCATGTCACTGGGAACCTCGAGCAGTTCTGTAGAGTTCTGTGTCGTGGAACCTGGAACTTCTGCTAAGCAGCAGCTGACTTGCCAGAAGCCTGAGTGAGCCATGTTAGATGTGGATTTCTGCTCCCAAATCAAACTTCCAAATGAATGTGCTCTGGTCAACAGCTTGACCACAACTGCACGGGCGATTCCAAGTCAGAATCACCCAGCAAAGCCTGAAGTCATAGCCACAGAAACTGTGTGAGTAAAACGGTATATTTCTGTCTTGAGCTCTAAATTTTGAGGCCATTGGTTATGCATCAAATAGATTACTAGTACTCACACCCTACAAGACCCTGTATGGTCTGCCCTTACACCTTCTTTACTTCTGGTATGTTCTTTCCTTTCACTGTCTCCTTCTCTCCTCTCCCTACTATACATATTCTGCTCTTGCCATGTGTGCCCTCTTGCTGAATGTGCCAAGAACAACCTGGCTCAGGGTCCTTACACTTATATTTCTTCTGCTTGAAAATTTATGAATTTTTGATGAATACAAAGAATTTATACCTAGTCCTGAGATTACTATATGAATTTTTTGATGGAAGATATACCTCCCCAGTTGTAAGGCAGCCTTCATCCCTAAATAGGCAAGAATTAAGAACAGGAGAAGTCTTGCGTATGTTGATCTATCCACATCTAATCTGGGAAGTGGATAATTCACAAATAGGTATTTTATTTGGAAGTGTAGGTAAAAGAAAACTATGTTTTTAAGACCAAACTGGCAATTTCCAGGTTTGGCTTTGGAAAGAAAATATCTAGGCAGGAAATGGTGGCAGTAGAGCTCCTGGGATGTCCCACCGATCCCACCTCTTGATGTTCACAGCCCATGTAGCCCTTTTCCCAGGGTGTGGGCTGCACCCAAGACTTGATTCTCATGCATAGTACATGGCAGATGTGATGGAGTGTTGCTTCTGAGCTTGGAGGACAAAGAGTTGGTGGCTTTCCTCATGGACATTCTCTCTTACTTTCTCACTTGTGGACATTGACAGAAGCCAGCTGCTCAACACTGCAGGCCACACTTGCTACACAGGGACCCACATGCCAGGAACAGAAGGCAGCTTCCAGCCAACAGCCAGGGAGGAACTGGAGTTCTGGGCCCCACATCCCACAGGAGCTGCACCCTGCCATGGTCCTGCCATAGACGAAGGAGTGGAGCCTGGAATTGGACCCTGCATCAGCTGTGTCTTCAGATGGGACTGTAGCTCCATCCAGCACCCTGACTTCAGCTTTGTGACAGACCCTTAGCCAGAGGAGCCGGATAGGCCACACCTGTATTCCTAACCCACAGAAACTCTGATGATCAATGTTGAGACAGAGCCTCACCAGACATACCTGGTGATCTAACAATCCCTTGGGGTTTTCTCCTTCTAATTGTTGTTGTCAACAACATCCTAGCACTCAACATGGGCTCTGCCTATTCAGTTGGTCAAAGCAAAGATTATTGACTTTCAAACTTGCCTAATCCCTGTAATCACTCCTGGGACCTCAGAAAATACAGCCTGCCTTCCAGCTCCAGAAGTGAGTTAACTGGTCTGTAGGGCATGCTGCCCCACGAGGGTTTATAAAGCTCTCCACCAGATGCTAACAGGTAGTACAATTTGATAACCATTGGTATAGACAATAGCTCCTTCCCTTAGCTCTTTTCTCTACAACTAAACTAAGTTGAAACGTTCAAAATCTGTGAATCCTGAGTATTCAATTCACCTACCTGCTAAAATTTACTTATGGCCTCAAAATCAATATGTGCAGTGATTCCAAACTCACTTACGGACATGTGCAGAGTGGCAAAAAGTTAGAGTCACTCGATACTCGCCTCCCAGCTGTGGTTGAACAAGACAACGCCCTGCCTCCTTGTTCACCTCTCTTACTGAAGGAAGTGTTCCTTTCAAGGTCAATTTTATGACACATCTTTTGCATTTTTTTTTTTGTAATTTTATTGCTTTTGCTGTTTAGCTGCTCCTGGACACAGTACTGAGGTGCTGTCTAGTGTTCCACCATAAGTCTCTTGTGCCTTGTGGAGAAAATGTGTGTACTATATAAACTTAGTCCAGGCATGAGTTTTGTATGGAGTGGTTGATGAGATGTGACCGGAGGCTCACAGAAACCTCACCCTGTATTTGCCCTAGGAGCAGTGGTTCAGCATTTGCTCCTCCAGGGTTCTTGGCAACTTTAGATAATATAACTACTACGAACAACAAGAATCAACTGTACTTAGTCCAACACCAAATGAGAATTAAGGAGAATAAATACAAATAATTCAAAAAGCTTAGAACAAATTTGTTTACAAAGTCTAAGATAAATTAGCATTTACTATTTACTTAGATATATAACACCTAACCCTTAAACAGTTCACAGGTGTGTGTTGTCAGAGCACCTAGTATTTCCCTCTCTTTACAATTTGGGAGATATTTTAGTGTTTCAAAACTAAGAGAAACAGCTTCTCTCTAAAGTTTACTTTCAGCTGTCACTCTGAAATTTTATTCTATTTATTCTATCCTATTTATTTTATAGGATCATGCCATACATAATACATCAACACACACTAATCTATACAGTTTGATGGATTTTCACATATGTGTACAACCATGAGGCCACCACCTGGCCTCTGATCATTTTAGGTCTGAGAGACGCCTCATTATACCTGGTGAGTGACATCAGGAATGATCTCATCCTTTAGATATATCACCTCCTACACCCACAGCAAGAGCATGGGCATGGTTTTTCTGTGCTTTTTTTTTTTTTTTTTTTTTTTTGTGTGTGTGTGTGTGTGTGATACTGGGATTGAACGCAGGTCCTCAACATGCTGGGCAAATCCTGGGGCCATGACTTTTCTATTTAGGCTCATTTACATAGTCACATTTTAATAAAATATATATAATATCTATGTTGTAAAACAAGACAGACACATGAATAGGAAAAGGAGGGTTATTCTTGCAAACCATGGTGCAAAATAATATTGTATTCCTTAACTAGTAGATTATTTTAAAGCTGTCACTTAAGAAATTCAAGATTTTGCACAGGATAGTATTCCCCCTCAGAACTGGGCAAATATTTCTGGATGCACACTATAATAAATTTATTTAAGTCAATGTCTCCTGAATACTTTTTGGGGTAATAATATTTCAATAATATCTCAAAATGTCCAACATGCCCCGTGTGTGTGCAGGCTTCCTGCAAGATGGCATAAGGTTTGCCAGATGATTTTCATTCCCACTTGTCTTCTATGGATTTATGGTTAACTTTATTTTTGAGAAAAATCACCCATCGAAGTAGCTTGTGACCACGAGTCTGAGAAAGATCTTCAAGGTAGTTTTTGTTATAGGCAGTATATAGTTTTTAAAAAAGAGTTTATGCTCTTGTATTATGGATTTTTTACTATGCAAGGATCTTAAGCCCCCAGTCTCTAAAGAGAAGTAACCTGTTTTCTCCTTCCAGGGAAGGACTTTTTGCCCTACCCAAAGCTCAGTAGTCACAGAGTTGCCCTAGCTACAAAGAAACAAATCGAAGGAATACTCATCCTTGATCATCATGGGAAGCTGAGCTCATTGCCATTTGACTAATAGAGGATGCATGGTACATGCCGTGGCATGTGGGCCCATTGCTAAAAGGGAGTTTGGGATGGGGAGGGTTGCCATGGCATTGGCCAGTTAACATAAAGAGGGAGAAAAGAGAAATTTGGTGTAAAATGAAATATGGATTTTCAAAGGAGAGAGGGCTGATATGGGCAAACAAACCAGTATGAATGTTTGGAGGCTGGAAATGAGGTGATGGAAATTTGAAATGACTTTAAAATGATTGGCCATGAGCCAGAAACCATAGCTGGTCGCTGTGTCCCTCAGAGTGAGTCAAAATGAGATGGTGCCTTGAAGCTAGATAAGAAATTGGTTGGCTTGTTCCCGACATTCACCACATTTGTATTAGGGGCCTTGACAATTTTGTCTGGGTTGGATTTGAAAGTGTGTGTATGTGTGTGTGTGTGCCGTGTGCGAGTGTGGCTGCACCTGTGTGTGTGTGTGCTCTCTTCCTTCTTGTGGTTTTTCTGGGTATGTGCTAAAGCTTAGATCATCCGTGGAGACTAGTTCTCCCTCTTCCTGGATTCTTGTGATCAGACACTTCATGTTCTGCCTCCTTTCTTAGGCTTAAGAGTGTCTGGGCCTCTTCACTCTCCAAATTTTAAGGAGTAAAGAGAAGACTGTAATTCCAAATAAGGATAGATTCTCATGACCTGCTTTCCTTCCTCTTTGACTTCTCCTCAGAGGGACTGCAGGGTCTGGAGGCAAATGGAGGCCACTGGGAAGTCTAGAGGTCTTTGGCTGGGAGAATGGTGTCCTTGTCTTCTGACTGCTCCAGGGATCAGTAGGCATTCACACTTAGTCTCTGGTGCTACCTGACTTAAAATCAGCATTCTACAGTGATGCAGCCACATCAACGGTTATAGCAACTCAATTCACAATTGCTAAACTGTGGAACGAAACTAGGTGTCCTTCAGCAGATGAATGGATAAAGAAAATGTGGAATTATATACACAATGAAATATTAGCCTTAAAGAAGAGTGAAAGATGGGATTTGCTGGTAAATGGATGGATCTGGAGAATATCATGCTAAGCGAAATAAGCCATACTCAAAAAACCAAAGGCCGGATATTTTCTCTGATATGTGGATGCTAATTCACATGGGATGGGGATTAGGAAGAATAGAGTTGCTTTAGATTAGGTAGAGGGGAGTGAAAGGAGAGGAGAGGGTGTGGGGAAAGGAAGGACAGTAGAATGAATCAAGTATTATTACCCTGTGTACATGTATGATTATACAACTGGTGTGATCTATATCATGTACAACCAGAAGAATGAGAAATTCTACTCCATTTATTTGTGATGTGTCAAAGTGCATTCTACTGTTATGTATAACTAATGAGAACAAATAAAAATAAAGAAGAAGAACCAGTGTTGACAACAAGATCTTCCAAATAAAGAAGAGAGGGGGATTAGGGGTTCAAAGCATAGCCAAACCAGGAACTCCTGGGTCTTACAGAAAGACCTGTCAGCTTTAAGGAAAATGTCAGACAAGACTAAACCTCAGGCTGAGGTAAGGATAGGGTTCCCTCAAGACCATCCTGCACAGCCGCACTCTTTTCCTTTTTGGGGGGCTCATGTGTGTGCAGATGTTGAGCTCGATGTATAATCTGGAGGCTGAGCATGAGTCCTCCACCATTGTCATTCTCACAATCCTGTCTAGCCCTCAGAAGTGAGTCTGGGTTTCTGCGGGTCCCCTCCCAGGTGTCTCAGCCCACCTGCCTCACAAAACCTGTCTGAATGGCTGCTGGGCCCTGAGTCATGCCTCCTCACAGAAGCTTTGCTGCCGAGGAAGCCTCCTCAAGCCTCTTTAATCTGCAAAGAGGAAATTCAGGAGTCTAGTCATCCTGAGCCAGTCATTTTCTGGAGAGGACAGAACGTGTTTGTGGATACACAGGCATGATGGTGGCAGTCAGCGGGACATGTCTGTCAGGCTAAGTGCAGAACTTTCTCAATGCTCTGGCAAATCAGGGTGATCTCTCAGACTCCTCTGGGTCTCTGACAACCAGCTAGTGTCTGTCAATCCATGGGAGATTAGTTCTCCCTCTTCCTGGATTCTTTAAATATGTGGATTCCTGGATTTTTAAAATAATTAAATAAGTGGGGAGAGATTCTTCAGAGAGAATGGGTTCAGCCGGGAGTAGCGACACAATGGTAATAAGCATTCTATGTAAACTATGAGGATATCCAAGAGGGTTGAGGCAAAGGGTTGTTTTAAAGGCAAGAAGAGGAGGACTGCTTCAGTTGTCTTGGGACAATTATCCTTGGCCATATAGATCAATAACAAGGGTGGCGTCAGTCCAAGGCCGGAAGGGCAGTGGCTGGACAGATGTCCTTGCAGAAGTATTCTTTGTGTAAAGCTGCAGTGGCCTTTGTGCAAGGCTGGGGGCTCTGGCAGGGTCTTTGTGATAGTTCCTCTTTTCAGGCACGGTACCTGAGTTCTCCTCCTTCATATCTCCTGATTCCTTTATATTTTTGTTAGGATTTGACACAGAGACTCCATTTTGATTCTGACCATTTTCATATGCCTGAAAATTCTCATTAGCTGGTGCTTGTGGGGAGAGAGACCTGAGGCTCATTTACAGAGAGAGATCGTTCTAGAAACTGTCCAGCTGCAATCATCACCAAAGGCAAAGACAAGAAGGAAGCCTCATTATTTATCATCTGCTTTGGGCCAGGAAGCTGTTAGGTGCCTTTGTGTGTTGTCTCATCTAACAGCTCTGTCAGGTAGGTGTGGCATAATCGGTGCCACATGTTTTCAAGAACATTACATTTTCTCCATTTCCTGCCCTGCATCCACTTATTTCCAGCTGGGGGTCATTAGGTTGGGCTGGAGTGATGCACACCGTCAAGGGCCACCCCTATATCTGCCTGAACAACCATCTACACCTCTCTCTCTCTCTCTTTACTCAATGGCTGGTTTAATGAGTTAATCCAGTGGCAGAGGTCAACAAGGTGTGGAGCTCTGCAGAGCCATGGCTGGAAGAGTGTGGGTACTCTGGAGAAGGGTGTACTCTGAGCTTGGAGAAGCTCACGCAAGAGATCCATCTGCATTACTGGAAATGATCATATTCAGCTTTGTGCAAGAGAGAAATGTGATTTTTGCACTGAGGTTTGGGATTGTTTGTTATAGCAACGAGGAACTACTCTAACACACTGTTACATGAATTCTACTGATGACCAAAGTGGTACCAGAAAGAATAAGTGGGAAAAATGGTGCTTAAACTCAAATCTGCCCCACTTCAAAGTGCACACTTTTTTGGGAACTCTAGGCTTCTATGTGTGATATTCTTTCATTAAGATTCAATGGTGGGCTGGGGATATAGCTCAGTTGCTAGAGTGCTTGCCTCACATATACAAGGCCCTGGGTTCGATTCCCAGCACCACACACACACACACACACACACACACACACACACACAAAAGATTCAATGGCAAATTACCAGCATGTAGTGAACTTTGTCTAGGACTCACTCTTTCCAGGTCCAGGATCCAGTGTTTGTTTATGGTAGTCTCTGAAGGACAGAGATCTGGGAGAGTGGAGAATATGTGGTGGTTACTCAAGTGTTCTAAGGAAATAAAACAGAAGGATCTCAAGAAGCATTTTGGGGCAGCCCTTCCAACCGAGTGTATTGTCTGCACCCAGAACATTGTTTAAAGACCTGTACTGAGTATGATTCTCTACATTCGGGTACCTACTGTGTATCAGGCACAGTGCTACGGAACACAGTTCAGGACCTCCAGATTTAGCTGGGGTGCACAGGGAAGTAAGCCGGTAATGACCATGTAGTGAGAGTTGCTATTGAAGCGCCCACTCAGGAATGGGACCAAGCTGGACCTTGGGGTTTGGGAAGTCCTCCTGGGTCAGAGTCATTCCAGGAACTATGGGCTGTTCAGCCTGGTGAGAGGAGAGTGTGCCAGGCAGGATGGTGAGAGGCGAGTGTGGGCAGTGAGGATGGCAGTCTGCTGACTACTGGGGTTTTGGAGACCATAGGCAGGTGCCAAATGGGGATGAATATAATTGAGTCTGCATTTTAGAGAGATCACTGTGGCTGCCACATGGGAAGGGAATGGAGGTGTCAAGGCTGGAGGTTTGCAGACCAGAAAGAGGCAATTACAGTGATTCTGGCATAGACCACCGTAGACTGGATTAAGGAGGAAGTGGATGGAATTCCTATACTCACACTTGTGCATCTCCAGGACCCAGCCTGGGCATGGGCCAGCTTCTGGCTGCCCTCCCCAACCCTGCTTGTTTCAGAGAAGGAAGGGGACAGTCTGGACCCTGCCCTTCAGATGGGTATCAATGCAGAGTGAGGCCATGTCCCTGGAGCTCCTGAAAAACCCAAAGAAAGGTGCCTGCTGGGCTCTACCCAGAGACAACAGGAGGGAGGCTGTCTCTGGCCCTGGTGGGGAGACTTTGTACCACAGGCAGCTGAACCTCTCAAAGATGGTGGAAGGAATCAGCGGAGGGGAGGAGGGAGAAGACTTCCAAACAGCTGGCTCACATGGAACCTGGCTGCGAGCACTTCAGAGTTAAACAATCTTTATCGACTCCTGAGGGTGCCCCAAGGGACCAGGCCTGGGCCACAGAATGCTACAGAATTGTGGTGCCTTGGCTTTGCTGGGGGGACTGACATACCTTCAGAACGATGGCTCCAGACATCCCTCTGGATTCCTGTCTGAGGGCAGACACGTTCAAGGCCCAGGAGAAAATTCCTGGGACACTGTTTTCTCAACATTGCATCTTAACACCTTCCAGCCATCCGTTGTTTCTGGCACTTCTGCTTGGCAGGCACCTCCACGACGTCACTCCTCTGGGATGCACTGCAGGCCTCACTGGTAACGGCGGCAGCTTTTCACCTACTTGGAAGCAGCTGGAGCCACTCCGACCTGTGTCTAGACTCAGGGCAGTGGCTTTCCAAAAGTGCTGCTGTGTTGCCAAAGCCAGGTCCGTGGGGCAGCCCCCGCTAGCTCGGTGGGTTGCAATCAACCCCACAGACTCCAGCTTTAACTCTGTATGGTTTTGTTGAACTAGGAACATGCTGTGAGCCAAGTCTCACTTATCCTTGGTTAACAAAGGTGCCAGAGGTTATGTGGAAAAATGAAATAAAAAGAGAAACCCAAGATGGTGTCATTGCCATGAAATTGGGCTTCTTTCCCACACCATTTCAATTTTTTCATTTGTCCACTTTTTTTTTATTGGTAAGTTTTACCTACTTATAAAAGGACACAGAGAGCTGGGGTTGTGGCTCAGTGGTAGAGTGCTGGCCTCGTGTGGGTGAGGTACTGGGTTTGATTCTCAGTACCACATAAATAAATAAAATAAAGACATTGTGTCCATCTACAACTAAAACAACAAATAAGTAAGCAAAAAAAGGGAAACAGAATATGATCACAGACCATGAGGGACCATCACTGTATATCAGCATCATAAACAACTATCAATTCTTAACCAACTTTATTTTATCAATATTGTTTTGTCCCTCTATTCTATTTTAAAGCAAATTGAGACAACACTTGTTTTTTTTCTTCATATTTTTAGCTGTAGATGGGCACAATACCTTAATTTTATTTATTTATTTTTATGTGGTGCTGAGGATCAAACCCTGTTCCTCGTACATGTGAGTCAAGTGCTCTACCACTGAGCCACAACCCCAGACCACAGTTTGGGACATTGTCTCCTCAGGGCATTCTTATTCCTTTAGAGAGACTTTCTGGGCTGGGAGGAAGGACAAGGACTGATTTGGACCATATAACTTTCTGAAGGTCAGAGATTCTGGGGAGTGACTTTCAATTTTATTAGAATTTCTAGATAGGAAGGAGATTAAGCAATTTGTTTCTCTTTCTCTGTCTACTAAAGTTGGAGAAGAAGGAGGAAGAGGAGATACAGATGCTGACAATTCATATTGAAGAACTGTAGGCCGATGGTTCCTAATTTGAGGATAACGTGAGATTGTGACTTCAAACACCCTTGCCTGCTCCTTTCTGGCTGCTGATATGAGGAATTTGCATTTGGGGGGGTGTGTGTGAACAATGCGAGGAGGTTTTTGTAGCTTGGTTCCTAGGGTGGAGATGGAGGGTAGGAGGTGGTTAGTTGATTTTACACTGGTCCCTAAAGTGGGTTTTCAGCCCCAGGTGAAAGAGTTATAGGTAGAAGCTTAAGCAACTGTTTTGTGGGGGTGGGGTGGGTTGGGAAACCCCAAGAGTAGGGAAGGGAGAGATTCTGCACAACAAAGTGGCCCCCAGAAGTAGGGGCTTTGGGAACCTTGGGAGATGGCAGCCTGTGGTGTTTGGTAACCCTCCGGGTGGGCACCAGTGGCAGTGGCTATGGTCAGAGGACAACACAGGGGTTCGGGAGCAAGAGGTCAAAGATAGTACAGGCTTTGTGTTTTATGTTGCTGGTAGGAGTTGACTCACTGATTAAAGAGTACCGGTAAGATGTCTCTGAATGACATTAGGTCCTCCTGAGGTGTACTTTCCTTACCAGGGATGAGTGATGAGCTTGCTAAGAGCTGGCTGTGGTAAACATGGCCCTGGAGTAGAGCCCAACCAGGAAGAGGGTTCAGGCAAGAGCCGTGGTCAGGAGCCTGGAGCCTGCATCTGGAGCCACAAATAGACCTGTGAGACAAACATCGGGAGAGGCAGAACTGGGGACCTGGAGCAACTGGCCTTAGTGTGGATCTTCCCTCTGTTGCTTCGAGCTCCTTGAGTTTAGAAAGCTCATTTTACCTTTCTGTGACTTGGTTTCCTTATCTGTAAAATGGGAAACTCTCCTCATAAAGTGTTTGTAAGGATTAAATGATCAATTCATGTAAAGTGCTTCAAACAATGCCTCTCCCATGCTGGGCCCTGGGTAGATGCTGTGTTTTCTATTTATCCCTGGTAGCACCAAGATGATGACAAGGAGCAGGGGGGCACATTGTCCTCTGGGTGAAGTCCAGCATTGTAGGCACCTGTACCAGCCTCCACCACCTACTCAGCTTTCCAAGCAGTTCAGTTCACCTGACTTGCTCAAGCAATGCTTGACTCTTGTTTGCCAAAGATATTGTGCCCTTCTAGTGGTTAGTCTCTTCAGGATTCAGGAGCAAGAAGACAAAGATATTACAGGCATGTTTCTGATAGGGGCTGACTCTCTTTAAAGAGATTAAAGAGTCTCTTCAGGACTCTTCTCTCTGTCTATTAAATCTCTACCTTCTTTCTCTTTTTCCTCTTCTCTCCCCCGCTTAACTCCCTCCCTCCCTCTTCCATCTCTTCTTTCTTTTCCCAGAGTCTCATGCATGTTAGGCCAGGGCTCTACTACTGAGCTCCATCCCTAACCTTTTTTAGTTTTTATTTTGAGACAAGAGTCTTACTAAGTTGCTGAAGCTGACCTTGAACTTGCAATCCTCCTGCTTCAGTCTCTCAAATAGCTGGGATTACAGGCATGTGCCACTGTGTCTACTAGAATATGGTTCTTTTCAGGAGCCCAACTCTCTTAGAAGATCATTTCCAACTTGCTTCCAAGGAATCTCTAAACAGTACCAACCCATTATTCCATCTCCCCTCCTCTAGCCCCTGCACTAACCTCTCCTATCACACACACTAAGATAAAACCAAGAGTGCTGTGAGGGCAACAATCTTGACTCTATTTCAGACAAGAGCCTGAAGCAGCTGAATCAGTTTCATAAAAACTGAATGCAATTTTAGTTGGGGAAAAAAAAAAAGACTAACTCCTTGAAGCTCTGCTTGCTTGCTTTGGTGATGCGTCACTGGTTAAATAAATATCCTTTGTCCACCACGCCCCCATCAAAGACTACAGTTAAATTAAAGGCCAGAGTAAAGGACTCGTTATTTATGTACATGTGCCTGCTGATTATGCCTGGCTGCCTGTGGATTTTTTGAGCCACCAGGGAAGGTGAGCTTTATATAGGGCGAGAGGTAATGTGTGAAATGTTCTCTGAATGATGACTGCAAGGTGCTCAGAGAAGACTTGACTTTATTTAGACATTCAGTTTGTTCACAGCTCCCTCCCTGGGAGGGCTCCTGGCTGCCTCTCCAGACAGCCTGTGTGTGGTGGGAGGACAGGCAGAATGTGGAGGGCGGGCTGGCAGCAGGGGAATAAGAGATTTTTATTATGAGGGAGGTGGCCTCATTCATGCTTGAAATTCCCGTGAGGCGCAGTTTGATTAAATATTTACATGATCCAGGTAACCCTCAGTGACCTATCTAGTTCATGCTCCCTGAGGAGCTATGCATTTCGAGGAAGAAAATATCCAAGCCTCTTGATGAAAGGTAAAAGTTCAGAGACGGCAATGATGGGAGCATCCTGGCATGGAGGGTCAACACTAAGACATTTCATAACACATTATCCTCAACTTCTGAAGCAGTACACTGAGGCATGCTCTGTGTAGAGGGAGACCTATGCAAGTCTTGAAAAATAGGTATCTTCATAAAGCTGAGTTACAGCTGCAGGGACAAGTGTCTCCTGTAATGAAGCCTTGCGAGAATATTACAGATGGTGTCACCTGTGATTTCTGTGGGACCCAAACACACAGAAACAAGCAATAATCTTGAGTTGGAGCCACGGCTGCATCCCCAAGGTCTCTCTCATCTCTGAGACAGGGATTTCAGGCAGGAAGACTCATAATTTATAAACTGCAAAATACATAGATAGCTGATGATTCCATGATGCCCAAAATATTAGTTATTCCTGGAAAGAGGGTTCCTTGTTTAAAACTCAATTCGGTAACTAATTTGGAGCATCTTCTACATGCTGGATATTCACTCTACCCAGGGTGCTTGGGCTCAAGATGCCAGGACCTGAATCCCTTGGGAATAGCTCAGCCACTAGAAGAGCTCCAGAAACAACATGATCCCCCTAATGAGGGTATGGGGGACTCTTCACAGAAAGGGTTTTGAGGGGAGCCTGCAGGATGTGGGGTGTTCTTCCTGTGCCCCTTGGAAGCCTGAGAGTGTGAAGGCAGCATCCTTGGGTCCTGATGGGGCAGTAGTAGCCTTGCTCTTCACTTCTGTCCTATTCACATCCAAGCAGGTAGCTGAAGCGGGGAGTCTTCCCACAATGGAAGAAGCTTGGGGCCCCAGTCGTGGGCAGGAGACTGTGTGGAGGGCCAGCATTTCAGAAGGTAGCATGGGAGTGGCCAGCATCCAGTTCTGTCCAGCCATTCATCTGCCTTCTTAGCTTCTGGGCTGGAACACTCTTGTTTCAGTCCAGGTACGTCTGGGGTCAGGACAAAAGGGAGGGCTACTGGGGACAGGGGTGTTTTCGGGGTGGTACTGCTGGCTTTCCATAGGGGGTGCATTTGCACTCTGGCAGGTTCTCTAGTGGACCCCTCTTCACATGCATGGGGGTCCTCAGCACTGCATTGATCCCTGATAGGCAGATACCCTCTGCCATGGGCTGTGTCCCCTGCTTCCTGGTGGCTGCTGCTTTAGCTGCTTTCTTTCGAGATAGGCCTGGTTCCTTCTACAGCATACCCCCAGCTCCCCAGCTCATGGAATAAATGTGCCACCTGATAAGCCAAAAGGTAGAGATGTCACAGGAACCCATGCTGGCTGGGTCTGCTGATTCGGCTGGAAGACCCTGGGCAGGCACTGCTCTTGGTCTTCTTCCCTGAAGGACCTAGCTTCCAGGCTCACGTATCTAGTCACTTCCAATGCAGCAGTGAGGCCAGCCAGGCTCCCCCAGCTGGACAGCTCCATAGGTGTCTTGGGATGCCCTTGCTTAGCTGGTGGTCAGAATGTGGGGGTGGGAAAGGAATTCCCCTTGGAGGGCCCACTTCCAGAATCTCTCCTAAGGGAAAAAATAATGCACAAAAGATGGAATGGGTAGTAAGTTAAGGGATCTAAGAGCTCGGGGGAGACAGATCACTCCAAGCTGGGACTTCCCTCTAGACGCCAGGCCAGCTTTGCTCCTGAATTGTAGCAGGACAGCCCTCATCATTCAGAAGAAATTGCCTTTGATCTGTTGTTTGGTGATGGTTCCCCAGTTCTAAGATCTGATGTGCCCAAAGCTTCCCTTGGTCCTGAAAACAGGACACGCTGAGAAGATGAAACGCTTGGCTGAGCTGAGCTCCAAGGGAAGTCCTGGTCATTAGGGAAAATGTCCCTCTGGAAAGACGCCGAGTTCCTCGTAACACGGGAGGCTGCTTTGATGTGACTTTTTTATTGGGAGCCATGTCAGGGTACAGGACTGGGCGCAAGGAATCCCTGGGTTTCCATGGATGTGTCCGCGCCTGGGCAGCCCAGCAGGAGCCCAGGGGCATGTGCAGCAGGGAGAGGTTATGACCCCCCTCCCCAAGGACATCCCAATTATGGGACCTCACAACACAGGCTACCGGTGTCCCACCAACATATATGTCCCAGCAGAGGGTGTACAGCCACAGGGCCTGCACCCATGCCAGCCTTACTAAATGGAAAGATCCTGGAAGCTTTGGTCTACCCTGGAACCATGGGGAAGGGATGACTATCAGCTGCCCATGGCCAAGAGATCTCAGAGCCCTGGGGATTTGAAAGTTATGATTACTATCCAGCCCTGGGTAACCTGGCCTCAGTTCCATCATTTTAAAATCAGGAGTCCGTCCTTCCTTCCTTCCTCCCTCCCTTCCTTCCTTCCTTCCTTCTACTTCCTTTTATTTTTTTTCTGTTTTGCTCCTACCTTGAGAGATCAGTTGTGACCTCCCTTTACCTTGGGAGGACAGCAGGACTTGGAGAGGCCTGATGTGTTCAGTATTGGACCTGTTCAGGGAGCTGGGGTTAGTCTACATAACTCTTCCTTCTCTGCTGCCCTTGGAAAGATTCATGGCAGTGTCCGCACAGGAAAGGGGGCAACCACCTGTCCAGGGCTTGAATGCGCCCAGCACTCCCTCTGCATTCAACGCCCCCACCCCCACCCTGCTTGTCATCCCAGTCTTGCATTTGGAGGGGGAGACAAGCGGCGCTTTTCACCTCCTGTGTTTCTATAGTTTTCTATAGTATAGCAATTGCTTGTAGAAATTACATGTTCCTTTTGAAATTAAAAATACCCCCAAACTATATTTGAACATTTCTCCATTGGATAAAGGTGATCCCCTTACAAATGTAAGTCCCTCTGAAGTAGAACTAACTTATTAACCCCACAACACCCTCTGAACTTTTAAACAAGTCTAATCTCTTAGATTATCTAGAACAGAATGATCCAGAAGGAAGGAATACATACCTCATCAATGAATGTGTTGGTTTCATGTATGGTGAGTGTGGGTTGGTGAGGAGGGCTGTTTGGATTCAGGGATCCAGAGCAATCCCAGGTTCATGGTACATGTGGCATGCGGGAATCGGTTACTCCGGCATCTTCAAATTGTGCTTCTGGAGACCTTGGGGTGGGATCTCTCCCATCCCCTTTACAATCAGAGCACCTCTGCTTTGCTCTGTTTTTCTTTGCAGATTAGCCTGGCACGTGAGGTTTCTGGCTGGATGGCACTTGGCCAAGGAGAGAAGGAAACCACTGATGCAGTCCATCTGTCTCATGCCGACTGGGGTTCAAGACAGCAGGGGTGTTCATGGCCACAGGATTATTGGTGCAGGACTGGACCTGGAGCCTAGGGAAAGACTTTGTGCAGCCAAGCCTGGTCCATTCTGGGGTAGCTGCTCCGCTTATGTAACAAAGAGGGTCAGACAGATGCAGAGCATTTTCTGAGAAAGGCTAGGGGGTCACAAGTTTAAAAGGAGAACTCAGGGAAGGAAGAATGGCAGTGGGGCTCTGGGTGCCAATGCTTGCAGTAAAGGGATCTGCAGGGGTGCTGATGGAAGAAAAACTTCATGAACTTGACAATTCTGCACGTGGTTCAGAGATTACAAATGCCTTGACTTCTTCAGAATGGTGTTCTAAACCTGGAACCCAGGGTCGGCTCCTGGAAGGCTTCAGGGAGCCCACAGGCTTCCTGAACTTTTATCAAAATATAATGTTGGGTTATTGCTGTGGGGTGAGGGGTGGGAGCGGGGAGTTTGCAATCACTGCATTATTTTTTTTTAAAAAATTCTTTAGTTGTAGATGGACACAGCATCTTTATTTATTTACTTTTATGTGGGGCTGAGGCTCAAACCCAGTGCCTCACACATGCAAGGCAAGAGCTCTACCACAGAGCTACAGCCGCAGCCCCAGCAATCACTGCATTCTTAAAGGGATTGAGAATCAGTTCCACAAGGAGACCTTGTGCCCAGACTGCCTGGCTCTGTCCTCCAAGTAAATTCTCTGGCTTGTCCCGTGCTTCCTCCAGGGTACAAGAACCGCACTTAAATCTCCAAATTTGGAATCCTGATTCTGCAGCTAGAGTGCTTACTTGCCCACGGGGGAGGACTTAGGAGGCAGGAGGGGGAAAGACTGTGCATTCCCTGGGTGTGAGTGTGTGTTTGCACACATGCGGGCGTGAGCAACGATCTCTAGGTGCAGCGTTGTGACTGTCGGGCCAGAGGTGCTCGTGCTTTCTTCCCTCTTCTGTCTTTCTGTTTGGATGCAGAGTGACTCTCTTTGAAGACCTGCCTTTGTGGCTGCTTCAAATGCTCCCCCACCCCTGCCATGTCACCCTCTGATCCACGTGGTCTTTCAGGGCACAGCTCTGACCTTGAGTGAGCCAGCAACCTGGGCCAACAGCAACAGCGGAAACCAAGACGGCGCTGGAAAAAATATTTGTTTAATTAGCAGAAATGATCTGTGATCAGAATCCCTATTTAACTGCCTGGGCTGGCCCAGTCTGATGAATTTTCCTTCTGCCTGGAAGAAAAATTGAAGTGAGTTACCTCAGGCCCGACAGATTCACTTGGGGCCTGTGTCCCTTGGCCTTCAGGGTCCTTTTTGAGGGGATCCTCAGTTCCCCCTGTAAGGCCTGTCCCACTGGTTCTCTAAGCTTGTGTGTGCTGTTTAGGCTCCAGCTGGGTGCACCAGGAGATCTAGAAGCTGCTGGAAAAGCAAGGGCCAACATGGAGGCTCTGTGATGGTCTGAACTATGTCCTTTCAAATTCATATGTTGAAGTCCTAACCCCCAATACCTCAGAATGTGACTGCATTTGGAGATGGGCTTTGGAGAGGTAATGAAGTTACAATAAGGTCAGATGGATGGACCCCAGGCCAGTCTGGTTGATGTCTTATAAGAAGAGATTAGGGCACCCAGATAGAGAGAGATGGGTGGGGGGGAGCCTCCAGGCACAGGGGCACAGTAGGATGCCCAGGGAGGAGGCAGCAGGAAGGCAGCCATCTGCAAAGGTATCCTCTTATGGTCTGGAGTTCAGAAGGTGTTGGCAGGGCTCGTGCCCTCTGGGGCTTCAGAGGAAAACCTATCTTCATCTGCAAGCTGAATAGCAAGGCCTCAGAGAAACCCAAGTCCCTCAGCTCTTGATCTTGGACTTCCAGCTTCCAGAACTGTGAGAAAATCAATCTCTGTTGCTTAAGCACCCTGTCTGGGCCATTTTGTTATGGCAGTTTATAGTGTTCTTAAAGGAAAGGGAGATAACAAAACACCGTGTCCCTGAATTCCCCCTTTCTGTTCCCAAACACTAGCCAAGTTAAAGGAACAATGAGTGCAAGCTCAGGTTGCAATGTCCAAATACATGTTATCTTGAAGGACACTGATTTTTTTGCATGCACCCTGGGAACGATGGCAAGCCAGTGCTGCTGCAGAAAGTGGATTTTTTTTGCATAAAAGCGAGGAAACGTGCTTCTCAGGATGCCTGTGCAACCAGGCAAACGAAGCAAACCTGCTGATGGTGTCACTGTTCTGCCACCTAACACAAAAAAGCCCCCTCTCAGTGGGGCCTGGCACAGAATGGAGGGCCCTGTGAAAAGGACATGTGTCACTCATCCAGTGGGCTGTCACTAGGCAAGGCACCATGAGGGGGGGAGGTGCTGCTCAGTACAGCACAGTGAGGGTGGAGGTGCGGTCCGTTCAGCCTGTTGCCACAGGACCTCCCCCAGCATCATTTCTCAACAAAGCTTTTGCCTATCTCTGGGTATTTTCTTTGGTGTCTTAACAATATATCCCACTGTCCTGGCACAATGGGGCTGCGGAGGTGGCACAGCCTGAGCAGACTGACACAGTCCCTAACATCTCCTCCAGCTGATTGAACCCTGCTGTTCTGGGTTGCCCCCAGATTCATTTCCTGTGTCTGCTTAACACTACCACAAATTTAGTGCTTAAAATAACACAAAGGTATCCTCTTATGGTCTGGAGTTCAGAAGGTGTTGGCAGGGCTCGTGCCCTCTGGGGCTTCAGAGGAAAACCTGTCTCCTTGCCTTTTTTGGCTCTGGAGGCCACCTACATTATTGGCTTGTGGCCCCTTCCTCATATTTCTTCTTCCTTCACCGATTCCTGCTTCTGACCTTGACCCTTGCCTTCCTTTTATAAAGACCCTGTGATTACACTGGGATCACCCCATAAAGCAGGATCATCTCCACACCTCAAGATCCTTCTGCTGAATTCCATCTGCAGAGTCCCCTTTGCCATGTGAGGTCACCCATCCCCAGGGTTGGGGGTGGTGCTATGTAGCCAACCACAGGCCCTCTCCACTCCCCAACCCATACCACCTTGCAGATCTGCAGAGCTGCCTGGAAAATCGGAAGCCACCAGGAACCAAGAGAGAGCAGGTCTTCAGGCCTCTGGCCCTGATCACCCTGGCTGGACTCGGTGGCTGGGTTCCAAGTGGAAGTTGAGGGACCACAGCAGAAGTCTGGGTGGGGGGAAGGGAACAGGGGTGGGTTCCAAGCTGATGTCACCACCTGAGCACAGGGGCACAGGCAGTAGAGGGCGCTGAAAGGTACCAGGTAGTGGTGAAGAACTTGGGCTTTGGAGCCAGAGAGAGCTGGTTTTGGGTCTGGCTCTTGGAGCTCGGAGGGGTTGTCCAAGCTCTGAGCCTTGATTTCCTGGTGTGGAAAGTGGGAATAATGGCACTGTTAAGGGAAACGAAGTGGGGCCTGAGGAATTCTCCATACTTTGAGTACCTACGTGATGAACTGCAGCCTGACTTAGCACTGAACTAACTGCAAGCCTCACCAGGAGCTGACTTTTGTAAGGAATCCCTGAGTCTCAGCCAATCACTGCAGCTTCAGCCAAACACAGGAGGCAACCGATCTGCCCGTGTTCAAATAAGGCAACCGCCAGCTGTAACCAGTCGAGAGGTTTCTGTGTCTCCGTTTGTCTTGTGTCTATCTGTACTTCCTGCCCATGTTGCCCAGTAGAGCTCTCTGAGCCTCTTCTGGTTCTGAGGGCTGCCTGATTTGCTAGCAGTTCTGTGCTCCATTGAACTTTCTTGAATTTAACTCTTCTAAAAGTTTTTCTTTTGATAGTTCCTACCTTGTAGGATTGTTTAGGATATTAGCTGGAAATTCCTTGTGTGCTTGGTCAAAGCTGGGCATAACTTCCTGGCACATTCTAGGTATTCAGCAAATGCTGGTTAGGATGAAAGTGTCTCCATAGCCTGGTTGTTCATCCATTCAGTGTGTGGGAGCCAGCGAGACGGTGCTGGTGTGTGTGTGTGTGTGTGTGTGTGTGTGTGTGTGTGTGTGTGTGGTGGGGGGCCAGAGTGTGGATGTGTGAGGGTGTGTAGGGGGGCCATGGGACTGGTGGGCCCAGGAAAGGATGGGGCATGCTAGGAGCTTTTTCAAAATAAAGTTTTGTTCCTGCTTGAGTGGCTCGTGATTCTGTGCCCAGCCAAGACTGTGGCAGGGGCAGTGGACACCCACCTGCTGCCAAAGATTCTTTCCTACAGAAGAAAGCCACAAGCCACTTCCTCGAATGGGGACGAACTTTCTTCCCTCTCCCTTATTCCTGGATAACCCATTGATAGGAAATTGCATTAAATGACTTCATCCCTTTGCCCCTCCACCCCCTCCACCCTCAGAGTTTATGCCTGTTGTTCGTTAGTCACTGGGTGAACTGGGAGTCTGTCCAGGGCCAGGCGCCACCCTGAGATAGAGCTCTCTGCCCACCTCCTCTGGCATGCAGGGAGGTGTGTGCACATACGTGGGTGTGCTCATGTGCACACCCGCCTGTGTGGCGTAGGGGCAGAGGAGGGTGTGGCACCCGCTCTTCAGCTTCCCGGAGTGGGCCCTGGAGATCTCCTCGGGAGCCCACTTGGAGTTTCTCTGTACTCACCTTGGAGTCTGCATCTGTGCCAGTCCTCTGTGCTGAGGAAGGACACCCTGCCTCCTGGGACTCGGTCACAGCTCCAGGCATGGCTGTTACACTGCCTGCTTGGTGTATCCTGGGTTCTGGGCACTGGGAGGGGATAATGGTGGCTGGGAGCTCTTGGAGGAGCAGATACAGCAGATAGAAGGACAAAAGCTTTGTGGCTCCTGTCACCTGAGTGACCTCGGTCACCACAGTCTTTGATCTCAGCCCGTCTCCATTTCCTGATCCAGAAAATGAGATGCAGCCCTTATCCCATGGGTAGTGAGGATAGATGAGGGAGTTTAGGTGGGTTACAGAAAGCTCATGAAGTAAAGGGCTCAGCACTTCGCCCGGTCTCCCTGGACGGAGGGGTCACAGGTGACCTCCTTCCCTTCCCATCCCGCACTTCCTTCTGCCTCCTGTCCCTTCCTCAGTCCTCACCTGCCACCATCCTGTTTGCCTAAACCAGAGCCGCCAACTTTCAAAGGAAGGTAACAGACCCCAACAGAAAGCTGTGTCTTTGTTTTTGCCTCTTTTTTTCCTTCCCCTTGCACACAGAAGAAGGAGACAGGAAAGTTTGCCAGGTCAGGCCCCATTAAACTCACAAAAGGCTCTTTGTTCCAACCTGGGATGGAATGAAAAAATAACAGAAGCATTAGAAGGGCGGGCATTTGCTTCCCTGTTCTTGGGGTGTTGGGGTGAGGCAGGCCCTGCCCTCCTCACTGGGTGCTCTTCTACCTGCTCCTTCCTCACTGCACCCTCCGGTCATGATCCTGGCCTTCGCGTTGGAACTGTAAGATGGCCTGACCAGAGGGGCTTCGGCCGTCTTTGATTCTAGCCAGTTTCTGATTTTTTAAATTGTGATGCGTCACAGTGAAGTTATATGTACAAAGTTTCCATAGCACTTCCCCGTGGTTTGTATTGTTGGGAGTGGTGTAACTAAGGCTCTTGTCAAAGGTCAGACACCTGGTTACTGGCTGAGCTGGGCCTAAAACCAGGTCACTTGCTATCAGGCTTGGCTTTATCTGTTGTCACGTGCTGCCTATAATCTCTGGCACTGGCTGTGAACAATTCTGCTTGTTCTAATACTAAGTCTCTAGTACAGAGAGATTTGTAGCAAGATTTTTTTGTCCCATTAACCATTAAGGTCATAATGACTTTCTAGGCAGCTTACCATGTGACTGTGCAATTGGACAGTGTGGAACCTGTGAGCCAGAACACGACAGCCCTGCTTCTAGTGTTAATCCAATAGCACTCAGTCATTCCTCAGAATAATGATGACGTGAGGCCTTTAGGGGGGATATTTGCCTCAGCTTTTAATACTGGTAGTTGTGATGCCCGTGGTATGCAGAGCTGAGTACAGCCATGCTGAAATAAACCAGCACATGAGCCCAAAAGGAAGAGCCTGTTGCTCCCAGGAACACTGGCTGCAGGAGACCTGTGTGCACTCTTGGTGGCTGGGCTAGGTGGCTGGGTCGGGTGGCTGTGGGCACACGGCAGGGGAACTGGTCCTCAGTCAGGCATCTCTAGGGGCTCCGATGGAGTGGGTCTCACCAGCCAGGATCATGACTCACCTTAGGCAGCCAGAAAGGCAGAACGTGGGGTGCTTCAGGTGAAACTGTGGCAGGGAGTGAGCTTTTCTCCCTCTTCTCAAAACAGGCCAAATGGCCCAGCCCATACCTGCTTGTAAGGACAGACAAAACAAAAAAGAGCTAGATGATTGTGAAATATCTCCGTGGCATTGTTTGGTGGCAGGATGCAGGTGTGGCGTGCTGCCCAGGCCCTTCTGGGGGCAAAGACACAGGTACAGGCTCGTCTAGCTCTCGATGATCAAGTGCTTGTCACCACGCTGGGTTCTCGGTGCACACCAGGATTTTGAAAAGATAACTTTTCCTTTGGATTGAGAGAGCCAAGTTAGTAAGGAAGAGTAATTAGCAAGTTAGAGTTAGTTAGAATTCTAATAAGGAAGCGAGGAACTCTGATTGGTTAATCAGAGTTAGGAAGTTAGAGTTCTGTTTTGTAAGAGCTTGGTTAGGAGTATGATCGACATATGATAAACTGCCCCAGTTTAAATATTCATAAGTGTGTCCACATGTGAAACCACAGTGAGGTGAGACCATCCCTGAAAATAAAACAGTGAGCAGGGCTGTTGTCCCCGAAAGTTCCTTGTGCCCCTTGCAGTCCCTCCATCTCCCCCAACCCCCAACACCTGGGCGACCACTGCCAATGTTGAAGAGCCCTTCAACTGCTGGGTGCATTTTGACCTCAGGCATTTTAAAATATGAAATAAAATAAAAGAAAATGTTGTATCTTTGGGCTGGGGTTGTGGCTCAGAGGCAGAGCGCTTGCCTAGCATGTGTAAGGCACGGGGTTCGATTCTCAGCACCATGTATCAATCAACCAATCAATAAAGATCCACTGACAAGTTAAAGAAATATTTTTAAAAAAGTGTTGTATCTGAGAATCCATGGGATGGGGCGCTTTGAGCACTAATCTGAGGAGACGTCTATAACCTTTAAGGTCTGGAAGCCTGTGGCTGGGTGGGATGAGAGTATTGCTCAAATCAGCTGCCTTGGACCGCAGATTCTGGGATTCAAATTCAAGCCTTTTGGCTTCTGTGGCCCCGGCTCCTGTGACCACATCAAATAGTGTTTGCTAACCAGGTACAGGGAAGTTGGGCACTTGCCTAATAGGTGGCCGGGGGCTGGCCCAGGCCTCTGTAGGAGAAGGGGCAGTGTCAGTGGCCAGAGCCCTTGGGAATGTTTCCCAGGTCCCTGCTGACCGCCCGCCGGCAGTGTGGCCTAGAGAGAGGGCTCTGGGGAGGGAAGTCAGGGGAACTGGAGCCTCCCAGAAGCAGTAAACTGGGAATCAGGCGTGGGGACAGGTTCTGCCCTGTTTCTCACAGGACTCCAGGGCCTATCATGGGGCCTGGTGCAGGAGAGGATTGGTAGATTTGCTCCATGAACAAGGAAGAACGAGCCCATTGGTGAGGAAGAATCAGGAAAGGCTTCACGGCAGATGTAGAGTCTCAGTGAGTGGTGGTGGGGGTGCCGTTTTGCTTAGATTTGGCTTTGGTCCAAGGGGTCAGCTAGCCACCAATTGCTTGGGGAGGTAATAAGCCTGGTGGAATGGCTACCCGCTTTGAGGTCAGCAAGCCCAGGTCAGAGGCCTGTCTCTGTCACTCTGCTGTGGGATTTTGGGCATGTCCCCTAACCTTGGTAAGCCTCAGTTTATCCATATGGAAAATGGGGCTTAATGATAGTATTCCCACAGATTTGTCTCAAGAACTAAGTAAGTTTGTATCAAGAGGTGCCTGGATCGGGTTCGATCCTCAGCACCACATACCAACAAAGATGTTGTGTCCGCCGAGAACTAAAAAATAAATATTAAAAATTCTCTCTCTCTCTCTCTCTCTCTCTCTCTCTCTCTCTCTCTCTCCTCTCTTACTCTCTCTTAAAAAAAATAAAAAAAAAATAAAAAAGAAATATCACACTCCCCCCTCCTTAAAAAAAAAAAAAGAGGCTGGCTGGTACACGGATAGCACTGGGGAAGCAGTCTCTATTACACCTGCGCGGGTTTGAAATCCAGAGCTATTAGTGAAGCCAACTTCCCCACCTCCTCTGGGCTTGGAGACATCCTGCTTTCTCCCCTGGTTAGAATGTGCTGGTGAAGAGCAAGCAATGAGTCATCTGCTGTGCCTGGAGCGAGCCCTATACTTGGTCCTGGCCACGCTGCTCCTCCCACCTAGAATTCCACGCCCCTCTCTGAACCCATTGTGGAAGGACTGGCTCAGGTCCCACCACTTCCAGGGAGCCTTCCCTGATTTCGCTGACTTGGAACTTTGAGTGCTGAGGTTTTCTCCTCCCTCTAAGCCCCCACAACTATTTTTGTTGTCACTCCACACTACCTTACGATTGAGAGCGCAGAGCCTGGCACTGTTTCCTGTTTTGCATATCAGTATTTGGGTTCTCATTGTGATCTTTGAAGGCAGAAATTATGTCTTATGCTTCTTTGTGCGTTGGGTTGCATCTTCAGGATGGTGTTAAACAGAAGATAGGAGGTCACACAACAGGTGAGTCACTAGAGAGAACCAAGGCCAGTCCTTGTGGTCATCACACACACACACACACACACACACAGTGTTTTAGTGACAGTGGGAAAGTATCTGTGTGTTGGTGTGTGGTGGCGCTGCTGGTGTCCCTAGAATTGCATGTCCCTAGAGTTGCATGCCCTCCAGGGATGCCCAAAGCAGCAGGTGTCTCTAATTCTGTGGCCTTTAAAAAGGCCATAGAGGATTAGCCCATTAGAAACATCATCCTGCCCAGGGCTCTGGCCAATCCATTCATTGGTAGGCACTGTCCATCATGGGGTGTCTTTTGGTGCTGGTGTGCTGAGCTCCTAGGACAGGATTGCGATGGCTTGTCATCAGCTTGCGTTCCTTAATTTTATTCAGCTTGTGGTCTGACCTGGAGCTGCTTCCCTGGGGATTGTCCTTGCTGACCCACACCAAAAGCCTAGCAATGACTAGATGCTGTTCCTCGCAAACCACCGGGCAATGCCTGGGGCCAGTGACCTCGAAGCTTCCAGGGAGGCCCAGGCAACCCCAGGGGCCTCCCGATTTGCAGCGCACCCCCACTGCTGCGTCTGCCCTGCTCTTTGATACACTGCTTTGGAATGACTCATAACTAATGTTTCCTGTCAACAAAAACAAACACCCAGAGAGAGGCCCTCCTTGCCTAAACAATTCTTGAAATTGAACTGGAAGCGAAAATCCATGACACAAAGGGCTTTGCAGGGGAAGAGGGAAGGAGAGAAGCCAGAATAAACACAGATGATCCAAACAGCCGGGGGCCTGAGGAGGCACACACTTAGGTGGGTGGGCTCATGCCCACCTCTGAGGGAGGGAATAGAAACACTTAGCTTCTTCCCCACATCGGAACTTGAAGGTGGTGCTTTGCCCCCATCTCTTGGCAGGGACCTTACCGGCCCAGAGGTCCATCTAGCCACACTTCTTTTTTTTTTTTTTTTGTTTTTTTGCTAGTTAGCCCTGGGTTCCAGATCATACCCAGTGTCGTTGTGAAATGAGAAGAACATGGGCTTTGAAGTCAGCAAGGCCTGGCCTGCCCAAGATGGCCCGGCTTCCTTCTAGCTTTACAGCCTCAGCAGGTCCCTTCACCTCAAGGGACCTTGGTTTGCTTATCTGTAAAATGGGTGTGATGCCTGTCTGGGAGATAGCTGTGGTTATTAAAGAGGAGTTTGGATTGCCTAATGGCTGATCTTATTTGATTTAATATATTTATCTCTCCAATAAGCCTTCTGGGATGAGTAAGAGGAAGTTGAATAGAATTCATCCTCCACCACTGGACACCAGCAGCACGTAGGGAGGGAGGGAGCAGTTAGCTTGGTCTGTACAGCAGCTGCTGTGACTTGGGGCTTTGGACAAGTGGAATCGTGTCCCCTTGCCACAGGAAGGATGCTCATGGGCGTGCAGAAAGGCGGTGCCCTGATCCCAGGCCACTGGTTTATTTCTGGCCATGATGACCTTTGCTGCCTTCTCACAAGCAAAAGGATCTCCCTTCAACCTCTGGCAAATGCCCATGGGTCCAGGCAGGGCATGTTGGCCAGGGTGCAGATACTGAGAAGGCGCTGGTCCCTTAGGCTCAACATGCACACTGCCTCTTGGGCCTCTGGGGAAGGTGCTGGGCTTGTGAAAAGAGTCTTAAAAATCTCCGCTCTGGCTAGGCTCCCCGACGGCAGGGTAGAGACCACTGGTTGGATTCTGGAGGGGCACATTCCATTTCAATGGAAAGAAGAACTTTCCATCAATGATAACAAAAACTTTCCTGTTGCAGTATGGATTCTCATAAACCTTCACCCTGCTTTGTCCATCCTTAACTTGTTCACTGGTGGTAGTGTGTGTGTTTAGCCTAAGAACACAACATCAAAGTCATTTAGAAAGACTGTTGGACCTCAAGCTCTGTTAAAGTAGATAGACCTGAACCAAAGAGCCATGACCCTGACGGCCAAGTTCTGCCAAAGCCGGTGATGCTAAGACAATCCAGGCAGACCGTGTTTCTCAAAAGGTGATTCCCTGGGACGAGACCCGTCTCCGCCTGGGTGTGTCCACATTGCAAAAGTCTCCCAGTGACATTGCCATATTGATCCTGGAGGAGGACTGAGGGAAGCAGGCAGGGTGAGTTTTGTCTTCCTTTTGCAGAGGAGGATAACCTGCCCAAGATGGCCCGGCCAGCAAGTTGCAGGTCTGGCAGGAGAGACAGGTCTTCTGGCTCCTGTATGAAGCCTTGTGTGGAAAATGAGTGGGCTGCCTCATGAGCCCAGAGGGCCAAAAAGAAATCAGATCACTTAGGACCATCTGGAGCCCAGATTTATTCCATGAAGGTATGCTCTTGGACTGCTGGTGGGAGCAAAACCTGGAATAACATTCAGGGGTGTGATTTGGCAATATGGATCAAGACCTTCAAAGATGCCTCCATGAATGAAGAAGTGCTTTTTACTTCCAGGAGAGAGTCTTCAAAATGGGCATCAGGTTGAAAGGTTAAACATCGAGTTAGCACATGACCCAGCAGTCCATTCCTAGGTGGATGCCCACAGAAGTGAAACATGTATCCGCACCAAAAACGTCATACATGAATGTTTATAGTGGCACTGCTTATAATAGCCCAAAAGTGAAAACAGTCTACTGTTCATTAACTGCTGAATAGATAAATAAGATATAGTATATCTGTATATGGAATATTATTTGGCAATAAAAAGGAATGAATATTGATAGATGTTACAACATAAATGATCCTTGAAAAACTATGTTATTTGAAAGAAGCCAGTCACAAAAGGCCACATACTGTGTGATTGCATTTACAGGAAATGTTCAGGAAAGGTAAATTTATAAAAAGAAAATTTAGATTAGGGTCATGACAAAACTCACCCTGCCCTTCAGGATCAATGTGGCAATGTCACTGGGAGACTTTTGTAATGTGGACACACCCAGGAAGAAGTGGGTCTTGTCCCTGGGAATCACCTTTTGAGAAACACGGTCTAACTGGTGTGCCTTAGTTTAGATTGGGTGTTGGAAATTGGTGTGTGTGGAAAATGGAGATTGAGTGCTAATGAGCATGATGCTTATTTAAGGGGAACTGAAATATTTAAAAATATATCATGGTGAAGGCTGCTCACTACTGTGAATATACCAAAAGCAAAGCAAAACAAAACAAAACATTGAATTATACGACCCCTGACAATCACCGATCTGTTCTCCATTTCTATGTTTTTGTCATTTCAAGATTGTCAGAAATTATTATAAATGGGATCATGTAGTATGAAACCTATTGGGACTGGCTTTATTCACTCAACCTAATTCTCTGGATATTTATCCAAGTTATTGAGTTTCTATACTTCATTCCTTTTTTATTGCTGAGTAATATTCTGTGGTATGGATGTACCACATTTGTTTACCAAAGGATATATAGACTGCTTCCAGTTTGGGGCTATTGCAGATGAAGTTACTATGAACATTCCTAAACAGATTTAAAATTTTTCCATTTTTATCAGAATAGAAGTTTTTACTTCTATGCAGTAAATGCCTAGGAGTACAACTGCTTTGCCATTGAGTAGTTACATGTGTATTTTTTAAAATAAAAGAAATGGAAAAACTATATAGTAACTGTATCATTTTATAGCAAGTAGGAGTGATCCAATTTCTCTGCATGCTCACCAACACTTGGTGGTATTGCCATTTTTTATTCTGGAGATAGATAGTGCTATCTCGTTGGGGTTTTAGTTTTCATTTCTCTAATGAATAACGATGTTGGATACCTTTTCATGTGCTTATGTATTTCCTCTTTCATGAAATGTCTTTTTTGGGACTTTTGATTTTAATTTTTCTATTTTCTTATTAGACTTCTAAGTTTTTTACTGTTGAATTTTAAGAGTTCTTTATATTCCGTATTCAATATAGTAGTTCTTTGTTGAATATATGTTTTGCAAATATTGTCTCCCAGTTTGGAGATTATTGATCATAAGATTGGTACCTTGTCTAAAATCTTTGGGCCACTTCTTAAATCCAAATACTTTCCCTATCTTTTTTTTTTCCTTAATGTTTAATGGTTTTAAATTTTATTTTTAAGTCTGTGATGCATTCTGAGTTAAAATCCTAAAAGATATGATGTGTAAATTGAATTTTTCCCCCTCTATGGCTGCTTAATTGCTGACAGTTCCATTTATTGAAAGGGCTATATAAATTCCATTGAATTGCTTTTGTATCTTTGTCAAATATCAGATGGATGTGTTTGTGTGGGTTTATTCTCTACTGTGTTCCATCAATCTATATGTTTATCCGTTCACCAACACCACATAGTCTGTATTGACAATTATCTAGTGTCTCTAGATAATAAGTCTTCAAATTAGCTGCACTGATTTCTTCCCATATTATTTTTCTTTTTCAAAGTGTGTTAGCTATTATAGTTCTTCTGTTTTCCTGCATGAATTTTGAGGTGATCTTGCCTATCCTCTATCTATAGAAATCTCGCTGGGGTTTTAATAAGAACTGCTTTAACCTTGTTTGTCAATTTGGAAAGAACTGACGTCTTCAATATGTTGTCTTCCAGTTCATTGACATGGTATGTCTTTTATCAGTAATTTTGTGGTTTTCTCCATATAAGTCCTGTATGTATTGGGTTAGTTTTAATATAAGAATTTTTTAGGTGATTACAAATGGTATTTTAATTTAAGTGTTCATTTGTTTACTGTGTGTGTGTGCTCTCTTTTGTACATTTTGTACACATGCACTTTTGTACATTTAGCTTGTATCTTGTTGCCTGGATAAACTCACCGATCAGTTCTAAGAGCATTATAACATTTCCATGGGATTTTTGTATATAGGCCATCATACATCTACAAATAAGGATGGCTTTATTACTTCTTTTTGATCTTGTGTATTTTATTCCCTTTTCTTGACTTATTACACTGATTAGAACTTCTACTACTATGTTGAATAGAGTGGTTTGGTCTTTCATCATTAACTCTAATCTTAGGTGTGGTCTTTCTGTAGTGTTCTTTGTTAAGTTGGGGAAATTCCCTTTTATTCCTTTTTTTTTTCTGATAGTTTTTTTGAGAACCATAAATGGGTATTGAATATTGTCAAACTTTTTGTATGTATCAATATATTCATGTGAATTTACTTCCTTGAACTATTAACACGATGGTTTATGTCCATTTTTTTTTAACATTAAACCAGTCTTGTATTCCTGGAACAAACACCAATTGGTAATGTTGTAGGGACAGCCAAGACAAGACAACAAAGATAGCAGGAAACAGTTTTATTTAGCTGCAGCCAGGTTTAGAGGGGACAGCTTTTGCTGTAATCAATCAATCCCCTGAACCCTGTGGTTTCAGAATTTTATACCCAGCACATGAGGGAGGGGCTCAGAAGTTCACAGTCTGTAGAAGTTCACATAAAAGCAGTTTTTTTTCTTTCACTGTTCTGGGCAAGTTAAACCCTTCAAGGACAACACCTGAGAAGAGGAGAGCTTCTTCTTCCCTTTCTTTCTTCCTCTTGCCAGCTATTACCACAGAGCCCAATTGGTAACTTCTCTTATCTTAGGAATGTAGACATCTCTGTAAAGTCCCAGCTCAAGGCCAGAGGCCTTGTTTGCATATTTCTACAAACTACTATACTGGATACATGTTGGTGAGAAACTAGTAAGGGGGTGTCCAGCACCTGGAGTGCTGATTTCTTTCCAGCCAGTGGCCAAGAAGGTAACACGAAAATAGGAAGTATATCTACATTGAACTCTGTTGTGAAGACTCTTTTGCTGAGAGCCTAAAATCAGCCAGGGTGAAGATTTCTATGGAGAAATGGGGTGCCACTATAGTAATAGTGTATAATTCTTTTTATATTTTGTTAAATTCTATTTGCTATTATTTTTAAAAGGGATTTTGTATCTATATGCATGAACTATATTGATTAATAGTCTTATTTCTTTTTTTTTGTATATGTTTCTTGGTTTGGTAAGTATTTACTGTTGTTCTATTTTCTGGGAGAGATTATATAAAATTGCTATTGGCTTCTCTTAAAATGTTCGATAGATTCTCCAGTGAAATCATAAAAGCCTCAAGATTTCTTTTTTTGAGAGTTTTAAAATGGCAAATTCAATTTCTTGATAGTTACAGGGTTACTCAAATGACCTAATTCATATTGGGTGAATTGTAGTGGTTTGTGTTTTCAGGGAATTGATCCATTTCATCTAACTTGTCATATTTATGTGGGTGGCATTCCATTACTGCTCTTTGGATATCTGTTGGGTCTGTGGTAATATCGCCTATTTTATTCTTGATATTTGTAATTTATGTTTTCCCTCTTTTTTTTCTTTTGTCAGTCTTGCTAGAAGTTTGCAAGATAAGATTAAAAATTCTAACTTTCATGATCAGAAAATTTTTTTTTCAAAATAAAAAGAACAGTGCATAATGTGTTATAAGACTGGGGCTTAAAAACTGGGCTATCATTTACTAATCAAGTGACCCAGTCATCTCGGTTAATCTCATTGAGCCTCATTTTTAGAATCTGTAAAATGGAAATCATAATATGCATCTTTATACAGTTATCATATTAAATAAGTCAAGGCCAAGATTTATTAGAGTATTTTGCAAATGCTCAAGTATTTTGCACACGTTATGGTCGGTTATGGTTGTGTTTTAATTAGAGGGAGGATCAAAAAAATTCTTTTGGGTCCTTTATAACTATTTACTTTTAAGCTTCTGTGATTTTTTCACTGAGGAGCAAACAAAAGGATAATAGAATTTAGAGGACTCTGAAGTATCTTGTGCCTATGGACAGAATTCTCCACAATTGTTGTGCCTCAGGTATTTCTGGAAGCCTGTGAGTTTAAGTAGGACCCAACAAATTTGTATTTTTCCGCAAAGTTTCCTTCAAATGTCTGTGCTATTTTTCCCCTAGCACATAAGTACTTACTGCAGCATGGAACTTAATTTCTGGTTAGGAAAATAAAGATATTGGGTTAAGATACATTGTATGTTTGTATAATTATACCAAAATGGATTCTGCTGTCATATATAACTAAAAAGAGTCCATTAAAAAAAAAAAGATACAGGGTTAAAATATTCTCCTGAAAGGGAAGAAAAATTTTCTGAGGTTTGTTTTTCACTTTACTAGAAACTCTTCTTCTTCCTATGAAGTTGTAATTATTCCCCAAAGCAGGTGATTGCAATCAGAATCCCAAGAACAGGCTATCGGTTTTACAACCACCATTTCCTCATGGCAGGAAGGGAGTGGGGCCTGCTGGGTGTGTCAGGGAGGGACAGAGGGTTTCGAGGTGACTGGGTTCCCTCCTGTGTTACTTAACTTTAAAGTCCTCCTCCTCGCCTGTCTGCGACTCCCCTTTCATTGCAAAGCTGGCCCTGTGGGAACTTCTGCAGCATCTCCCACCCTCTTAGTGGTAACCTTCAGCCTTCCTTCTGGGTCTTCTGTTCTTCCTTCACCAGCAACCAGTCACTTGGATTAGGAGGTGCCCTTTCTTTCCTCTTATATGATACTCTCTTCCAAATCCACCCTCTCCTCTGGATGGTGTCTTCTGGATCAGGAGAAGCATGGCCTAAGCTTTTCTAAGGATATTGCAGAAGATCCCAGAATCTGTTCAGTTAATGAACTCATCCGCGCTTCAAGACTCAGTGTAGTACCAGCTCTCTCAAAGTTCACTATTCATTCAAAACACAGCATTCATGCACAAATGGCATTCTGCTATTTTAGAAGATATAATTATGATATCTTTTTATTACCTGCTCTTTGACAATCAAGACTGGGAGTTCTTTTGGGTTCAAGGTCTTTCTCCATTGTTTTTTTTAGTTTAATTGTAACATGGTAAACACATAACATAAAATTGACCATATTCACCATTTAAAAAATGTACAATTAAGTGGCATTAAGTACACATCCATAACCACTATCCATTTCCAGAACTTTTTCATTATGCCAAACAGTAACACTCTACCCATTAAACAATATCCCCATTTATTTTTTTATCTTCCCTCTTGTGTTGGAGGACTTGCATTAGTCCAGATAGGACATGATGAGAATGTGCCCTTGGAGCTGGCAAGGCATTGGCTAAGTTCCTGCCACCTTCTTGACACCTTGTGGGAACTTAAATGCTCTTAAAAATTGAACCAACCTGAGAGCTGGGTATTATAGGCATCCTTTACAATTCTTGGCCCTTTGTTTAAACTCTTCTCACAAATGAAATCCTATCACTTGCAGAAACTGAAGGTCATTAATTTAAGCAAAACAAGCCAGGCACAAAAAGACAGATAACACACATTCATTTGTGAAATTAATAAGTTGATCTCTAGAAGAATGGAATGGACTAGTGGCCAGTAAAGACTGGGAAGGACAAGGGGCAGGGGTGGGGACCAAAGAAGTTCAATAAGGGGCACAGAAATGCAGTTAGAGGGGAAGGATTCATTCTGTTTTTCTATAGCATAGTGGGGAAACTATTGATTAAAATGTCCTATGATGTATTCCAAAATGACTAGAGAATGAAAGTATGAAATTCCTGACACATAAAAATGATCAATGTTTGAAGAGAGGGAAATGATTATTATCCTGATTTGATTATTATACATTGTGTATATGTATTGAATTACCATGATATAGCCCACAAGGATGTACAAATATTATGTCTAAACTTTAAAAATTTAAGAGAATGACTTTGATTTTTACTGCAGAGAGGTCTCTCTTTCATGAACCTCCAGATTCTGTTATCAATTTTTTTTTTCAAATCAGTTTCACCCATCTAATTTTGATAGCCATGAGATGAAATAAAAGGTGAAGCAATGGACACTCAGTCCTGAAGGTGCTCAGAGCCTGGTGTTGGGGTGTTAGGAACTAGGGTCTTCCTTCCACTTATCAGATCTATGCGGCTCTTGACTTGAAATCATGATTTTTATTATGGTGATACAATCGAAGAACACGTCTGCTTGAATTTTCTCAAAGGTAGATAATAAAAAGCTTTCCTACTAGAAAACTGGGGAGATATAGAACTCAATGTAGGGTACATGATCCCCATGTTTTTGTTGTTTTTTTTTTTTTGGAGAGAGAGAGAGAGAGAGAGAGAGAGAGAGAATTTTAATATTTATTTTTTTAGTTTTCGGTGGACACAATATCTTTGTATGTGGTACTGAGGATCAAACCCGGGCCGCATGCATGCCACATCCCCAGCCCAACATGATCCCCATGTTAGGACAGGAAGAGCAGCTCCTTGAATATCAACTGACAATGAAGGAAACACCTGCCTCCAGTCCCGCTCTGGCAGTGATTGTTCTGTGACTTAGGAACCAGAGAGACTTATCTGGGTAAATGTAGCTCACGGTCTCTCATGAGGTTTCCATCAAGCTGTTACCTGGAGCCTGTGTCACCTCAAGGCTGGGATCCACCTCTAGGCTCACTCATGCCATTGTTGGTGCACGTCAGCTACTTGTGGGTTGGTGATTTTTTCTAGAGCGAGTGATCTGAGAGAGAGCCCAAGATGGAAGCCGTAGTCTTTTATGATCAAATCTCAGAAGTTATACACTAGCATTTCTGTGGCCTTCTGTTTTTCACTGATCAACTCTGGTCCTTGTGGGAAGGGACAACAAAAGGACGTGAATTCCAGGAGGTAGGGGGCATGGGGACTATCTGGGAGGCTCCCTGCCGTAGGCTTTAGCCCCTTCTACTCTGTCTATCCTTGTTAAATTCGTCAATAATCCTCATGTCACTAAATCCAGTGGCTTATTCTCAGTCTTCTTTTTATAAGACCCATCATAGGTCCCTTCTGAAAAAACTCTCTTTTCTTTCTTTTCTAAAATTTATTTTTTCTTTTTATTTATATGTGACATTAGAATGTACTTTGACGTGTCATACATACGTGGAGTATAACTTCCCATTCTTGTGGTTGAACATGATGTGGAGTTACACTGGTTGTGTATTCGAAAATGAACATAGGAAAGTCATGTCTGATTCATTCTACTGTCTTTCCTATTCCCATCTCCCCTCCATTGCCTCCATCTCCCCAATCTGATGAATAACTCCCACTCACCCTCCCACCCCTGTGCCTACTGTGAGTCAGCATCTGCATATCAGAGAGAATATTTGGCCTTTGGTTTTTTGGGATTGGCTTATTTCACTCAGCACAGTAGTTTCTAGTTCTATCCATTTACTTGCAAATGTCATAATTTCATTCTTATTTATGGTTGAGTAATATGGTGTATATGTACCACATTTTGTTTATCTATTCATCTGCTGAAGGGAACCTAGGTTCGTTCCATAGCTTAGCTATTGTGAGTTGAGCTGCTATAAACATTGTAGTGGCTGCATCACAGTAGTATGCTGATTTTAAGTCTTTTGGATATAACCGAAGAGTGGGATAACTGGGTCAAATGATGGTTCCATTCCGAGTGTTCTGAGGAATCTCCATACCACTTTCCAGAGTGGTTGCACCAATTTGCAGTCCTACCGGCAATGTATGAGTGTGCCTTTTCCCTACATCCTTGCCAACATTTATTGTTATTTGTATTCCTGATGATTGGCATTCTGACTGGAGTGAGATGGAACTTGGTATAGGTTTTTTTTTATATATATATTTTATTTTTTTGTTGTAGTTGGACACAAGACCTATTTTTTATAAACTTATTTTTATGTTGTCTGAATATCGAACCCAAAGCCTCACACATGCTAGGTGAGCACTCTACCTCTGAGCCACAACCCCAGCCCTCAGTGTAGTTTTAATTTGCATTTCTCTAATGGCTGGTGATGTTGAACATTTTTTCATATATTTGTTGACTGATTGTATTTCTTCTTCTGTGAAGAAACACTCTTTCCTTGGTACTAGGTTTGAATGTCCCCTCCAAAACTCACATTGAAATTGAATTGCCACGGTGATGGTATGAGGAGATGGGACCTTTAAAAGGTGATAGGTCATGGAGGTTTCATCCTCCTGAATGGATTAAGGTTGTTAATCCTTTTTTTTGGTATTGGGGATTGAACTTGGGCACTCAACCACTGAGCCACATCCCCAGCCCTATTTTGTGTTTTATTTAGAGACAAGATCTCACTGAGTTGCTTAGTGCCTCACCATTGCTGAGGCTGGCTTTGAACTTGTGATCTTCCTGCCTCAGCCTCTGGAGCCACTGAGGTTATAGATGTGGGTCACTGGGCCAGGCAAGTTTGTTAATCCTTAAGTGGATTTGTTATTGAGGGAGGGGTCAGTTATGGAGGGTTAGTTATGGATACAATCCTATGACAATCCTTATAAAAATGATGTGTTTGGCTTGGTTTCCTCTCTTTGTCTTGCCCATGCTTGCTTGCTCTTTTTCTGCATTATGATCCAGCACTAGGATCCAGCACCACATTCTTGTATTTCCTATCCTCCAACCATGAGTCAAATAAATTTCTATTGTTTATAAATTACCCAATCTCAGGCATTCTGTCATAGCAGCAGAAAGTGGACTGAGATTCTTGGCTTCCAGTACTTTCCTAGTTTAATTTCTCCTTTATCTTATCATCCTCAATCTACCTTATGCTGTAATTTACTTGCTATGCTAATTGTCTCACTCATATCTAAGCTCCATGATATTTTTGTCAGTGTCGTTTGCTATTATAGTTATCATTGCAGCTGATCAGTGCCAAGCACATGGTAGGCCCTGAATTTCCCCAGGGAAATAAAGCATTTCCTCTAAAACTGTTCAGAATCAAAACTGAAATGGGAGGAAGGAATCATTTGGACAAGGTGAATTTTATTTACAATTTCAACTGGACCATACCTGGGAGTCTGTAAGTTCAGGATGAACTTGCTCCAGGCCTCCATGGAAAAGAAAACAGTGCTCAGCTGAGTCCTCATCCCTGACAGTGTGGCTTCTGGAGACCTTGTTGAAGGAAGGACTGTTCTCTCTGCCTTCTTACCAGGAAGACCACAGCATTCAAGCTTCACAGCACCTGGGGTGCCAGGACTTCTAACTCAAAGAGACCAAGGCAAACGGTGTGTAATCCTAAGAGATTCTATCGGCTTCCCTTCTTCTTGAGTACAGGCTGGGGTGAGGTCTGATGGCCCCTTAACTTTTTGAGATGATGAGTCTCTGCTATAGACTGAATGTTTGTGTCCACCCAAATTCATATATTTTTTCCACAACCCCCCCACCCCCCTGCATGTTGCTATTTGGAGTTAGAGCTTTATGGAGGTAAGTTAGGTTACAAGAAGTCATAAGGAACAAGCTCTAACCCAACATGACTAATGTCCTTACAGGAAGAGATAACAGAGAGCTTCCTGTCTCTCTGCCACATGAGAACAAGGTGGGAAAGTGACCATCAGCAAGCCAGGAAGAGAAGCCTCACCAGGAACCAAATCCTATAGGCACCTTGATCTTGGAGCCTCCAGCCTCCAGAACCGTGAGAAAATTCATGTCCATGGTACTCAGTATGGTAGCCCGGGTAGAGTGAGACAGGCTCCGTGGCTCTCACAGCCACTCTGTCTATACTGTGCCTACACCCTGGCTACCATCTCCATCCTGGCCAGGCTGTCTCCTCGCTCTCCTTGGAGGCCCTGGCTAGTCCCTGATGTCTGGCTCTGCTCTTGCCATCCCTCTTGAGATGCCCTCTCCCCTCTTTGTGTTCTTTAGGTTCACTCTCCCTCCTCTTTTGCAAAGCTGTGTCTGATTGCCCTGTGCTCTTCCTTCTTTCGTCTGTTACATTTGTATTCAGCATCCTGCATTTTATTAATTACATGTCCTGTGCTTGTTTGCAGTGATGACTTTGGGTCCATAGACCCTGGAGAATTTGTTTCTTGATGACAAGGACTTTGCTTTGTCCTTCATAGCTCATCAAAGATGTCCATAGTATGGTTAACTGAGTGATAAGCATACAAGTCAAGCACATAAAGAAAGCAATAAGGATTCCAGGAGAACTGGAGACAGGACTAGAAATAGAAAACAGCATGAAAAATCCAAACAGTCGGGGAAACGGGGGAGGCCCTTGGGGGAAGAGAGGAGGTCAGACTTAAAAATAGAACAATTTGGCGTCACAACTTCTTTTATTGGCGTTTATGAAGAAGCCTGATTGAAGCCCATGTTTATGAGTCTTGGATGTATACCTTAGGCAACCTCGAGGGCTTGGAATCCAGTTGACAGATTTCTGTTTTTTCTCTTCAGGGAAAACTTGAATCAAGGCTTTGCAAAAGGACTGAAGTAGACATTCACATCATCCAGCCATTCACCCAGACATGTATTGACCGTGCTGAAAATTTACCTTGAGCTTCTGCATCAGTTTATCTTTTGGGGGACCCCTTCCAAGTCCCCGAAGGGGTCGATGATATGTTCATATGGTTATATACTTTTTTTTTTAATTTGCAAAATCATATACTTTAATTGCAATCAGTAAGATGGCTGCCTTTTCCGTCTTCCTCTGGTGGTTCTTAGTCACTTCATGGGTAAACTATCTCCAGCTGTCCTCCTACAGACATGACTTCAGGGGCATTTCTACCACCCTCTGGGTTCTGGCACAGGAGTCCAGAAATGCTGGTTTTATTGTCATGTGGACGCATCCCAGGGTACTAGGCCCCAGGGGAGAAGGGAAGCAGAATAGAAAAGAGGTCTGAAATACATAGAGCCAGACACTGGGAAATTCTTACAATTACCAGGTTTTGAAACAGGATTTAGTTCCCATCGAAGCCTAATCACAACTGAAGTGAATGAATGAAATGCACATTGACATAAATATATGATTTTCCACTTTCCAAACACCACTAATAGAATTTTTTCTTCATTCTAGCAAGAAAGGCTCTAAATACAAACATCATCCTCTATGAGGGAACTCTCGTATTCCCTGCAAAATGAGAATGTGAAAGGGACCAGATGCCAGGCTCCTCATGTCCCATATGCCTTGTTGAAGTTTCTATGTTCTAGGTTAAAGAAATTTTCTTAACTGTTCTTTGGACTTTCCTGATGTCCCTGCAGCCTCTTGAACAGAGGGCTTCATTGTTGCAAAACCTCTTTGAGTGTTTTTGTTCTCTTTCCAGTGGAGACCTCTATTTGGCTACAGAACTAAAGTTTCCTCACAGGTTTTGGATTACAAATAGAGTCTTACTCTATCCCCTGGGTCTCCTCTGGGAACACCATTTTATTTTTAAAGTTGTGACTGTGCAGAACTGGGATTTTGCATAAAGCTACCAAGATTCCAGATTCATGGACTGAAAATTTCCTTTTAAAATTAGATAGGGGAGTTTGAACCAGGGTTCTTATTTGAATAGCCTAGTTCTTGGAAATGCAGCTGGTGTCTCTTGGGACATTCTAAAAGAGACTCTATGCATAAGTTCAAGCATTTGCTTGCTCAGCATTAGCCTCCATAGGGAGAACTTCCTATGGGGAGGGCTGGGTGGGGACTTTAGGAAATGCAAAGGTACTTTTTGTTTATCTGGGCATAACTCCTGTGCAGGTTAAATGTTCTCCAGTTTGTTTGTTTGTTTTTTTTTCCTGCAGACATCTCCAAATCTGTGCTATTGTGAAATTCTCTCATGTCTAGTCACAACTTTAACTGAAGACGTTTTTGTTGTTGTTGTTGCTGTTTAAGACCATTTAGATTTTACTGGAGAAGAACAACTCTATCATTTTTTCCCCTAATCTTCCCTTCTGAAATGAAAGACAGTGATCTAATCACCTTGAGGTATTTTCTTTCCCAAGCAACAGAGTCACTATCCTTCAAGGAGCTTCTGCCTGATCTGCCCTTTGGTGATGGTGATAGGAATGGAAGTCCGGGCTGCAGGGGGAGAATTCAGGGTCTCCACCAGGCTGAGCGCACAGCCTGGGTTGTTAGGACCTCTTTCTCAGCTAGATCTCTCGTCATAGCTGGAAGAGTCCAGGGAATATTCTGGGATGTCGAGCCTGCTGTGAACATGGAGAACCGGCAGGGTGAGGGGGAACCAGGCACCCCAGAGTCCAGCCTGGCCGACCAGTGCTGCAGGTGGTGGGATGTGAAGTGTCATTTGGTCTCTGGGTTCTCTTAGAGTGGTCATCCACTCATTCAGGGTGCAGTCGATGATATCAGTGGTGTATTCTGGGAGGAAAAAAATCAAATCGAACAAAGGAAAAGGCCAAAGTTGTATCAACAGGCTGGGTGGAAACAAACTCCAGCCCACCCATCTGAAAAGATCCGGCGTGAGGATGAAGGCTCTAAGGGAGACAGTCAGCCTGTGGAACTGAGTGTCCCCCTGGGACAGGTCCTGCCCTGTGACTATGGGTATGACAGTCAGTGGGATGGCTGCGTCTGAAAAGAAAATACAAGGCACCTGATTCAAAAATTAAGAATTCCAAGACAGTGACAGCAGAGCCTAACGGCAGCTCTAGCTCTTCAGAGATGGGGCCCGTGAAGCTGGGTGAGCAGGTGGAGGAACTGGCTCTGTGCTCTCCCTGGGTCGTCCATTCCCATGGCTCCCCAGATCTTCAACCCAGCCCAGCTTCAACTTTAGACTTCTGACTGTTTACAAGTCCTATTACCTAAAAACCAACTGAGACTAAAAATCAGATTTCTCATCTTGTCCTATGCCCTCTAACCATCAAACTAAAGTATAAACTTCTCTTTCTCAATCTTGCTTTCAGAGAAGGAGGAGGCCATTTTGCCATCTGCCCAAGTCCTTCTGGCTTTCTCCCTCCCCAAATTCCCTGCCAAATTCTAGCTCTTGGTATTTTTAATCCATTTCCCTCTTTCTGCCATGGTTCACCCCCGTCATCCTAAGCCCTGTGCTCTTCTTGGGTTATCTGTCACCCAGGTCTCCTAACTAGTCTGACTTACTCAGTCTCCAACCTTCGTCTTCCAATGGCTGCCAGCATGTTTTCTCTTTCCCCCAAATCAACCCCCTGATGTGACAGTCACTCATGACTCTCCATTGCCAGTATGGAGCCCAGGCCCCTCAGAATGTCTGTGAAGCTCTTCATCACCTCTTGAGTGCCCACCTTTCCATTGTCATCTCTAATACCTCTAGCCAGAATGCGCTAGGCTGCTCCATTCATACCACCAGGCCTGTTTTGAACAGGGACTCAAAGCCAGGTCTGTGCTGTGCGTTCTGTCATGAAGGTGACTAGCTCCAGGAGTTCATGGCTTGCGGGGAGGAAGATAGCAGAGGAGATATCATGGTAATGTAATGAGGTGAGTGCTTGAGGTTACAGAAATGCAGCCTCAGAGGGTTAGGGGGACAGGGAGAAGGTCTCCAACCTGGGGGTGAGGGTAGGGGGGATTGGAAAGCCTGAGAGGTTTTCTAGGACATTCCGCCTTGGAACTGGATCCCTAGGGATGTGTGGGAGGTTGCCACACAATCAGGAACCAAAGGACATTTTGTCTCTTCGTGCCTCTGGGAATTTTCACATACTATTGTTTTTGCCCAGGTCACCCCTCCCCATCATCTGCCTGGGTGCTTTCAAGACTTGACTTGGGGGTACCTCTATGGGAAGTCTTCTGGGTACCCACTCTACCCCCCTTCACCCGCTAAACTGATGCCAGAGTCGTCTCCTCAGCTCCGGGGCATTTTCCATTCTTCTTGCAGTGCCTTATAATTATTGTCTATGTTCTTCCTCTCATAACGTGGGAGTCTTATTCACCTTTGTGTCCCCTAAAGTCTAGCACACGTGTGTGCACACAGTATTCAATGATATTTGTCCACCAGCTTTATTCTCACAAGTGCTGTAACCTCAACAGGGAGGTGTAGTCTCTTTGCCTTCAAGGTTGGTCACACGGTGCTTGGGGTCTGGGACTCATCAGCAAGACAGATTTGGAAAAGCTGACACATGTCAAGAGCTGAGCTGCTAGGGTGGTGAGGGACCGAGCACGTGTCATGTGAGAAACTCTTGAGGGACTGAACGCTGCTTAGCCTGGAGAGGAGAGAAAGCAGTGTGAGTCCCAATAGAATTGGCAAACTCCTGAGGCACTAACAAGGGGAGAGGGGCTGCTTTTCCCTTTTGGCATCCTGGATTCCATCTAGAATGTAAAAAGAAGAAGAAAAAGGCCAATGTGTAAAGTCCTATGGAGGCACATTTCAGATCCATCCAAGGAAACATTTTCCAAGGATGAGAAGGATCCAACCTTTTTACAATTAGTTTTGAACTCCTTACAATGGTCACATTGAAAGAAATGTAGATTAGCCATCTCTCAAGGACATTGCTGCTGTTAGGCCTTGCATCCTGGAGGAAATTGGGTCAGTGACATTTTCCAAAGCTGTTCAAATGCAAGATTCTACAAGTCTACATATTTTTTACAATGTTGCTCAAACCCAAGATTCTACAAGCCTAAATTTTTATCCTGACCTGATTTTTCATCCACCCTCAGGCTCTGTGTTAATAATGTCAAGTTGTCATTCTGCATAAGGAAGAAAGAAGACAGCCCAAGCTGCCAAGCGTGGTGCCACTGTGCCCTGCTATGCAGACTCAAATGACTCTTCGCTTCCTCAGAAGTGCTGAGCGTGGGAGAGGGCAAGTGTTCTCATGGGCACTAAGCTGGTCCTCCGCAGGACCAGGCTTTGAATACCAACTGCAAGTCCAGAGTCTGGGAAGTCGCATCAGAACTGCCACAAGATCTTCCCTGAGTAGCAGGGATTCATTTCCTCCTCCTTCTGTTTGCACTTGGCTCTAGAGGGCATGATTTCCTGCAATTAGAACTGGACTAGGAGAAGGGACAGTTCTGGAACAAGTTCCTAGCTACCCTCCTGGGCCTCAGAGTAAGAAGACAGTCTGTGACTACCTTGAAACTCCCCTTGGAGTGGAAGCAATTAGCTTGCTGGGGTTGTCCTAACAAAGCGCCACAGACGTGGAGTCTTAAAAACACAGAAGTGTGTTGTCTTATAGGACTGGAGTCTGGAAGTCCAAGATCAAGGTGTTGGAGGAGGTTGTTTCTTTCTGAGGGCTGAGAGGGAGACTCTGTCCCTGGCCCTTCTCCTTGTTTTATAGGTGGCTATCTTCTCAAATTTTCACATTGTCTTCCTGTATGTGTGTTTGTCCAAAATTTCCTCATCTTGTAAGGATGTTAGTTATATTGGATTGGGGCGAATTCTAATTCCTAATTTAAACTTGACTACGTCTGTAAAGACCATCATCTCCAAATATTATCACATTCTGTGCTATTGGTAATTAGGACTCCAAAGTGTGAATTTCAAAGAGACATTATTCAATCCATAATAGGGGACATATATCTTTCTAATTGCCCATGATGTGGGCCCCCTGGTATAAGTATGGGTGAGAGGCAGGGTCCTGCTATAGAGACTGAGAAGCCCAGACAGACCCCAGATGCTCGGCAACAATGACTGACAAGGGCTTCACCCTGCTTTGTCCAGACAGACCCACCTGCATGGGACTGTGAGTAGATTGGGATCTACTGACACAAAGACGTGGGCCACTGCAGGGTTCTCTCCAGTTCTGTGGGATCTGCACCAACTTCCTGTGCCAGGGCAAGGGGTCCGGTGAGACGAGCTGCCCTTTGCAGGGAGGGGCAGCTTGACAATATCAGCTCTGCTGTCATCCTGAACCCTGAAACATGAAACCCTCATGGCTCCTGGGTTTCCCAGCATTGAGCATCTTCTTTACTCTAGGTCCTGTGTGCCCAGACATTCTTCCTGGCAGCTGCTCCCCACTTCCAGGCCTTCCCTGTGCAGGGCTCCGTTGAGGCATGGCTTCCAGCCCTCGCCACCTCTGTTAGATGGGCCACTCTCAGTCTACTTGCTCTGAGAGCTTTGCTTTGGTACAGTGGGAGGGATGTGGGTTTTGGAGCCAGTCAGATGCAAGGTGGAACTCGACTAGATGTATGATTTTGGGGGGTTTATTTAAGATCCTGAATTATTAATCTTTTCTAATGTGAGTTAATAAAAGTAGCTGCCAGGGGAACTTGTTTTGAGTATTAAATGAGCAAATGCAACTTGTAGTAAGCACTCCATGTTAGTGTACCCCAGTGAGGGTTCAGCTTCTCTTGTGGGAGACCTGTAGACCAGAGTCTTAAGGTCACAATAGGCTGTAGATGAGACCCGCTGGTGACTATGGGAGGTGAGCTTCACCCATGGGCTGGTAGGGCTGCCTGCAGTTGGTCTCCTGGGACTGTTCCTTGGAGTCAAGCTCCCTCCAGGTGTGCAGGGCAGTCTTGGGCACCAATGCAGAATGATCTTGACCCACCTATGGCTAGCCTTCAGGTATTCCTCCCTCTGTAGCAAGTACCCTGATTCTTTCCCTTCCTGGGTAGTTGTGAGTGCACAAAAGAGGGGAAGGACTTGGAGAGGATGTTTAGGGAACACTGATTGTTATCCTCTGGCTGTGGAGACCCTCTCTTCATTTCCAGGTCTATCTCAACCTTCCCTGAGCCTTAAGGAAGGTGCTCCATCTCACCTAGCACCTAGCACCTAGCACCCAACACTCAGTCTTGTAGAAGGTGAGAGGATCTCAGGGGACTTCTTCATTGTGACTCCAGGCCCAGTTCCCTTGTCTTCCCTTGCTCAGGCCAGACTCCTAATCTAAGGACCGGTTGCTATAGAAACAGCCACCAGAATGAAGGTGATAGGGAGGTTGGTATGTGGGTTGGGCCCAGACCTTTCTCAGAGACAATTTTTTTATTTTGTCTTGTTCTTTTTTCTTTCTTTCTTTCTTTCTTTTTTTTTTTTTTTTTGGTGGAGAAACAGTACAAATTACCCACTACTTCATTTGCAGTCTTAGCCCACATGTGAGTTTTGATGTTACATTTCTCCAGTGGGAACCTTGGATTATGTTTAGCTGACTGGCTCTGGGAGCCTTTGAACAGGCCCCTGGAATCTGTAAGGAAAAACAGGAGCCGGCAGGGATGGGCTGAGGTTGATTTAAAAGTGGAAACGTGGGAGTCAGAAGCATGCTTTATATAGTCTGGGAGGGCAGGAGCCCTGAATCCTGATTTATGAGGGAGCCCCATGAAACTGGAGGTAATATTTATAAATTCCTTCCTCCAAGGATGCATGGAATGCCCTTCAGAGCTGCAGTTAGATGGCACTTTTTGTGGGGAAGGAAGGAGGTTGTTTAAATTCAATTATTCAATGACTAAAAGCAAAGGGAAATGTTAGGGAACTAAGTTGGAGTCCCAGAAAAAAACACAGGGCTGCATTCCTCTCTTGCATCCTGCATATCGGTGACTATTTATTATCTTCCCACTGCTCTAGCCCCCAGCAACTCCCCTGCCCTTACTCAACAGGCAAGAAAACACCCCAGTCATGGTGATCCCATTTTACAAATAAAAACATCTGTCTTGGTGTCTGAGGACAGGCCAGATTTTTTGGAGGTCAGGCCAGGGTGAGGAAGAAAGAAAAAGAAGATAAAGTGTGTGCGTATGTGTGTCAGGGCATGAGGTGCTGAGGACAGGCACATGTGCCCCAGGTGACCCTGGATCCTGAGGATGTGGTGTGATGGGACACAATGCCCTGCGGGGGAAACTCAGTCAGAACGACTGACACCCAGCTGGGGAGTTGGCACTGCCAGCCCCATGAAAGGATCACACATACACTGTGGATTTTGGACCCACTGGCCTGAGTAGGGGACCCTTAGGACATCACTTTCTCATGGTGGGTAGGGAAAATAATTAAAAAACAGCAGCCCAGGCACTGGGGGTACCGCTCAGTGATAGAAGGCTTGCCTGGCAGGCCCTGGCTTCCATCCCCAGCACCAGAAAAAAAAAATAGCAGTCCAATTGTGTCTCCCTCTTGGCCTGGCATTCCTGTCCTGATCCCAGCAGGCACAGAGAGGGGTCCAGCCATGTGCCTGAGCAAGAGGAACTCACCATGACTAGATGGCCCTGCTTCCTTGAGAAGCACAAGATATTGTTTTTAAATTGTGTAAGAATGAACACCAATGGAAGGAGGGCCACGTTCAAATTTGCAGTGGGCCCAGCTTTGTCCTTTCTGCTCCAGAGTTTCCATGGAAGAAAGAAGTGAGTCTGTTTATTACCATTCTGCTTCCGAGGGACCTACTGCAGGGAGGATCAGGGGCTGTTAGCTCAGCTGAGGGCAAGTGGGGGCCCCGGGGCCCCTCCATTTCATCTGCTAGCTCCTGCCCAGACACGTGGAAGGATCCTGAGTCCTGCAAAACGTGTGCATGCATGGTGGCGAATGAGATCATGAAAAGATGAAAAGAAGACAGATGTCAGTTGAATTGCAGGGAGGTTGGGAGGGAGACCAAAAAAAAAAAAAAAAAAGAAACAACAACAAAACACCTTTATATTTTATATCCTCATCCCCTTCTAGCCAAAGCTTTGGCAGTGAGTGGGTCCTGATGCTCAGAAGGGCTTCCTTCAGCCCGTACATTGAAAGAAGGGGATTCAAGCCACACCTTCAGCCAGGTCCTCTACAGGGGCTAGAAAGACCACGGGAGACCTCTGTTTCTGTAGTTACCGTGGGAATTTAGGAGATGAAGATGCTGAGATGTGAGTTGTGCTTGCTCCTAGAGGGGATGACCTGTTCCTTTTGGCAGATGGCTCTGTAGTTCACATTCAAATCTTCCCTTGGCTCTTCTGCTGTCCCACCCCCAGGGAGCCACTGTCCAGTGACCTCTGGGCTTTCTACTACCTCTCTTACAGGAAGTCTACAACCAGCCCTGACTCTTGAAGGTGTCAGGAAGGTTAGTGTGCTGGCCACGCCTAAAAGTTCTGTTTCCCTGGCAGGAGGATTTACCATCACCTGTACCAGGGCTGGTTTTCACCGAAGAACCTACTATCCAGTGAATCCTCAGAAACCAAGCCCCAAAGTGTCATGAAAGAGTCTGATCCTGCATTTCCCTGGAAGAACACTGTAAGCCTCAGAGAGTGCCAATATGGGAAGGGGCCTTCGCATTAATGGTGGTGGTAATTGTCATTTATTAACCACCTACATGAACCATCCTCATCTTCACAAATGCTGGCGAGAAGTATTCTTGCAATCATCACAGTGGTCTCCCAGACCAAGGCATGAGTGGCTGGGTAGCACTGTGGTCAGGACTCAGGTTTGCACTAAAATCCCAGCTCCCTGTACCACTTACTCACCAGCTATGACACATGGTACTGATTTAGAGTTCCTTGTGTCTCAGCTTCCTCATTTGTAAGAGAAGCAGCTGCTCTGCAGGGTGGTTGTGGGTTACTATTCAGACCAAATCCTCACGTTCAGGAAGGACTGCATGAGGGGCCTCTCATCATGGAGGGACACAGCCACACATTTTGATAGCAAGGCCAGCATTGGAATCTCAGGCTGTCCAGTGTCAGAATCCAGGTTCTTTGATTTTGAACAAAGGAAGAAAGGAATGAAGTTGGGGAGAGGTGGGAGGTTTGGGGGAAAAAGGACTTATCCAAAATTGACTGTTTCTCATGATCCCAGTTAAGTGTCCACTCCCTTTGGAACTAAAGTGACCTCTCTGGATGATCTGATCCTATTTATGGGCTAGGCTGGTGTGGACAGGACAGACCCTCTCTGAGAGCTTTCACTCCTTGTGTGTTGGAGACCTCTCTCAGTTAGCACCCCTACCCCTTGCCGGCTTCTAATCACGGGTACTTTCCCACAGCCACAGTGGCTGCAGGAGAAGCTCCTTCCTGCTGTGATCCATCAGGCTTCTAGGAGCTCTACCTGAGTTTCTAACTGCTCATTTCTACCAACTTATCCACTCTATTGAAAGTGAGTATTTTTCAAAAGATCACATACATATCTGCAACCCCAATGACTCTGGAGGCCAGGGCAGGAGGATCACAAGTTCAAGGCCAGCCTGGGCAACTTAGTGAGACCTTGTCTCAAAATTAAAAGAACTGAAGATATAGCTCAGTGGTGGAGTTCCCCTGGATTCAATCCCCATTTTGGCAGTGGGGAGTGGGGGAAGTAAATATTCAAGATACACCGTATCTAGGCTTCTCTCTTTTTACTATACCCGTCAGTACAGGAGTTCATTGCATTTCCAAAAAAGCACAAATTTTATGGCTTATGTCCTGGACTTACCAAGGATCATTTCAACTGGAACCAGAAAAAAGGAAACCAAATAGGAACATGGCATCTTATTTATTTGCCTGCAGCTTCCCTCTCCCTTTCAGTCAAATTTCCCTCTTTCCAGGTGAATTGTAAGCATGTGACAGCTGACCCCAGTTTTACTCCCAGCTTCAAAAGATGAATCATAGAAGTTTGGCGAAGACAGAATGGAACAAGCAAGTACTGTTTTTGTGGAAGGGCAGTGATGTTTTTCAGAAGGCTGGGCCTCAGTCATCCAAGTCCCCGTCACTACTCTTCAATCCATGGCCAAGACGTCTCTCCAACCCAACAGCAGATGAAGTCTTCGGTCCAAGATTCTCCAGGAATTCTGGCATGGACTGAGGGCTATAATCCCCCCGTTCCCGTGTTGGACACCTGTTAGGGATCCTGCCCTAACAGGTAGCTCTAAGATGTCACCAGGCCCATCCTGGCAGATGGCAGAGTAAGGAAACTTCTACTGGTCCTTTGGTTCACTTTGGTGCAGGGGCAGGTTTTTCTGCTTCTGCTCCCGAGAGGCAGCAGCATTTTATGCTTTGCTTGGTTTGAGGGTGTTCTGCATCCTGCTGTGTGAGCAGGTGAGCAGCTGGCAGAAAAGGAGGTGCAGAAAGGTCGATTGAATCCACTTCTCCCCCGAAGCAGCATTGCCCAGAGGAAGTGGGGATGGAGCTTAAGCTGGGGACTCAAGCTTAAGGCCTGAGTGAGGTTCTTGCTGCAGTAAGAGGTGGCCTCTGCCCAGCCAGGTGGGCAGCCCAGGAGCCCCTCACTTGGACACCAGCATGCGCACAAACTCCTCGTAGTTCACTTGCCCATCTCCATCCGTGTCTGCCGCCCGGATCATCTCCTCCACCTCCTCATCGCTCAGCTTCTCCCCCAGCCTGGTCATCACGTGCCTCAGCTCGGCTGCGCTGACATAGCCGTTGCCGTCCTTGTCGAACACGCGGAAGGCCCCCCGGATCTCCTCCTCGCTGTCCGTGTCTTTCATCTTCCTGGCCATCATGCCCAGGAACTCGGGGAAGTCCACCGTGCCATTTCCATCCCGGTCGATCTCGTTCACCATGCCCTGGAGCTCAGCCTCTGTGGGATTCTGGCCCAGGGACCGCATGACAGTGCCCAGCTCCTGGGTGGTAATGCAGCCATCCCCGTCCTTGTCAAACAGAGAGAAGGCTTCCTTGAACTCTGCAATTTGCTCCTCGGTCAGCTGGTTGGCCATGCTGGCAGGGCAGGGGTGGCTGGGCTCCTGAGCTCAGGCAGCAGGCTGGGCTCTTCTTCCCAGCCTGGAAGGACAGGTGGAGATCCCGAGGGGCGGCTGCCTGTCTGGCTTTCTAGCCTCAGCTTGAATCGCTGGAGCTTAAGAAGCAGTATGGTCCTCCCCCATCCTTGGCCTGGCGGGATTAGGCTGCCATTCACAGACACCCCCGCCCCTGCGGTTGCCTGAAGGCCGGGTCCTGTTTAGACAGGAGGCCAGGAGCAGCAACCAGGCCGGCCTGCTAATTGAGCTGACGCCAAGCCCTGTGTGAAAGGCAGGCAGTTTTCCACCCTGACATCAGCAGGGCCCACAGGAGTCACCAGTCAGAATGCCTCCCATCCAGGTGTGGGGGACAACCTGCAGAGAAGTCAGTCTAGCTTTCGCCTTTGCACACTTTCCTCTTTCCCTTTGTTTTCCCAGCCGTCCACCTGTTGCCCCATCTTCTGCATTTCACGCAATAAAATCACCAGCCATCACCCCTTTCCCCTTCAGCTGAAGGTTTTTACAGGATGAAAAGCAGACTTCGTCATTACTGATAAGGACTTCGTTTCCTTGTCTTTGGTTTCCAGAGCCTTGGAGATCTCGAAGGGTTGTCAGAGGAGAAAGCCTTTTTATTTGCGTAAAAGCAGTGTTTTCTTGTCTTCGGAATAGACAGGATCGGAGAAGGATTTCCTCCAACCCATTCACTCATTCATTCTCGGATATATATTGAATTCCTACTGTGCACACGTGCTATTCTGGAAACTGAAAATATAGTGTGAACAAGGCAAGCCACGCCTGGCCCTCATGATGTCCATGTTCTGAGAGACAGAGAGTTAGCCAGCAAAGGGACAGAGGAACCCAAGCTAGGTCAGTAGAGAGTTTTGATTAATGCTATGAAGGCAATGCAAGGTGATAACGGAGAAGACACCAGGAGTCCCCTCCCTCCTTGTGGTTAAGGATAGCCCCTCTGCAGAAAGGCACATGAGGATGACCCTGGAGCAGGGGAGGGCATGGTGTGGCCAAAGGATAGAAAGATGGACAGCGTGGTTACAGTCTAATGCGGGAAGGGGAGAAGGTGGGGCAGGAGGACAGAGCAGGGAGACCTTTCAGGACTATATTCTCAATTTATGGACACCTGAGGAGGCTTTCAGTAAGAGCTTGTCTGAGTCCTGGTGGAGCCAGAGACAGACAGGCATCTCTAAGAGCAGACAGACCAAGAAGGGTGTTCACCAGGCACACGGACTTGGCTGCCATCTCTAGGACCTCTGGAGAAGGAAATCCAGGAAATCCCAACAGGGAGGGAAGCAGAGAGCTGGCCCTTTCTTTATTCTGGGGCTAGATGTGTAGACATGGGGACTGGGGTCTGTGTGGGAAAGAAATTGTATTTATAAGAACCTAGATCTACTGAGGAAGGAGTATGGCAGGATGATAGCTTGGATTTTAATTGTTTCCTCTCTGAATCGACACCCCTTCTGCACTCAAGTATTTCTGATACTAATTCTTCCTTTGTTCAATTCTTCCTTTATTCAACTCTGTTCTTCCTTGACTGGAGCAGTCTGTGGTGGGGAGGAAGTAGAAGTTACCTCCAAGGTCATTTCCTGCCTACCTGAAGCTTCCCACAAAGCCCAGGCCCTAAGGGTTGGGGCAGCAGGGGGAAGGAGGATCTGTCCTGGGAGAAACAGAGAGGTTGAAGAATTTCCTCACCCTATGGAAGCTTTTCCTTGAGAAGAGAGGCTTGCAGGACCTCAGAGCAGCAGGACCCAGGGATGCGGCCATCATGGGAAGAAATGAGAAAATGAAGGGTATCTCAGAAGCCATTCCTGTGGACGGCTGACTAGTGTGAATAGTCCTCTCCTTCCCCACTACAAAATGTTTGGTGGGATGGGGATGGGGTGCTGGCCAGGAATTCTTGAGGTTTTGTTTCTCTGCCATATTGATAAGAAAGAGGCTGAAAGTTAAAAACAAACGAAAACCAAAACCAAAAACACACACAGTTGACTTGGAGATAATAATTAGGTGCCCTTTTTGTTTGTCAGCTGAAAGCCATACTCTGTACACAGACTGGCTCTTGATGGGGCTTTGGGAAAACATGGCTTTGTTTCTGGTAGTGCCGTCACTCGTCAAACACTCTGGGGGAGCTCTACCTCTCTTTTGTGGTGGAGATTCAGGCAAAGGCTGCGCTCATGGCTTGCCTGCGGTCACCCAGTCAAACGTTTAGCCAGGACCATACAACCCTCCTGAAGCCCAGGCATTAGAATTCAGATTCTGAATGTTCTTTAAAAATATTTAAATATCTCCAATCTAAATCACTCAACTATCCAATAATAAGGGAGACTAATCTATAAAATAATAAAAAGGCAGCAAGAGGTGGCAAGGTGGCACACCTGGAATGTGGCCAGCAGACTCCTGGAGAAGCAAGGGTTGGCATCACCCATGGCTGAGAGAGTCCCGTGATGAACGAGGGTGATGCTCATCTCTCCTGCTTGCTTCCTCTGCCACTAAGCTGAGAGGCCAACAAATGCCACCGGTTTCTGGGTCATGGTTTTGTTGCCCCAAACATCAAGCCTTTCTTAAATGTGTTTTTCAAAAAGGCACACTGAAAAAGAACTGTCAAACAGAGCCTCTTAGTGTACATGACTCACAAAGGGCTACCTTGGGACCGGCCAAATGGTTGCAACTCCCAAGTTGGGAAACCGTGGCAAAGGGAACGTTTCCTATGTCATGGCTTCGTTCCCTCCCTGCAGCCTCTTACCCAATACACTCATTCCCTTCCCTGCAGAATATATATATATATATATATATTTTTAGGTCTGCAGACCCATTTAAATATTTAATATTTATTGAGGGTCCAAAGAATTTGTGTCTGTGTGGGGTCTATGTATCAATATTTACTACATTTGAAATTAAAACTGAGAAATGTTTAAATATTTAAATGCATTATATATTTATAACTCTAAAAGTGGAAATTAAAATCTATGAGTTGCTCACATAAATAGCACTTTTGTGGAAAAAAAATTGTAATTTCCAAGATGAAGAATAGGGGAGTGGCCTTCTAAAAAGTAGTTTTGCAAATCTTTTTGATGTCTGGCTTTATAGATACTTATGAATGTCTGTACCCAATATGTGTCAAATTTTTGTTTTGAAGTATATGATTATATACTTCACACAGACTTGCAGTTGAGAGAAAAGGGAGTTAAAGGTCTTTTTTTCAGAAAAGTAGACATTCTTCATTGATGCCACATAAAAATTTGACAAGTGACGGCTTCTTAAAGGTTACTTGCAACATGGAATCTGAGACCATATCAATGAAATTTTCATACCACTACATTAAAATCCATTGGTTTCTCTTGCACTTTGAATGGATCTTTTTCCTGTGTGTGGTTTTCTAATGCTATGCACTGGTCCCTTGGAAAATATTAGTTCACTGGTTCTTCAGATCTTCCAGAAGTTGAATTACTACACACATAACATAAAAGAATCAGATTCATTAATATCTCCACCAATCTCATTAAAAAATTTTCAACTGTTGGAGGGCCTTAAGTTCACAATGGTAATTTTAAAAAAATTTCCCAATTTTCATTTGTAAGCTCAACTTTATTGACAATAAATACTGTCACTTTCCTTGAAGTGACAAACCTTCTTTTGAGAAAATGTCTTTCAGATACATCTGAGTAACCCTGGTACATCTGTCAGCTGTTCTTTCCAAACAAAGTGAACCTCTATATAAAGAGCTTACCTAGCCACCCCTGGAATCAACCACACTTGTATTTTTCTTGTGACAATATTATATTTCAGTATTCAGCAAAATATTGAAGATGTGCACGTGAGAGTTGAAATGTAGTAAATGAAGTCTTACTGCATCTCCAATGACGTTCTCAAGTGAAGCTGGTTTTTTTTTTTTTTTTGGTTTTTAAATAAGACAATATGGCCATGCAGAATATAATGACTCATTGCAAAGGAGCCTTGATTGACGCTAAGGCACTGGCTGTTTGTACTCCATTGCTTTTGATTTCAGTGCAAATCAACATAGAGGAAAAGGCCAAACCACTGCTGTTATTATGAAATAGTTTGGATTCCTAATTTCTCTGAAAGGGCCTTGAGACAACCTGTACTTCCAAAGATCTACAGAGCATGTCATACCATTTCCTGTGACCCTGCTAGAACAGGAGTGACTGAGAGCTGCCATGGTAATCTTGACAAAGCCACCTACCAGCCTATGCACATGTCCATCTTTCCCCTCCAACTTACATATTCACATCTAATGCAATAGCTATGGATTCACTGAGTACTTGGAACAATCACTCTTATCTGCATTTTCTGTTGTCTCCATAGCTGGCTAGACAATGAGCAAGTTGGCATCTTGGACTGGAATCTGGATTGTCCATTTCCTGCACCCCCAGGGGGCATCCCATCCTGTTCTCTTGCTGTCATCCCAAACTTGGTCTTTGATCTCTTGGTCTGAAAAAGGGACTGACCAGCCTAGAAGTCTTTCGGCGCAGGGAAGTATGAAGACGTGCTTGTTGAAAGAGCTTATCTTTGCCCACCTTTCACCAAAGCATTTCGCGTCTATTTGCCAACCTAACATCTCCATCTGCACTTTTCATCAGCACCTCTTGGCCCTCATGCTGAACCAAATCTGCTTCCTCTCCAATCTTCCTCTCCCTTTAAATAACAATTCACTCAACTGTTCATAGCTAAACCCTAGATTCATACTTACTTCTTCCCTTCCTTTTGTATTTTATATTCCTATTTCATATCCAGTGAAAGTGTGTCCCAATGCACCCACCGTACCAAACCATCATCTCGAGGCAGGACTAGTTAACAGCCTCACAACTGGTCTCCTTTTGGCGTTGTGATTCAATGCATCATGTCATATCCTGCTCACATCCCTATATTGGCATCTCTTTGGACCTCAAGTGAAATCCAAACTCCCTAGGGTGACCATCTTAACCTTTCATGATCGTTTCCTTCCTTCTTTGTTGTCAAATATCATCAACCTCCATCACTATGTTCCAGATACCAGCCTGCTTCCTGCTCCTTGAACACTCCCATCCTGAATCCCACTTCAGTATCTTTGCATGAGCTGCTCCAGTTACCTGGACATTTGGCTCCCAACCTTTAAGTGGCTGGTCCTTCTTGTCACATCAGCCAAAAATTAAATGTGTCCCTCCATGTGAGGCTTTCCCCAACAACCCACTTTAAGCCTAACCTCCTTCTCCACCTTATCATTTGTTTTATTTGCTCTTTTATTTCCTTCATAGCTCATCATTTCTAACTTTAACTTGCCATTTGTCTGCTTTTTTTTATCTTCCCATCTAAGTTTCTTACAAGGCAAGGCTGATTCTGACTTCTTTTCTTCTCAAGCCCTTTGGAGGTACAAGAGGCTCTCTGCCCAGCAGATGCCAGTCATTATTTGCTGAATGAATAAAGCACACGTGGGTCACTTTGTCATGAAAGTGCCACTTTGCTTCCAGCGGTGTGACAAGGATTACCAGAATCTTATCTTTCCTTGAAGTTATGGTTCAAAAAAACTCCCCAGGGTGCCTCAAATGTTCTTTTGCCCAAATTTCCATTTTATTTGCTTTGTGTTGTCTGTCATTTCTTCCCCTATGGTTCTCAAGTTTGCCATGTGGCTCTATGGTGACAAATGACCTCTCTGTTGGTCCCTGGGCGCAGCTGCCACAGTTGCTCCACATCTGTAGACATGTCTACACAGCTTCTCCTATTTCATTTCTCTGCAAGGATGTGAGAAAGTCCTCACCCCCAGCACTCCATTTGTGCTGCTCTGAGGAGTGGACTCTGCTGCCCGCTGACCCTGTGGTCACGTGACATTTTCGCCTGCCTATCTGGTTATTATGGTCCTCGCCAAGAGACTCTAGCAGGGATTCCCTAAGGAGAGGCCAGGCCCAGTTGAAGTGATAAGTGGTGGCAGGACTTAGGGTGAGGTGAGGCTTCTCTCCTTAGTAAGGAAAGAGATGCAGGCACAAAGTTGAGTTTGAAAGTTGGGAGGATGGTCCAACCAGTGAAGGGACAAGGCAGAGAGACAATGTGGGGGATTTGGAATGGAAAGTGGGAAGAGGGTCCCGGGAAGATGGTTGCACCTACTGGGCACTGCTGATGGTACTTTGTCAGGATCTCAAGCTTTCCCTACGGATGGGTGGGTGCTCCTCCGGTGGCTGAGAGGTCAGCTGGAAACCATGCAAGTGGAAAAATTAAGAAACAATCTCTCAGCCTCTCTGGCTCTCGACCACACATCCTAGAGTAAGTTCCTTAGCTTTTTCTTGTCTTGGGCTGACTTCTCACTTCTTAACTGTGGCCTGTCAAAACTTGGGTACTAGGGCACTTTAACCACTGAGCTACTACCCAATCCTTTTTATTTTTTATTTTGAGGCAGGGTCATGCTAAGTTGCTAAGGGTCTCGCTAAGTTCAGCATCAAAAATTTTTACCAGTGACTTTCCATCATGACCACTCTATAAATCTAGAAGAGACAAGGCATACCTGTTGATCTGGGATCTTTGCATTGCACATTCTAAGCTGCAAGGACAATGATACAGACAACCAGATGGAAGACATAATGTTGATTATTGGATGTGAGGTTCCCCAAAAGCTCATGTGTGAGACAGTGCAAGAAAGCTTAGGGGTACCCGAGTGTGGTAGCGCATGCCTGTAATCCTAGCAGCTCGGAGTTTGAGACAGGAGGATCGTGAGTTCAAAGCCAGCTGCAGCAACTTAGAGAAGCCCTAAGCAATTAGGAAAGACTGTGTCTCTAAATAAAATTCAAAAAAGGGCTGGGGATGTGGCTCAGTGGATAAGTGCCCCTGGTTCAATCTCCAGTACCAAATAAATAGAAAAATAGATAGATAGATAGATAGATAGATAGATAGATAAAGCAGCTGCCCCACCCTGTGCCACAGGGTCCCACTGTGTAGCTGTGTCCTGCTGAGGTCAGCTGCTGAGCTTCTCTAAGCTCCTCAGTCAGTGCCCGGCACAGCATGAGGGGCATGAGGGTGGTTTGTGCTTAACTCCTGACAGCAAGTTTCATTTAGTCAGGAGTCGATGGTCACCACCAAACAAAAGCAAATTAGTAGAACTCTCATAGAAAAACCGCCAAGTAAGTATCAATCTACTCTATTTTTCCCTTAATTTCCTGGGAAAGGCCTGTTTCTTATGATGTATGCTGGGGTTGGAGTTTTCCCAGGTGGTTCACCAGGGGCTCCCTCAGTGTCCTCTCCAGTGCTGGGGTAGGGTGAGTAGCATCAGGGAAGGGAGTGGGACAGAGGGAAGTGAGGGCGGAAGAGGGAGAAGTGACTGGTGCTGGAGGGCTTCATGGGTCTAATCCACCAGCCTATCAAACTTGATGTCTAGTATTCTGAAAAAAAATTGAAATATTAAATGGGGTGATGTTACTGAGGGACCAGGGCCACATCTACAAAGCTCTTTCTACCAAGATGCCTTTGATAATTGGCTCAACAGGGTCATCTATAGTTTAAGCCCCCACAACCAAAGATGAGATAATAATTGTCTCCAAGAGAACATGTTGATCCCTGAGGCGTATGAAGTGCACTAAAAGGCAGGAAGAGCTTTTGTTCCAAGTTCCAAGCCTTTGAAGTTGATGATTGTGATGAAAGTCTTCGCATTTAATAGGAGAGGTGTGTTAGCGTGTGTGCACGTGGGTATGAGAGCTGTGCACATGTGTGGCTGGCTTCCTTGTGAGAATGTGTTGCCTGCTGGTGGTGTGTGGAGAGAGCAGGGGCGTTAGGACATGAATTCAGGCCCTGGATGGGGGATTTGAAGGAGGCCAAATTGTTTGGCAAGGTGTGGCCCACATTTTACCAGCACCCACTCTGGCCCCTTTTCTCCAGTGGTTTTCAACCATATAATTTGGAATCCTGGGATTCTGCAGAAGTCCTTCAAGAGATACTCAGGGGCAAGGAGGGGCAGGGGCAGGGAATACTCCTTCTCACCATCTGCAACCAATCAGCTCTGCTCTAACTATGTACGTGTGAGGCCAGTTGCAACTCTTGGGCTCAGAGTCCTCCTCAGGGCAAAATAATAGCACCCAGGTCAGAGGGGAAAATGGATTGAGCCATAAAAAGTCTCAGAAGAGCAGCTGAGCCTCTAGCATAGTAAGAACTCAAGGAATATTAACTATCACTTTATAAATACCAGGGATATATTTTTATGTAAAAAATGACTTCCATTGGGCCCTACTCTCGAGATCTCATCTTATCCTCTTGGCTTCTCAGAGGACTCACTCCAACTGCCATCACATTGAGGGTTAGGACTCTGGCATGTGAATTTTGTGGGGGACACAATTCAGAAAACCTTGTGGCATTTCTGTGCATCTTTTCTGCAGTTGTAAAATGAAGAGAGCAGACTGCTCTGACTTCCTGTCTGAAAGAAGATGAAGGTGATAAAAGGGCCCACCCAAGGCTGAGCCATATGTGCTGACAAGAGGCCAGACTTGATGATTCAGGGATGGGACGCCCTTGGAACGTGGCGGTTGCTGAGGAGTGGAAGGGGCAGAGAGTGTGGGGGTGGATAGCCCAGGAGAACAGTGAAATGCCAGGATGGCAGCACTCAGGAAAGAGAGGGAACCGGGGCGCACTGAGCTCTGAGCTTTCTTCCTGCACTTTGGCCAAAGATAGTGTGTGATGGAGCTTCAGAAGTATGGAGAGAGAGCTTCATGGATGAGGAACAAACAAAACATGATGAAGAATTAGAGTTAAAGAAGTAAGGAGAAGCCAAAAGGGGTCAGGGGAAGAGAGAGGGCTGCAACCTACCCATCTGGAGGGAGGAGGAGGAGGAGGCCACGGCCTGAATGAGGAAAGAAGAGAAGTCACACACTGCCTCTCGGAGGGGAGCAAGCAATGGCTGCTGAGAGGTGCCGTGTGCACAGGACCTTATAGATTCCAAGATGGGTTCAGGTACTGAGCAGAAGGCAGCAAAACCCTGGAAATGAGAGGTCTCCTATGTGCTTCAAAAGAGAAAGTGGGCCTGTAATCCCAGCAGCTCAGGAGGCTGAGGCAGGACGATCCCAAGTTCAAAGCTAGCCTCAGCAAAAGCAAGGTGCTAAGCAACTCAGTGAGACACTGTCTCTAAATAAAGTACAAAATAGGGCTGGGGATGTGGCTCAGTGGTGGACTGCCCCTGAGTTCGATCCCTGGTAACTACCCTGCCCCCACCCCCACACACCAAAATAAAAAAGAGAAAGTGGATTCTGTTTTGCAAAATGGATGGAGAGAAACAACAACAACAAAGATCTTAAAATGTTATCAGGATTTTGCATTTCACTCATTCTTTCACCTGCTCATCCATGCACGCATTATCCTTCATTGGATTGGTGTGTACTGGGAACCCCTGGAACCACCTTCCTTCCTGACTGAGGACATCAAGATGGTTTCAACAAATTTCCCACTGGCAAGGAGGTCAGGAGCTAATTATGCACACTCTGAGTGAATACTATGGGTACACAGAAGTTGGGGGAATAATGCTCTGGAGGAACCCCTATTTGAGCTCCATGAATATGCTAACAGATCAGCATTTGTGGAGTCTCCATGCAATCATAGACTGCTTTTGCTGGAAGAGTCTCTACTTTGAGCTCTAGAGAGCAGCCTGCTTTGGCTGCCTGTGAAGTGGGTCTGTGAGTAGCTCCTGAAATCCCCATCTGACAGTAAAGGCAAAGTGGCCTTCTCTTTGCAGAAAGAAGACCCTAGTGTCATCTTCGTCTGAGATGGATATGGAAGATGTATCACAGGTAAAGGCTGGGTTTGGCCTTTTAATGTGGACAGCCCCTCCCCATGCCCCACTGCCTTTTATTAATTAAACAAATAGGTACTTGTAAATTTATGGATCCTATATGTGTAAAGTGCACCTTGAGGAAGGAATTTTCACATGCTAATGGGAAAATATTACAGTTTGAGGAAATAAACAATGACTGTGAATCCAAATATTTAGAATCCATTTAGAGGACTCAAGTTGTAGAAACTTATTTCACTGTAAGTAATAACAGCTTGGAATGTACTTACTTAAAGAAGGGAAATGGTCTATAATAAATCATAGGATTTGTGGGGAAGAAAAGAGCGTGTGTAATATGTAAAAGCAAAACATCTGTCCTTTCTGATCATCTGATCTTCATAGAATGGGGCCCATGTATGGGGAAAGGGCATGGGTGGGGTGGTGGTAGGGAGGAGGAGAGAGACTTCCCCCAGAATGGAAGGCTATAAAACTATAATAAAAGTGAGGATCAAGGAAGGAGAAAAGGTCTATTCTGTTTTCAAGATGCCAAAAAGTGTTCAGATAGTTTTTTTTTTTAAACAAAGAAAGCTCTTTAAAAAGACAAGTGAGACACTAGGGTCTGTTAGTTCTTTGTCTTGTGAATTCAAAGGATGAGATTCATGGACATGAAGGGTGAGAGCAAAATAACAAGATTTATTACAGTAATATAAAGAAAGCAGAGGGATTCCAAGGAGGGTTGATGATGGGTGGCTGTTCTGTAGGGATTGACATAAGAGTAGAGGGGAGTTAGGTGACCTTAAAGACCGTAGAATAGAGAATTTAAAGAAGTGGGTCCTTGGGGCCAGTCACACCAGGACCCCTGCTGTCCATCCTGTCCAGTCAGGATGTTGATCACATGTCTTTGCCTCAGGGACTTGGCTCAAGGTTCCTGTGTATACTTTCAGGCTTGGATGGAGTCTCTGGTCACTCTCTACTCCATTTGTGAATTCCTGGGGCAAGGAGGTAGGACCCTTAGCCCTGTCTGCCTCTCACATTTCTATCTCCCAGACATTAAAAAAAATGAAGACATTAGACCAAAAATAAGGATAAAAAATCAAAGTTCAAATACAGAGATCTTTAACCTAGCAGAGGCTAAGTTACCAGGGAAGAGAAGGAACTTCTTATCAGCAAGAATCAGAGGTCAGCTTATTATAGAATGTTCCAGAAGATACTGGTAAACTTAAATACCAACTGCTTTAGGTGATGCTGAAAGGACATTGCAAATGATAGAGTTCTTGATGAAATTGTTCCTAAGAATTGCATAAAAAAGTTTTGAGAACCTTCTATGTACCAAGTACCTTTACCAGATGACTGGATTTAAATTTTGAAACTGACTAAGCAGTTAAGTGTGTTGCTAAAGCCACATAATGGGTGAGAGGCAGAGAGACTTCATGGCTACCTCCCCAGTCACATCCTGTGATCCTGCCATCACTTGGCAGCCACCTCCCATGGACCCCCTGACCAGTGCCAGGGCCCTGATTAAAACTGATGATGCATGTGCTTTTTCACTAGTGTGCACGTGACAAAGTGACAGTGCTTGGTGCTTCTGGGCAAGAAATCCTCACTGCCAAGTCCTATCAACTCTCCAAGGGTCGTTTTGGCTCTCTTCAGTACCTTAGGCAGGAAGCCGAGCTTATCAGATAAGGAACAAGGTCTGCCATGCTGTGGATAGCATATTGGGTTTTGAAATAAGGCAAATCTAGATTCAAAGTCCTGGCTCTATCATGAACTAGTTTTAGTGGCATCGCTGAGCCTTGGTTGCTTCATCTATGAAATAGGGACAAATGGTGAGGACACAATGAGATCATGCATGAAGCCCTTAGCACAGCACCTGGCACACAGCAACACACCTCCTTCTCAGGTAAATGGGACACCAGTGGCATCCAGGCAATGAGGTGTTGTCAGGCTACGATGGACATTTAATCAGAGGAGTAGGTGGTGGCTGATGACACTGTTGAACCCTGGTGCAAAAGGTTTCCAGAAATGTTCCTGCCAAAGGTGCCATGAATACCAGGGGCCATGTCATATAAAGCACAGAGAGGACCTATGACTAGGAGACTTCGGGGAAAAAGGACAAAGATCCCACCATCACTTCTTTTCATGACCTGGTTAAAGCAGATGCAAAGCAGAACAGGGAAGAGCAACTTCCCCGAAGAAGAAAGCAGGAAGACAAAAGAGAAACTCACAGGTGGCTGGATGGGACTGTGGGAAAGACAGGGAAGGCTAGCCATGGGGACACAGAGAGGGCTCGAGAGCTTCACCATGTGGGGAGAGGAGAGGGGAATTGGCCAACCATGCCAGGGAGACTTCAGATTGTCAGGCCACAGAAACAAATGACTTCTCAAAGACTGAATTAAGAGGAGAAGGGGGCACAGGCACAGGGCTAGAGCCCATCAGAGAGAGAGAGAGAGAGAGAGAGAGAGAGAGAGAGAGAGAGGGAGAGAGAGAGAGAGAGAGAATGAGAAGAGAAATTAAAGCTAGGGGTGAAGTACATTTGGGTTTGTAAGAAAGTGGTTGGGGAAAATTTTAGTGGTAGATAATAAAAATGTCCAATGGGTCCATGTCTTTTATAATTAAACATTTATTCAATGCTGGAGACATTTAAGACAATCCTGAAAAAATATGTGGGAAAGGCCTGTCATCTTTGGAAGTAGGATGTTAAAGCAACTCAAGACACTGGTGGTCAACTTTGGCTGGAAACCAGAAGGGGTTGTGGGTGGAAAGAGGGGATCCAAAGAGCAGTCGGACGTCTGGTCAGGAAGGCATATCCACAGGGTGGTCTGTATGTGACAAGTACCAAGTAAGTCATGACTCATGTATTTTAATTCCAGCTTCCCCAGAGGGTTTCTCTCTGTTCCTCAGTTTCTCAGTCTTTGAAATGGGGCTAACCATGACTACCATCCTGAAACTGGCCACTGGAATGGGAGAAAAGAACTGTTAACAAATGGACATTAAGAAAGTCCATGTAAAATGAGGGACTGTCCACCTGGAAGCATAGTCCTTCTCTTCAACTCACTCATTGCACAGTCAGAAAATCCAAAGACCACAGAAGGGGCCGATGGTCTCCTCACAACTGGACCAGCACCGGTCACTTGGAAGAAAGAGTCCCAGTTTGCTATCCATTGTCCTTGCTGCTGAGCTGGGAGCCCCTGTATTGACTCCACACAGTTCAAGGGCATCCAAACCCTGAGGCTGACGCAGCTTGGCAAAGGGGAGGCTCTGCAATGACCTGGTTAACTGGTTACTAGAGCCCTTGGAGGGCCATCTGTGCCAAGACCAGCCCTCACTGATAGAATGGGTTGCAGGGAGAGTGCCCATCCGTCAGGGACACCTTTGTGGGTACTTCCCAGCATGTGAGGAACACATGTGCCTATTCTCAAGCCTGGTCAGGAAGGCAGGCAGTCCACACAGATTCCATCCCAGGATGCAATAAACTAAATGCCATGGGTGACGGAGGCTGGGAGGGACCAACCAAAAGGGGGATGGGGCTGCTTGTGGCGCTGCTTGCATCTGGACATGGGCTAGGAAAGGAAGGCTTGGAGATGGGGGAGATGTTTCAGTTCCATCTGCTGGGAGAGGACAGGGAGGAGAGGGTGGAGAGGAGCAGTGTGGGGAAGGCAGGAGGGGGAGGACTCAAGTCTGGAGGTGGTGGGTGTTTTGCGGGGGTGATCTTCCTGCTCTCAGTCCCCCAAGCAGTTACAGGCTCTGGCCTGGTGGCTAATCGCCCACTTGTTGGGACCCATCTTGACCCAACTTCATTCAACTACAGACAGATGGCCAGACCTGCTGACAAACCTCACTTTCTGTCTCTGGGCAGGTATATAGTGTCCTCTTCTCCCCACCATAAACACAGCTCCACCCAGGGCTGACTGTGCCTGGACCTGCCCTGGCCTGAGCGCCACAGAGACACCTCAGGAGGAAGCATGGCATCCCTGCTGGATGGGCTGGGCTCCTGCAGAACAGGTTTGCTGTGGAAACAGTGCCCAAACAGGCGGCGGGAAGGGCGTGTACAAGTCCACCTGTCCTGGAACTGGTGCATGGAGAGCCCTCCTGATGAGGGGCACTGAGCTGGGGACTCGTCAGGACTCATGCTTCTCCCTCGGGGAATTACCGAGTCCCCTCTCGGGGTGGGCTCCGAGTTCTTCTCGGGCTTCAGGGAGAAGATGCTGTCTTCCTAGGTCTCACTGCTCCCACTTCCTGAAGCCGATGCCCTTTCTGTTTCTCCCAGGCTAGTGTCCCCAAGGAAAAACACTGAGGACAGCAAGTGCCACTGGGGAAAGAAACATTGTCTATGCCAGCCCTGCCCCCTGGGTCCTACGGTTTTAAACTTATCTTTCTTATCACACACATTGAGGTCTTTCTCACTTTCCTGGCTCCATTCAGACCCATGAGCATTGCCCCTTGTTTTGTACCATTTGTGTTATAAAAAGCCCAGGAGAGGGCTGACAAATCTGTGAAGCCTCTAAGCTGTCGTTGGTTTCTTGGACGGTCAGCTGGCCCAGCACCCCTTAGCTCCTGCTGGGAGGAAGGAAAATCTCAAGGGTTGGGCTGAACATGAAAATGGCCAAGTCAACCCTTCACCTTTGTGTGGTGCGCTATGGGCTGCCAAGCGTTGCCACAGCACTTTTCCACTGGATTCTCACAAGGGCCCCCTACTGTATATGGAAAAGGGATTACTGGTCTCTTTTACAGTTGACAGAAACTAAAGCTTAGAGAACTGTCATTTCTCCAAAGGCTCCAAATTAGTAAATTGCAGCCAGCTTACAATGAGTGTTCTGACTGTGGGTTGAGGGTCTCCTTGGGACCTAGGCTTGGCGAGGCCAAGGGAACTTAGCTTCTTGGTCACCTCCCGCTCACCCTCTTCTCTTATCCTGTTTTCATTCCTTGTGTTTGAACAGCTGGAGATTCAGAAGAATCTTTCCCTGGGGTTGGCCTAGAAATAGAAGAGCAGACCTTGGGAAATGCTCCCCTAATGGAGGTCCTATGAGTTCTGCCGTGGGCAACCCTGAGGGTAAAGGCGCCTGCCAGCTCCCTGATTTAACTGAACTATTTTTGACTTGTGCTTTTTTGAAAAAATGCCTTATCTCGGAGGCCTTCTCCGCCTATGAACGCCCCCTCACACACTGCCTCATCCTAACCAAGTCTCAATGACGTCACATCAGATGGCAACAAGGCCAATGTAGTGCCGTCCCATGTCGGCATGGCACACTTGGAAGTGAGTATTTCTCTAAGCCATGCACATGAGTTCCAGGTCCAGGGAGTGGGACAAACAGTGTGCGGGTTTAACTGCCCTGTGAAGGGACTGGGGACTAGACCACTTCCCACATGCCTGTGTAGTCCCAGGCAGTCTGTGCTTTGCTCCTTCAGCAGGCCAAGAATAGCTAACATAAATAGAACTTCCAGATATCCTAAATATTTCCCAGGAAACAATAATGGGCACCAAATTGGCCTTAGCATCTATGGGGAATTGGTTCCAGGACCCTCACCCCAGGATATCAAAATCCAAGGATGCCCAAATCCCTTATATAAAATAGTATTTGCCTATGACCTACACATCCAACCCTGGTGTATACTTTATCTCTGGATTATTTACAATGTATAATGCATGATAAAGGCTATGTAAATAGTTGCTATCCTACGATGTTTAGGGGATAATGTCAAGGAAAAAGTCTGTACATGTTCAGGACAGACACAGTTTTTAAAAACAACTTCTATCTGCAGTTGGTTAAAGGCAGAACCCACAAATGAGGAAAATCAACTGTACATGATTTGTCTACCTTTTCTTTTGTTTACTCTGAGCTTCTAGAATTATTGAAATATATTTCTGGCATTCATCTACTTGCCTTTAGTCATTTAGATCTCAACTACCCCAAAGGATTTTTATATAGGTGTGTCCCAGCAACGCGTGCGATAATGATAATCCCTCTTTATTCAGTGTGCAAGCTCATGGAAATTTCCAGGCTTCAGAATAGCGTCCTAAGGCGAGGGAGTTGAAGAGGGAGGAGGGAAATACTGGGGAAGGATACTGGCCACCTTATATTGTTATATTGTGTACACGTACGAATATGTAATAACAAATCCCACCATTATGTACAACTGTAATGTACCAATAAAAATATGGGGGGAAAAAAAGCACACAGTCCTGAACCACTTCCTGTCTCATCGGCAGCCCCAGCACCACACTCAGATCAATTGATTTATTACTGTTTTTAGATGAAAGTTGCTGATTTCCAAGCTTGTTTGATCTCTTTTATCCTGGAAACTTTGGGTTCTGCCTTAGGTTCTGCCCTAGCAGTTGTGAATTGAACAGGAACACTAGGCACACTGAGGTAAGATCCATGGGACAGGGACAGGGGGACAATCACCTAGAAAAATCAGAGCAGACCAGGACTTCCTTGTGCATGCCTGACAATGCACAGTGTGCCCAGTGCTGTGGGACGGCAGAACCGAGGGCCGTGTCGATCACCTTCCACCACAAGAGTGACACTCCATCTCATTTGTTCTGAATGATGGGGAAGGAAACATGTGATCCACCTTGGGAGGATTTCCATCCAGGGTGGTCAGTTCTTGTGCTTCGGTTTTCTGGAAACGTGCCTTGCTCAAACACTTCTCACAGAAAGTGCTGGATGAGTAGGGCTGAGTGTGTGTGAGGACTGATGAGTAGGCCCTGGGTCTGGGACACGGAGCAGTGTGTCCTGCCAAGTTCCCAGGCGTGTCAACGATGGTGAGAGTGGGGAAGGACTGCTCTCACCAATGAACACAACAAGTCCAGGCAGACTGTGGGCACTGGATAAATAGCAGCCCTCAACAGCCCCAAGGCTCCCTTCACCTGAGAAAGCACAGACCCGCTCCGTGAGAGGAGGGCCTCTGTCATTTCCTAGGGGCCCCTGGTGTGACTTTATACTTTGTAGCTCAAGAATCACCCTGTTGGTTGGAGAGGGGTCTGCAATGGAACAGTGACCTGCAACTTCTGAGTCCTTACCACGTGAGCATTTCCTGTTAACTGTGTCCATCTGTCCAATCTGTTCAACATTCATGGAGCACACTGTGGTGGGCACTAGCAGGAGCTCTGCCAACGCTGTCCTTAGTGTCCATGAAATCAGCACTTCTTACCTCTGCTGGAGACGTTCTCAGCCCATCCAATGGCCACCCTGGCCTGCTGTAAGGATATTTATCTTTTGTCCAGGAAGAGGATGGCCCAGAGGAGATGGAAGCCTAACTTGGACCTAGCAGAAAATTGGTGCAGGATAACTGGGTGACAGGTGATAGTGATGCTCCTATATCACTGCAGCCAGGCCCTGAGCTAATCCTCCCTGGCAGCTCTTTGATCCCTGCGGTGACCCTTTGAGGCAGGGATGGGGCCAGGAAGCACCTTGCCCAGGGTGCACACGGAGGACAACGGGGGAGGCAGGACTTGACCCCACATTGCTACTGAACCACATGCTCTTGCTGCTAGAGGGGACACTGTGCTGCATTGAGGGGCTGTGGGGGAGGGGGCTGGGAGCTGCCCTCTTGACGGTACACCACGCTCATCTACCATTTCCGCTGTCCCGTGCTGAGGAAAATCCTGATGGCCATGAGCTCGTGAAGCTGGTCCTAGAAGTTCTCTCCCATGGTTCACGCCCTGGAGAGGTGCAGTGACTTCACACAGACCTCTCTTCACTTCCCTGTGGGGAGCCAGGCTGTGCCAATACCACAGACTCTGCTCAGGTGCGAGGGTGAAATCCGGTTCCTGCAAGTCACAGGAGCCAAGACCTGTTTGACAGGTTTCTTATGAGTGTTTCACCCACAGGAGCCAAATAATAATGGGACACTGGAGTGTGTATTTGTTCTTGGGGCCAAGCTCATGTGAAAGCAGGACTCGATTTTAGCCGTTTATCCCAAACATCTGAACAAAAAGACAACCATCCCACACGCCTCCTCCCAACACCCGTGTGCACAACCGCATACTTAAACACATGCACACATACGCACACCCCACCCAGTGCACACACATAGACACATAGGACACATGTAACCACATACACATATGTATATATATAAACACATGCATATATGCACACTCATGCACAGTGCACACATACATACATAAATGTGCACCTACATAGGTGTACATAGGTGTCACATAAAAAGCACACCTATACACTCGCACACACACAAGCACATATCCACATGTGCAAGTACACATGAGTGCACACAGCTATTGCATAGGGCAGTCCCCTAGGCCACAAATGCTCCCCTTCCTGCCCTGGGAGCTCCAGCAGTATTGGAGAGGTTTCCATCCTTCCTCCAATTCCCTCAGAGGTCTTCAGCCCTCTTAATTGAAGGGGCACCTTCTCCTCCAGCGCCACTGTCATTCTCTCCGGGCAGAGTCTGTATCTTCACCAGAGAATGACATGTGAGGGGCAGCAGAGGGGACACGTCTTGAAGAAGAGAATCCACCTCTGGTACTCAGTGAAGAGGCTCAGGCCTTCCTACACCCCTGCTCTCTCCTCCAACCCCACAACCTTCTCCTTTCTCACCTGGTTCCAGGTGCTGCCTCTCCCACTCAGCTGTGGTTCTTCTGGGCCCTTAGCACCTCCCTGGTATCCCTCACACACAGCCCAGGGCCATGGCCACCATGGCTGGGAATGGATGGATCTGCCTGAGTTTGCTTCTCAAGTGGCCCCAAGGGGACAAGGAGCAAGTGCCAGGTCCCCCTCGCCTTGAGACCCTCACTGCATGAACTGTATCCCTTCCTTTTATCACACAGGGAGCCTCTCAGGAAGCACAGCCTAGTGAATGCACTGGAGCTGGGAAGGAACCCATGAAACTATGTCATCCTTAGGTTTCTACTACCTCTTCTACACACAGCTGGAACGGGCTCTGTGTCTGGGCTGCTGCACATTAAAACAGCTGAAGAAAAGGGCTTGCACAAGCTTATCCAGATTTTGGCCACAAAGGCAGTGTTGTCCCCTTTTCTAACACCTACTTTGACCCCTAGTATCAAGCTCTGTAGTGTAGGTGACACATGGATGACTGACCCAAAGAGGAGGGGAGAGTGGGTCCCATCCTTGGAGGCTGAGCCCACGTTACTGACTGCTCACTAGCCGAGGCAAGAGTTTGGGTGAGAAAGAGTAAAGAAACCACTTCAGTGTTTATATCTGCTCTCAAAAGAGAAAGCATAGCCTTGCAGAGGAAACAGGATCCAAACATGGCAGACCAAGGATGCAGAAGACATTCAGAAGTCACAGGACTTTTCTTTCTGGTAGCTCCATCTCTTCATCTAGAATATGAGAGTCAGTAAGAATGATCACCTTTCTGTCCCATGGTGGATATCAGCCGGATGCTTTTCTGAATGAAGCCCCTGCTGTGCATGGAATGACACCCCCAACAACCTCAGGGGGACAAGTCTTGTTTTTTTAGGTCAAGCAACAAAGGTATGAAAATAGAATTGAGAGTATGCTCCCTCTTGAAGTGGATATCTTCCTGAGGTTTACATCAAAGGTGAGCCAGCTTGTCCTTGAACATATAGGTTCATCACAGAATAATGACACCTTCTGTGGTTCTGAACTTTAAACTTTGATCATAAGTACTCTCATTAGATATGGTGGGTGTATCATCCTAGTTAATAGGTAAAGATATCGAGATGGAAGTTTCCACATCGGTGACCGACCTGGAACCAGGAACTCGAGTCTTCTATTTGCAAAGTTTGTTTAACAGCCAGGGAATAATAATAAGACCATAATTATGAAGCATTTGGATTTTAATCATGGGTCCTGCTAACAAGAGAAGAAGAAAAGGAAATTTCAAATACAGATGGATATCTTCAAATATTCTTTAAAAAATATAAATAAAGGAGCTGGGTTGAATCTAGTTATTAAGAGTTCCACCCTTCCTGTGTCTTTACTCAGCAGGATGCTTCCCTGTTCTGGTCTCCAGGCTGGAATGATGTCTCCACCTGAAACTGGTTGCCAGTTTTATTGAGAAATTGGTTGCTTAATGTATACTGAGTCCTCAGCACTATTCCAATAGAGATGAGATAGCAATCCTTGTTCAAGGACTTTTTATAAAAGGAGTTGGGGCTGGGGATGTGGCTCAAGCGGTAGCGCGCTCGCTGGCATGTGTGCGGCCCGGGTTCGATCCTCAGCACCACATACAAAGATGTTGCGTCCGCCGAAAACTAAAAAAAATAAATAAATATTAAAAGGATTGGGGACACTGTGCCCAGCTGTAATCCCAGAGCCTCGGGAGGCTGAGGTTGGAGGATCACAAGTTCAAAGTCAGTCCCAGCAACTTAGTGAGGCCCTAAGAAACTTAGTGAGACCTGTCTCTAAATAAAATCCTAGTACCAAAAAAAAAAAAAAAAAAAAAAAAAGAAGGAGTTGGACAACTGCGACATTTCTATTTCTCTGTCTCTCTCTGTCCCCCTGGACTCTTGGGGTGGCATGCCAGGCAGTCGGGGCTGCACCTAAGGGAAAGAGAGAATGCTCTATTTGATTGGCTGAACCAGAGAAAGGGATTTTGTAAGTTTTGCAGGAGGAGAGTAAAGGAATTTATTCCTTATGGGGGGATGAGAATCCATAGAGATCAAGAGGAAACTTCCTTTAGAAAGTCACTGTGGGAACTCCATGACGAACCTCCCCTCAGAAGCAGGGATCCCACCACAGGAAGGACCTGAGGATGGCCCACCAAGGGCTGAGCTCTTGGTCTAAACCTTGCTGTTCTAGGCAGTAGGCAGGGATGAGCTTTTTTTCAGAGGGTAAATCAGATGGAGGGCTCTGGGGTCCCCGATAAGTAACCACGCTTAGTGCTGATGCTCAGCGAAACCAAAGGCAGGCCAAGTTCACACTGCAGCGCCTGTTCTGTTTCCTCCTGCCCCACAGCATCAGCTGGGCTGGCCTTCTATGGTCAGTCAGTTTCCAGGGGACTATGTCAAGACTCCAGCCTCCTGGTATCATCCCCCCTATGAATGGGCCACAGCCACTCCCCTCCAAAGGTATCCACACAGAGGATCTTGGACTTAGCAATGGAAGAGAACTGAAGGAATCACTGAGCTGGAGGGCTCTCCTGGTAGGGGGATATAAAAGCCTTTGCCCTGCCTCTGAAATTACACTTCACATGTTCATTTGATAAGCAACAGCTTAGCATCAGCTGTGGTTCTGAATGGAACATGGCTCCTTGCTTCCTGGAAGCGAAAAACTTGCCAAAGTGAAGAGAACTCATCTGCTGCTCTAGACCTGTTGCCTGCCCTGGCCTGGGAGCTTGATGGAGCCCAAAGTTTTACCCATGGAGACTCATTTCTCCCACAGACCCCTCTACCAGCCCCTAGGGAAAGAGCAGAGAGGAGAGCAGCTCTCCTCCTGGGGACAGCTGTGCTCCTGAAGTAGGCTTCCTGCACAGCCCTTCCCCTCTCTACCCTTAGTCTCTGCGAAATTGGGGAAGCTGTCCTGAACCCATGGATCCGGTTCTCTGTGAGTATCAGTTGCAAGGGAACTGTGCTCTGAGCAGGTGTCCTTGCAGTAGGGTGGTCTGCCATCAGGGCCAGGAGAGGTCACTAGGTCTGCAATTCCATGCTGCTTCCCACCCAACTCTTCCCATGGGCCCTCCCACTCCAGTTCCTGCATTTCTTGTCTATAGCAGGTCTGTCCCTCCCTGGGAGGAGGATCTTGCCTGAGGACAGGTGGAGGGTGGGGAGCCTTTCTCCTCCCTCTGCTCCAGTTGCAGAAAAGGAGGGGGTTCCCACTCTGAGGCAAGGCTGTCCTGCAGCTCTGCCCTCTGACAGACACTGCCTCAGAGCCCAGTGGCTGCTCTGAACTCAGAACCACGATTCCTGGGAGCAACAGGTTGTCAGCAAACTCAGAAGCTTTGAAAGGTGCAGGGTCACAGACATGGCTGAGGAGCTGTCTCAAGAGCAGGTGGCAGAGTACAAGGAGGCCTTCTCCAGGTTCGACAAGGATGGGGATGGTAACATCAATGTCCAGGAGCTGGGTGAAGTGATGCAGATGCTGGGCAAGAAATTATCGGAGGCCGAGCTGAAGGCGCTCATCGCCATGGTAGACACAGATAATGATGGTGTTATCAGCTTCCAAGAGTTCCTGGCAGTGGTGGCCAAAAAGATGAAGGCCTGGGGCAGTGAGGAGGACCTGAGGGCCGCCTTCCGTGCCTTCGACATCAACGGTGACGGCCACATCAGCGTGGAGGAGCTCAAGCAGGCCATGGCCCAGATGGGGGAGCAGCTTTCGCAGGAGGAGCTGGATGCCATGATCCGCGAGGCTGATGTGGACAAGGATGGGCAGGTGAACTATGAGGAGTTTGTGCAGATCCTCACCCAGAAGTAAGGCTCCCAGGGTGCGGGCCTCACCCTGTCGGACTGATTCTGGCCCACCGGCTTCTCTGCCTTCTCTGGGCCTCTGCTTTTGTTGTGGTGCAATAAAGGGAAAATCTGGGTTGGTAGATGGAAATTCCTCATCCATGAGGAAGACTGTGCTGTCCTTGGTCTGGATGCTGTGCTCTCCGGGACTGCTCACAAGCTCCTCTCTGCCGCTGAGACCCTGGGCAGAAGGTACCTCTTTGAACTGGTCCCTCCCGCTCTCCCTGCAGTGGAATGGGTGTTCCCTACCTCACAGGGCTGTCACAATGGTTTAAATAAAAGGAATGATAAGTCCAGCTGTGTGGTTGGTGTTTGATTGTAAAGTAGACAGTCCAAGGGACACAAACAGTGTATTTGAGATACTTTTGAGGCTCAGTCCCTCTTTTCACGTGGACCTGGTGGGAATACTGGTTTGAGTAAGCCCCACGGTCCACCTCTTGCCTCCCCTGATACCATCAGAAAAGGGAAAGGTGGGTGGCTCTATGGGGGTGGGGAGAATGGAGGAAACGGGTGTCATGGCCCTAGGGTCTGCCTGAGCTGCTGGGTGAAGACCAGGCCAGAGTCTGAGATCAGGGTGGGCAGCACCACCTATGCCCATGAAGGAAGGATAATGTCCAATGCATGTCGCCTGTTGGGTTTTAACCTCAAATAAAAAGATGGGGTGCGTCTCTATACATTTGTGTCTGCATGTGTTTGTGTCTCTGTATGTGTCTGCAATAAAGGGAAAATCTGTGTGTGGTCTTGTGTGGATATGTGTGTGTGTGTACCTACCTCTGTGTTTATGCTCATGTCTCTGTGTCTGTGTGTGTATATGCATGTGTCTCTGTGTCTTTGTGTACATGTGTTCTATACCTGAAATACAGGATGCTATAGATATTTTAAAAAGGTGGGTCCTGAAGATGAGACCCACTTTGCATGAATGAAAGCCAGATCATCAGGAAGTGTCCAGAAGTCAGGGCCCTGTGATGGGAAAAGTGTGGGGAGTGGCCCTGGAGGTGGGGGCCACTTGCCAGTTAGATGAAAAGGGCAGAAATCCCAAGCTGAGGTGTTTCCAAGGCTGAGAGCATGTCTCTGCTGTCCTCAGAGGACTCCAGACTGAAGAGTGCATTCCAGAGAGGAGTTAGGGAGAGGAGGGATGATGGAGAAGGAACACTGAGGTCTGCCAGTGGCTGCCACAGGCAAACTAGCCGAGAACAGGCCCACTCTTTGAACTTGGCATAGGGTATTGTGTGTGTCTGTGAACATGAGACCAACAGGCAGCTTGTCATTTAACAAGCCTGGGCTTCTGCTTCATCCTCTGTGAAATGGGTTTTTTTTCTGTTTTTGCTTGAGAGAAATTTTAATTCAAATGATCCATGATGGCACATTTATCTTCTTCTAACTGTGTTAAACCAGTGGTTCTTAGGCCAAGGTAGGGAGAGCAGGAGGGCCAGCTCACCAGGAGAGCTAACATGCTCACCCACTGGGAAATATTTTGGAATGTATCCTGCCTTTTTCTTTTGTCTCTACCCAATCCCATCCACCTCCTTGTAGGTACTTTTCCCTTCCCAGACATGACATGGTATCACACAGATGGTTCCATAGTCTATGGACACCTTTTCCTATAAAAATAGTAGAGATGCACATCATTGCTTTTAGTGGTCACTTAATATCCCACTAAATGGTGGAGTCCATTTTAGTGGCAGTCAATTCACCATGGCCTTTGGAATGAGCCGGGGAAGTCTGTAAATTCTCAATGGCCACTTGTTATCAATGTGACCATGAGCACATACCTTCACCTCTCTGAGTCTCAGTTTTCTTACCTGGAAGATGACATGCTGACACCTGAGCCACCAGACACCATGAGGGCAGCACCTGGCACCATGTCTGCACCTCATTAGAGAAGACTCAAAGCCCACTCCTGAGGAAACCCCACTGAGCAGGACCTGCTAGAGCCTTTGGAGTGTGCCGCAGAGTGCTCCCCAGAGTAGCCATCTGCCTCTGGGATTCCACACATGGCCCCGGGGCAGTTTCTGACACCTAGTGTGCTCAGCACTGGTGTAGGTGTTCCTGACAAATCTCTTAATTGTGTAGCACTGCCAAGGGTGTGGGAGAAGGAGAGAGAATCCTGGACCGAGTTCCAGGTCTCTGTTCCTATCAGCACATGGAGTGTTACCTGGGAAAAATATCTGGGTTTCCAGAGTCAAGGCCTGCATCCCACCTGGTATCAGGAAGGCTGTGAGGCCACACCAGGGGGCAGGGGGGCGGGGAACGAGGGTGAGACAATGGCAGGAAGTTCTGTACTGATGCAGTTTGGGGAATGGCCAGGCAGACAGAAGACCATCCCCATTTTTAAGAAACCCTGACCAAAGAAGAGGAATGAAGGCCCTCCCACCCCCAGACAGCCCAGGGAGGTGAATGATGTGTTTGGGGCAGACAGGATATTAAGGACAGGACTTTGGAAGCCATTCGTTTATCACTGACAGACCCTTCCCCAGAAGGGCTTTCATGGGGCCACAAAACAGCTAAGCAGAAACTTCTCTTTATCTCTTGTCTCAGGAGACCAAAACGGGAATCTGAGGAACGGGGAGAGGAAGTGATTCTCTTCAGGTCTCAGGGAGGTGCTGAAAAGGACCTGGAGTGGAATTCATGTGCTCAGAAGGGCCACCTCCTGTTCCCAGCAGAGCCCGAGAGAGACCCGGAGCCCCCATCACGCGCAGTCCCCTGGGGGAGTCCAGGTGGAGGGTGGGATATCTTCAGCTGGTCATCTGAGTTCTACCCAAGAGCCTGTGCAGAATACCCAGGAATGGCTTCTGGGTGGGCTGTGGACTGCCCTGAAGGCCTCTGAAGACAGCAGCCGGCTGCACTCCACGACCAGGGCTTTACAACCCCAGAAGGGACCTGTGGGCATGAAGTATCTGAGAACCCAAAGCTGCTTTAGGTCATTCAGGGAAACCTAATTCTCTGAAAGCCACTTCTCTGAAAATCAATTTGCCAAAAGACAAGTTCCACAAATGGTCAGTCTTCTATTATTTCCCAATGTACCAAAAGACAAAAAACGAAAACAACAACAAAAATCACCCAAACAAAAAACAAAACAAAAATACTCCCAAAGGAACTTAATAAATTAGTTCATAGTGGAGGAGCTACTGAAATAATTTTTGAATTTCTCTTTGAAGTTTTATTTACCCCAATTTTAATTTTTTTAGTTCATTTAATTTTACATTGAGTTTAGTAAATTATTGTAGCTGCAGTCAATTCACCCAATCATTGCAGCATAACCCTGACAGAGAGTGAGGTGCTTTTTGTTTTGGTTTTATACTTTGGGTCTATGATTTGGGGGAAGGAGAGACCTTGTAACTAATTTCAAGATTCAGCTTTTGTATATGTCTTCTAAGTGAAGGATTTTATAAATTATAGATAAGGCAGGTTTCTCTATACTAACAAATTTTCAGTATAGTTGTTGCTTTTGTACTTCTCCTAATTCCCAGGTGTGTTAGCTTGCTCAGTCAAATGAATATTTTCCATGTGTTTTAAGTCCTTGGTAAGTGCTCAGTGTCTGAACCATGAATCACACCTGAAACTGACATTTAGAATGAAACAGATGACTCTCCCAGAACTGATAGGTGAAATAGCTTTGATGAAATCAAAACTAATTCAATTCAAGCAAAATTTCCCCCAACTTCCATGATGTTAATTAGTAAACTGACTTTAGGTAAATATTAAACTCCAAATATTAAATAATACACCATTTTCATTGGATTGTCCCTGGATCTTTTAAATCCTAACTTATATTCATTCCCGAAAGGCCTGGTAACCCAGTCTGTCTTTTCAGGTGCATATCACCTGCCTCTTCCTGACAGCCTTCTAGAACAGGTCTTGTCACAGCCGACCAACCCTCAATGTGCCCTTTCCTAGCAAATGATGAAATGTGAATTCACTTTTTGCACAGTTCTTATCAAAGTGCCTTCTGCATCACAATTCCTGGTGAACAAGGCTTAGTCTTCTTCCTCAGAACACCAAATATGAAAATAAAACCCATCAAAGGATTAGACCAGTGTTATAGCTTGGATATGAAGTGTCCCCCCCACCCCCCAAAAGCTCCTGTATTGATGTAGGAATATTCAGAGGTGAAATGATTAGATTATGAGAGCTGTAACATGATCAATCCATCCTCACTTGAATTGACTGGCTGGGAGGTAGCTGCAAGCAGATGGGGTATGGCTGAAGGAGATGGGTCACTGGGGGCCTGCCTTGGAAGGGTGCATCTTCCATCCATGTGACCCCTTCCCCCTCTCTCCCTCTCTGCTTTCTGACCCCAGCATAAGCTGAACTGCTTTCCTCCACTTGGTCTTTCCCACATGATGTACTGTACTGGGCCCAGAGCAATGGAGTTAGCTGTCTATGGACTGAATCTCCCAAACCGTGAACCCCAAATACACTTTCCCACCTCAAAATTGTTCTTGTCAGGTATTTTGATCACAACAACACAAAGTTGACTCAAACAACCAGATTAAAAACTCTTCAAGTACAAAACTCTTCTAGCACATGTACTGTGACAGCAGGAGACCCAAGACTTCTTCATCCACAGGCATTATCTCCAGCCCAGGAAGGATGACTCCCAAGATGTTTACAAGGCAAAAGGAATTTTCACGCCAGTGTACTCATCAAGAAGAGGGAAAACCCAAGATGAGACTGAAGAGGGCTTCTGCCTTATATCCTATTATCTAAGAACAAAGAGCAGTCCTCTTATGATCCTAAAATTCCAAAACTTTATTTTCTTTTGGTAGAAATGAGATTCTACAGCATGTAACCCAATGAATTAGACAAAGATTTAAACATCACACTATGTCGGAATCAGTTTATAAGATCTCAGACTAATGCTTCTGATCCGTAGTGGGTTATCTTCTCCCACACTGTTGTAGGGACAGACCAGGCAAGGCACTGAAGATAGCAGGAAACAGTTTTATTTGGTTGCAGCCAGGTTCAGAGGGCACAGCTTTTGCTGTAATCAATTAATTCCTGAACCCTGAGTTCAGGGAGTTTCAGAGTTTTATACCCAGAGTGTAAGGGGAGGGGCTCGGAAGTTCACAGTCTGCAGAGGTTCACATAAAAGCAGCTTTTTCTTTTTCTGGGCAAGTTAACTCTTCAAGGACAACACCTGAGAAGAAGAGAGCTTCTTCTCCCCTTTCTTTCCTCCCCCTGCCAGCTGTTCCCATGGAGCCCAATTGTAACTTATCTTAAAAATGTAGACATCTCTGTGAAGCCCAGCTCAAGGCCAGAGGCCTTGTTTGCACATTTCTACAAAGTACTATACTGGATACGTTTGTGAAAAACTAGTAAGGGGGTGCCCAGCACCTGGAGTGCTGGTATCTTCCTGGCCAGTAGCCAAGTAAACAGGGCGACACGAAAATAGGAAGTTTATCTACATTGAACTCTTTTGCAGAGACTTTTTTGCTGACAGTCCTAAAATTAGCCATGGTGAAGATTTCTGGAGAGGCCCAGTTAAGATTTTTCAGTTGAGAAAGGAGGAGTCACTTTACGCCCCCCCCCAAAAAAAAAAAAAAAAAACCATAAGGGGCAGATTCCCATTAGGTATTGTCCATTTCAGATTTTCAGAAATAGCCTGGACAATTCTTTTCCATTTTCTCTGAAAATGAGTCTAGCTTTTGAGTTTGGAGATCATAAACTTGGCTTTCATACCCATAATGCACTGGAATGGCACTCAGTTGTCCTCTAGAGGGAGCAGATGTGGCCTTTCCCAGTCTAGTATTTGTGAAATCAGGATCCACCTATAGTCCTGGCCCAGCCCACAGATGACTTCACCTCACTCCTCCCTGGGCTTCTCTCTGGCTTGATGATAATCTGGAAAAGGGCCCAAAGGCCTCCTTGGGCAAGCTCCTTCTTGCTTATCTGTAGTTGTTCACGTCTCCAGGGATGCGTACCTCTCTTTCCCACTTCAGGTGCCCCAGTCCCGGGGATGGGCACCTGCCTCCCATCTCAGCCCTGCCTTTCCCTCTAGCTCCCGCTGTTTTGCTATAAGCTAGTGACTGTCAACACTGGCTGACATTGAAAACACCCAGGAGCTTTTGAAAAATGCCATCTGTGGGCCCAGCCCCAGGTAGTGCAGTTTCCCTCCTGCAGTCAAGGTTGGAAAACCAAGATTAAAAACTTCTGCTCTAACTTGTCCCTGGAAACTATGACAATACCTGGCACTCCCCACACCCAACTGCTCCTCAGCACCCCTGGGCAGGTTGGCACCCAGGAAGAGAAGAATCCAGGGGTGAGCATTCAGCTCACAGATCTCCACCAGTGGGAAGGCTGTGTGTTGGGCTCCCTGTGGGATCAGGTGGTGCTATGTGGGTGGCCTGCCAGCCAATGCCCCCTTGCCACCTCTAAATGCTTTGTGTGGGGTGCTCACTAATCTCAAAGCTCTGACCTTACTGCCCAGTGAACTTTGACTGTGATGGACTTCAAATCTCTGCTCCTAATGGCCATGTTTTCCTGCATGTGGAGCCCTGTGGCCATGACTGCATGGCGTTAGGAGTTGGGTACACTCAGTCCTTCCACAAGTGCTTTCTTGGGTGCCCTGCCTCACTGTAGGTCCAAGAGGACTTGGAGATACCACATCAACCTCTGCCCTTTAAGGGAGAGGAGACATGTATATATAAATGGCCACCTATGAAGACAGTGGGTGGCAGGAGCCTCGTTACAGAGTCCAGGGTTAGGAGAGTGCTCAGTGAAGGGTGGAGACTTAGAGGACATGGAGCCAGGCACTGGAGATGGGAAAATTTTCAACAGGGACATTCTTGGTGAGGGAACTTGGTGAGGGCCTTTTTTTGGAAGGCCACACTGCCACAGAGATGAGGGAGAGGCTGGAGCACCCTTATTGGTGACCTCCGTGGTTGGGCAAAGGAGCTCAGAATTCTTAAATCCCCAACAAAGTCATTTACTACGGTGTAACCTTGGGACATGTCAGTGACACTCACATGCCTCAGTTTGCTCAACTGTAAAATGGGAGGTCAGAGTGACTTCTGTCTCAATGTTGGGAGAGGAAATGAGAGAGTGCTAAGGATGATGTCTGTGGAGGAGCAGAAGCACTTGATCTGTTTTGCTGTTATTAGTACATTTTTTTTCTCCAGAAAATTAAATAAGAAGGTCTTTAATCAGAGGAGATATGTGGTCAGGTCGGTGCTTTAGGAAGATGATTTTGGCAGCAGTGTGCCAGACAAAGTAGTGTAGGGAGATGGAGCGGGTATGGGAGGGGAAACGACCTCAGGTGGGAGGGGTGGGGGGAGCTGGAGGCTGTGCAGAACAGAGAGGGGCAAGTGGGGTCTGTGGGACCCTGATGGTTAACTGAGAGCTGAGTGCAGGGGTTCTAGGAACGGGGCCTGATTTGTAATGCCCTGAGGGAGAGCCTCAGGGAGTTTTGGAGGAGGCAGAAAGGCTGTCTTGAGGATATGCAGTCTCTGCCAGGTGAGCCTCATCCCTGTGCTGGTCCATCCATCCCAGGTCAGGTCAGATGCTACTGCTATTGGCTATTGTTGGTGCCCTGAGGGGTGGAGAGGGCCAATATTAGGACATCTGGCCTCTTGCCTTGTCAGATGGTGAAAGCACATCACAGTTCTCAGAATCCTGGAGCCACTGAGAGCCTCCGGGGCCTGCTGTCCAAGCGCTCAACCTTTGATAGGAACAGGGCAGAGTGTACCCCTGAGCCTCCCCAGGGGCCCTGTGGCCTGTCTCCAGAATTTGGAGAGAAGACAATCCTAGGACTTCCCTGAAGTCCTGACTATGCAGGCCTAGAGTGGGAGTTGGGGCAGCACTGGTTGAAGGAGGAGGAGGTGTGGTCAGGAGGCCAACCCACCTCCCCTCTCCCTGCAAGCCCAGGGCTGCTGCCCTCCCAGTGCATCCTGCCCGAGACAGAGCCTGAAGCCCAGCCTCACACCTTGCTCCCACTCCCAGCACCCTTAGCAGGGAAAGGGAATTTCTGAGATTCTGCAGGCTTCTGCCCGGTGGGGAGTCAGGAGGGAGAGATTCGATATGATAAGGAGGCTCTCAAATATGCAGGCATAAGACAAGATCCATTCCTGAGCTGGGCCCTGACAGGGAGTGGAGACACGGTCCTCCCTTCCTTCCCCTCCACCTTCTCTCCCCCCCACCTGTTTCTTTTCTTCCCAGCCACTATTTACCAGGAAGAGCACTGGCCCTGGAGATTCGAGAAAGTGCCCACCCTGAAGGAGCTCTGCTTGGGGGAGCTGAGTGACAGGGTCAGGGAAGAGCACAAGGGCTGGACTGTGGGAGCTGTGGCCACACCAGATGGATTCTGCCAGAGGGTCAGAAGTTGCCGGCCATTTCAGTTGGGTCTTAGCATCCAATAGCTCTGGAGACCTAGCTCTGGAGACCAATGGGATATTGGGTATTGCGGGCTCGGGGAAGAGTATGGGGTGCTCTGGAGATTTAAGGGCTGTAAAGTGCCCCATTTCTGGATAACTTCTCTGGAAATCAAACTTGTGCCATTGAGAAGAGCATCCAGTAAGTGCTGTTGTGGAGGGGCTGGGACGTCTGTAAGGCTACCCAGTCCTCTTTCTTTAATGTCATTGAAAACCCATTCTGAAATTTCTATTTTTAAAAGTATCCAAAGGGTCTCTACAGGGTGTGCTTCTTTCCCTGAGTGATTATCAGGGCGGGCCCACATCAGTGGCTCCACCACACCCTGCTGGGTTGGTCCTGTATGGGAGATGCCAAGATCTGAAGGGTAGGTAGCCAGGCAGGACAAGGACTGCAAGCTGTGGGTGCAGGAAGGAGAGGGGGCTGAGGTGACCCCTGCTGCCCCAGGGACTTTGCTTTAGCTGTTCTTTCTGCCTGCCTCCTTGTCACTCATATTTCAGCATAAATGGCAGTCCCTCAGGAGGTCGACCAAACCCTCCAATAAGAGCTGTCACCTTGCCACACTCTATCAAAGGACCCCACCTAACTCCCTGCAGAGCATCTAACACTCTGATGTTTTTCTTGTTTCTCTCCATCTTCCTCACCTCCCTACAACCTGAGCTTCGTGACACCTGGATGTTGTCTGTCCTAACAGCTCACTTATCCCAGCACCAAAAATCCCTTTTTGTAGGGTGGATGCACAGCATACAGATGCCTTTTGTTTCTGTTTCTGGGCCTCTCACCTCTCAAGGAGCCTGTGCAAATGGGAATGATGGGAAGACCCGCTGTGCAGCTGTGGGCCCAGAGGGGGTTCAGGTGCTGAGTTGGAGGAGGAGTCGCTTCCTGGGAAAGGATTCACTGGCTTCAGCGGCCCTAAGGCTGAAATTTGGCCGAGTGGGAGCTGCTGAGTGGCTGGTCTCTAACAGAGGACAGTGCTGAACTGCAGAACTGCCCCGTGTGCACCCTCACCTGGGGACGTCGGGGTAGGCAGAGGAGATTCGGGCCATCTCACTGGAGGTTGGGTTGGATGGATTTTGATGTCAATTCTCTTCCGAGATTCAGTGGTTCTCTAATTCAAATGCTGTTTCCAAAGACGAGTGTAAAGATCCTCATTCTACTGGAAGTAATGAGTTTTATATGGTTCTTAAAGCCAAGCCAACTGCCCATTTGCAATCAATATAGTATTTCCTGATATTTTCCTTCTACTTTGTGATTCATGGATGCCTTTGGGCTACAATGGCATTTCGTTCCTACAGAAACATATAAAAGTCTGCATAGTTTTTGTTTACAAAACAATATGGATTCTATCGCATTTTTTTTCTGAATGTGTATATAAGCTTGAAATGCATGAAATAGAACACTACACATTGAAATATAAACAGTAGTCCTTTGTAGGATGTGAGATGATGAAGGATTTTCTTTGTTTATGTGTGTTTTCTAATTTTTCTTTGATAAACATGTACTTCTATTATTTAAAAAGAAACCTCCCCCCAAAAAAACAAAACAAAAAAACCCTAAATTATGAATAACTTAGGTGCATTTATTTACCTCCAGGGGTGTGTGTCAGAGCTGGCTCTTTCTGCCTCATGAGACTAATTACATGGATCTTTCCCCAACTGTAATGACTTTCATATTAAACCAAAGGAATCATAGACATCATGTTGGTAGCATGACATTGGTCATGACGGGAATATCTACACCACAGAAATCAACAAATGTCATAAATCAGGGCTTTTTTTTTCCCTCTCCCCTCTAAGAAAATTGGTTGTTAAACATTTCCCAGTGTACCACAATTTATATCCTGAACCAGGCAATACAAAACATTCAGGCAGTAGATAAGAATGGGAAACAGTTTGCAAAAAATCCGTAAATAACTCATAAAAACAAATTTTCAAACTTTATATAACCCACAGAGCTTTACAATTTGTGTTTTTTTTTTCCCTCCACGTACATTATGTCATTTAATCCTTAGGTTGTATGTCACAGATAAAACACTGCAGATTTTGTGTTAGGTAAACTATGTAATCTTTCCAGTAGGGCTGAAGTCGTATCAGCTTTGAGAATATTCAGATGCCTATAAAAGCCATTTAGAGCTGGAATTCTCCTACTCAGTTTCAAGTCTGCAGGGGAACTTTATGAAGATTGCCTATTTGTATAAGAGATGGTTTTAATTGTTTTTCAGGATGAATCAGTTTTGCAGTTTTGACGTTGCTTTGACAGCACCCCCTGAGTTATTGCCCTCGGACAGGAGGGCATCAGAAGGGAGGAAAGACCTGGATGGGGCTGGGATGTGAGGAGGGCGCAGTAAAAGACCTCCACCCGGGAGCCCACTGCTTTCAGGCCCTGATGCAAACCAAGTGAATATTTCAAATTCAAAGATGTCCAGTGACTGAGAACACTGGATCTGGCATATTAGGTGACTGTATGAAATTTAGGATGAAAAGTTGGGGAAGAAGTAAGTAAGGCCAGGACATGTGTTCCTCAGCCAACCCCCAGCGTCGGCACGCCCATGTGACTGCTGGCTGTGTCATGTGGTCAGGTGGCCTGCCATTCCCACAGACTTCTTGTGCAGGTAAGGTGGATGACACCTGTCCCACCCCTATGCCTTGTCATTCCTTGTTATTTATGATGGTGGCAGGGATACCAGGATGGATGTTCATGTTGAGTACTTTCAAAAACAACTTTGCTATTTTTATGTTTCTGCTGGTTAAAGTGCTATGGTTTGGATCTTAATGTCCCCCCAAATCTCATGGGTCCAAAGCTTGGTGCCCAGTGCAACGATGTTCAGAGGTGGGCCTTTTGGAGTGATGGGTCATGAGGGCTCTGATCTCATGAATGGATTAATCCACTATGGATTCATAGCTTACTAGGCCAGTGGGAGTAGTGGATCCTTAGGAGGTGGGACCTAGCAGGAGGAAGCAGGTCACTCATTGAGCGTGTGCCCCTGGAGGTTATGTTTTATCCCAGGACCCTTTCCGTCATTTTGCTTCTTGGCTGCCATGAGGTAAGCAGCTTTCCTCTGCCATGTGCTCTGTCACAGCATTCTGAGTCACCATAGGCCCAGAAACAACTGAGCTAAGTGACTATAGACTGAAACCATGAGCCTAAATAAATCTTTCCACCTTCAAGTTAATTTTCTCAGGTACTTTGTCACAGTGGTGGAGAGACAAACACAGACTTCCAGAGAAACAGCCATGGACCTTATTTTAGAAAGTAATTAAGTCCATTTAGTGTTGCTATAATGAAATACCTGACACTGGGTACTTTATAAGGAAAAGAGATTTATTTTGGCTCATAGATTTGGAGGATCAGGTATTAATCCACTATGGTGAGGTGTTATGCTGTGTGATAACATGGCAGATGCGTCATAGGGGAAGTGTGTCCAAGGGAGCTGTGCCTGTGGGAAAGACTAAACTCGTAGGGTGGACTTACTTTGTGACAAGCCATTCTCTTAGTAACTAAGCTAATCCAAGAGACCTAAGCTGCTCCCTTGAAGTGCACATCAATCCCTTCTGAGAGTGGCTCCCTCATGAACCATTACCTTAAACTGGGCCCCACTGCTTGAAGGTCCCATCACCTCTCAATGTCATTACATTGGGGGAAAATCTTCCCCAGCACATGTGCTTTGAGACACAGACCACATCCAAACCATATCAAAAAGTATCGCAGAGACTTCTCTCACCCAACCTGAGAAAAGGCTCAAACTTCTTTGCCTTTGAGTTGAATTGTTGAATTTACACACTCAGTGAATATTTTTGATTGATTATTGCTAAGGAACGGAAGATATAAGAATGAGCAAGACCCGTGCTGTCTCTGTCTGTGTGGAACTTACAGTCCATGGTACACTGGGTTGAATGGTGTCCCCCAAAAGAGTCTTCCTAATACCCACGAGTGTGATTTTATTTAGAACGAGGGTCTTCTGAGATGTAATCAAGTTAAGGATCTTGAGAGGAGTTACCCTGGGCCCTAAATCCAATGACTTGTTCTTGGAAGAAAAGACAGGAGAAGAGGGACAGACCCAGAGGCAGAGGGGAGAAGGCCATGTGAAGATGCAGGCAGGGACTGGACCAGTGCGGCCACAGGCCCGCTGACCACCTAAGCTAAGGTGGGGAGGGATGATGGGTTCAGACCTCTGGCCTCCAGAACCCTGGAAACAAATGCCTGTTGCTTTAAGTCACTTGGCGTGTGGTCCTTTGTTACAGTCCTAGGGAAGCAGGACAAGGGGATAAAAATGAAACACTAATTACTTATAAATGAGAGTCTGGAAGCAGGACGCACAAGAGCCTGTGGGCATCGTCACCACAGTGAGGTCCTCAGTGTCCTCTCCCGTCCTTGATGAATACAAATAAAGAAAAGAAATTGTCACACATCATTGTGGTTGGTTTGGCAAAAGACTTTTGGGAAATAAAAGGGATCTTTGTTAGAGACATAGTTGGGAGCAGTTGGAGGAGAGCTTCTTAAAGATCCCTCCTGCTGCAAGGACAGAGATTTCCCAGGCCACAGAGGGGACTGGACTTGAGGCTTGGCAAACAAGAGCCAGGGTTGTGTCTAACCGTGGGATTCATCCCGAGCCTGGCTCCACTTACTGCTTTTAAGTAAGGTGAGTCTTGAGGTTGGGCCTCCTGGTTCCTGTTAGGTCCCTGATGTCAAGGAATGAACCAGAGCTCCAGGGGCTCCGGTCAGTCCCAGAGTCCTTCAGGGCTTTGACTCCTGAGGGGCCCACCCGAGGTACAGGAGGATGGGGCATGACTCAGGGCAGTGTCCAGCTCTGTACCTGGACTCAGTTGTACTCTGGGGCTGTTGGAGAGGGAAAGGGTGGCAGGCACATCTCTTTGGGGAGGGGAGACAGGACAGACCAGAGCCCAGCCCACCATCACAGAGAAAGTCCTGGGCCCACTGTGGCTGCAGAGGGGTGGGATGAGCTGGCACCTTTAACACACCCATACTCTCCTCTTCCTGTGGATTTTCTCTTTCCTTTCTCACTCTGGGTGCCCAGGTCAGCTTCCTGAGTGGCCTTGGAGGGCTGAGCTGGGTGAGTCCATGAAGGCACCAGGCTAGATACACAGGGTGGAGCCTCATGCAGAGCAGTGAAGAGGGAAGGCAAAGGGAACAGAGGCTCCATCACAGGAGGGGTGGGGGGCGTGGCCTTGGTCTTGACCTTGATCTTGGCACCACCTCTGAATAAACTCAAAGGGAAAGAACACCATGACAGACTATGAGAAGAAGGGTCAAGGTGTTTTTGTTTGAATTAAGAAAGCTCACCCGAGTTCCCTCTTGAGCAAACCCTCTTGGCAGCGGTTTCCTTGCTTGGGAAAAGGAGACCTCTTCCTCTAAGGCTACCTGTCGAGTGGTTGTAAGAGGCAAAACCACCTCGGGCCTGGTGAATACAGCGAAAATGCCACAGAGGGAGGTGGTCGTGGTTGTGTGTGTGTGTGTGTCTCCACATGGGCTCCATGTCCCTGTGAGTGTGTGTAGCGCTTGCCTCCAGGGGCTTCAGGACCTGGCCAGAGATGGTGGGCCTGTTTCTCGTGTGCAGTCCTGGGTGGAGGCTGACCAGCTTCAGTGGAGCTGTGCGGCTTCCTTCTGTGGGTTTTCCATGAGGCAAAGGGGATTTCCTGTCAGGAACCACCATGGTATCTGTGGACCCAGGGGGAGGGGATTGTGAAACAGCCCTTTATCTCTCCCTGAACACAATGCTGGCCCCTTGTTCTTTGGGCTGACTATGGAAAAAAAGAAAAAAAAAAGTTCTTTTTAAGAATGCACTTTTAGACCAGAGAATTGTTTTGGTGTGTGTTATAATTATGGCAGGGAAGTGGACAGAGCAACTGGGAAAGAGAGGGGGAAAGAAACAAAGAAAAATAACTAAAATGATAGCCCTGAAAAGCACCACAGAGAGCTTCAAATCCCAGTTTGCCCAAGTTTGGGATATGTATGACTTGTGGCATCAGAAATGATTTGAAGACGGGCAAAGAGAAGAGGTGGAGAAGGTGGCCTCCCTCTGAGAGGCAGAAATATCCAGGCTGAGCTTAGGCACATGATTTTGTTTGTAGTGGGTTTATTGTTTCCCTCTGTCCTCAGCAACGGAAAGAAGCTTTACACTCTGAGCAGTTTCACTCCTAGCAATGAGATACAGTGTCCACTTAAAACACACTTAGGTCGGGAAGTTCAGATTAAAGAGATCAAGTTAGATGATACACTTGGAATGAAACACTGTGATGTGGTATTCAGATGAGTGAACTTTTAAAGACATGGATGTAGGATGTAACACAAACCTCTCATGTTACTGAGGAGCAGACCGAGGTCACAGAGGGGTGGGCTTGACCAGCGACTTTCAAGAGAGAAGAACATGGTAGAGACAGGTGCCGGGGAACTGGAGAGAGCCAAGGTGTTGGAGCCTCCCACCTCCCAGGCCTGGTTGGTAGACGACCCCGGCCTGGACACTCCTGTGTGTGAGGACTCAGCCAGAGTTAGGGCACAGCAGGTGCCTCTGGTCCTTGCTCAGAGTTGGGGGAGAAATTATGACCCACATCAGAGGCGAGTTTGGCCCCAGCCACAGAAGGGACTTTCTGAAGGTACAGTTCCAAATCTTGTGTTTCATTTCACCAAAGCTTTCTAAAAATTCCCTGAGATCTCACAACTTCTGTTTTTGCTTATCATGAAAAGTATTAGGGCCACTATTTTTTTCCGTGACCCATATAAATTTGTAGTCCATCCAAGGGGAGGCAGAGAAGCAGGGAGACTTGGAGCTATGTGGCCTGAAGGAAGGAAAGAGGGAGAGGTCCAGGAAAGGAAGACACTGGAGATCACCTTGAGCCCAGCAGGATCTTGGATAAATGTCTGGGAAATCTCAGCAGCAGACAGGTCATCTGGTAAACCTGCACAAGCCCTGGAGCCAAGAGCTTGGACTAAGTGCCTCTGGAAGTCTCTCTAGAATGAAGGTTCTTGAGTGGGTGCACAAGAGTGAGGGATTTTCCCCAGGGTCAGCCCTTCTCACTGCACCTAATTCCCCTGGGGGCTTCCCTTGCACACAGGAGCACACAGCTCAGGGCTGGTGAAGACCTCTGTGGGGAGCAGGAACCATGAATGGCACCAAAGACTGGATGGTTGAGGTCCTGCCCAGGCCTGGAGAAGCGTGTCTGAGTTCAGAGGTCTGTCGGGGACAACCAGATCTCATCTGTGGATTACAGAGCCACTCAGGCTGTGAGGCTGGCTCCACTGTCTGAAGCAAAGGGTGGGTAAGACTGTTAGCCTGGGAGCCAGGAGGAGGCCGAGGGTGGCTTCTTGGGGGCACCAGAGCAGTCAGTGTGTGGAAGGTTCTGGACTACAGTATTCTCAGGTCTATCCCTTTTCAGGGTCTTAACTGAGACTTAAGTTCCTGGAAAAATTCCCTTAGTGGTGGTTGGTTATATAACTCACCATGCCAATAGATTCCAAACATTTCAAAGGTGCAACATTTTTAAAAACTCAAATCATGTGCAGAGGAGCTGGAAAGAAGTAGTTAGGGATTAGTATAAACATATTCATAATGTCAGATTGATAACATGAGTTTAGATGAAGCTGGCATCCCTGGCCTTTCCCAGGAAAATTGCTAAACAAAGTTAGGTAAGCGCATGACCGTAGCTTCTCATCCTGCGGTGGGGCACGGATGAGCTACCCTTGGGAGGAGGTGTGCTTAATTGCAGCCACTCTCAGTGACCATGGGGCACTGTGACTTCTGTTTTGTGGCTATTATCTGAAGCCCCCAATTTGTTATCTCTGTCTACAGTATCTGGACATGTAAGCCCCATGTGTCCCCATCACAGTCCCGTGGCAGGACCATGCAGGTGCTGAGGGTCATTGTCAATCTCTCAGGGATGTCTGCTGAACACCCTCCAAGCTTCTCAAAGTAGATTTTAAGGTTACCTAGCCTGTGAGTTTAGGTCAGACCATTCCAACCCTGACCTTGAAATTCATTGAAAATATCTCTTTGCAAGAATTTTCTTGTGATGCAGTAATAGAGGAAAACTTTATTATACTTATGAACACAAGTTAATGAATGGGAGCAAGGTAGTATTTTGGAGAATACATGGAATTAAAATTTGGAATACTGCAGGATGATCACAGGTTCCCACCAGTCACTGTGTCCCTGACTTGGCTCCAATGCCCCTTGACAGCAAGAAGAGGAGGGTGTCTTGGCTGGGGGGAGAGGTTGTGATGTAGGACCCCCTGTGGAATTGAGGGTTAGTTTTTTGGGTCCTTGTCACCATAGCCACCCACTCAGCTCCAGGCCTCCCAAGCCAAGGGCAGCACCGACCATGCCCTTAGCCTGAGATGATGCTATTGAGCCACTTCCAGGGAAGGTCACTTCTAAACTTCTAAAGTGAACACACAGCTAAGGCAGGACGGAGTTTCTCCCTGGGCCCTGGTGATTGGGACCTCATGGGACCAGTATAAAAATGTCAAGGATGCCTCTCTGAGAGAGATCTGGCTTCGTGCATGCTGAGAAAATCTTATCTTGTTGCTATGGATGGAGAATTAGGATGATCAGAAACCTTTAGGTGTGTGCCTGTAATCCCAGTGACCCAGAGGCTGAGGCATGAGGATAGCAAGTTAGTGAGACCCTGTTTCAAAAAAAAATTTTTTTTGTTTTGAAAAAATAAAAAGGATTGGGGATGTAGCTCAGTGGTAGGACATCCCTGGGTTCAACCCCTATTACTGCAAACAAGAACAAAAACACAAACCCTTCAAGTGTAGGAGAGAGGTAGGGGGAAGAAGGAAGTAGAGAGCAAGAGGAAGAAATAGAGGGAGAGGAGGAGGCAGGGAGGGGGGAAAGAGAGGGAAGCTTCTCTATTCATAGGGTAGTGCAGCAAAGAGCCAGAGGAACTGGGTTCTGGCCTCGTCAACAAGTGGATTCCCCTCTGGGTCTGTGTCTCTCCTGTGAAATGAAGAGAGATTGAGTAATTCTGGAACATTCCAGGTCAGGTTATTTGCTTATGTCCACTGGGACATAGGATTCTTGGACAGAGGGCACAGGCCTCTGGCTTCAGACCACAGCAAGGCCTGGTGAATGTTTCTGTGGCCTGGTCCTCGGTTTTGGGCCCTGGGGAGACAAGGTCTTGGTGTCTTCCTGAAATTTACTTCTTGTTTGTTCTCTCTGTTTGTTCCAAGTGCTGGGGTGCTGATGAGGCCTTGCTGACCTGGCTACAGAGCTACAGCATGGCCCAGCCTTGAGGACTTAGATTTGTTATATGTGGCTGCAAAATTATGTAAAATCCTAGTGGTTTAAAACAACAGTAAACATGAGTCACCTCAAAATCTCTGTGGGGAAACAGCCAAGTGGTTCTGTCTCAGCATCTTCCCTGAAGTGCTGTCAGGAAGTCAGTGGGGGAAGAGTGGCTGTATCATTTGAAGGCCCAACTGGGGCCCCTCACATGGTAGACAAGTGGGTGCTGGCCCTCTGCAGGAGGCCTGAGTTCCTGAACCCCTGGACCTCTTCATGGGCAGTTTGAGTGTCCTTGTGACATGATGGCTTCCTCCAGACTATGGTAACACCTGTCATGATCTGGCCTTAGAAGGTACACTCAGTCACTTCCATCTTATTTTATTGGTCTTTTTCTAACATACCATCCCGAGACACTGTGAGAAGGGTGTGAGTCCCAGGAGGTGGGACCTTGAAGGCTGGCTCCCATACAGCCCTCTCAGGTCCAAAAAGCTCTGAGTTTCTGGCTAACTTGTGCCTGGTATCGTGAATAGTTGTTGATGGAGAGCTAAAATTGTGCAGAACTTTCCTGGTTCATTCAACAAACAAGTTTGAACACATTCTCTGTGTCAGGCAAAATGGTAGGTTTGGGGGACACAAAGATCAATAAACTTGTAGACTAGTAGAGAAGGCGACATTCAACCTGGACAGTGTTAACTATCACAGGGGCAGCAGTAGGGCCTTGGGTGGAGTGAGTGGGGGCCAGTGGAGGGAGTGATGGGTTTTATGAGGGACTCAAGGAAGGTGAGACTCGGTTGGGGTCACCAGGCAAGGGTGGAGGAGGGAGAGATGGCATTCCACACAGGGGCACAGTGAGCAAAGGCACAGAGCGATTGCTGGCCTGAGCGCTGCCAGAGTTAGGATGCCATTTCTCCACGAGCTCTGATTTTAGGATCATCTAAAACCAACAGCACATTGCTCATCGCTGCTTTGTGTGTTCCTGCAACCAAGAAACTCATCGGGTAGCTCTGCTGACGTTCTGCTGCGGAGGACCTGGCTGTTAGAACAGCAGAGGACAGAAATAGTTTCCATTCATGGAAAAGATTGTCTCATGCTCCTTTGCTGGAGGCAAACATGGTTTCAGAGCTTCAGGGACCCGTTCCCACTTGCTATCTGGGGGGTTGTTCTTGAGGTGTATTTACAGACTGATGTGTCATTTTATTTTGTCTTGGAAGAGTGCTTTACCTGCTGGGATCAGTGGAGGTCCCCGAAAGACACCTGGCCCTCCCAGGTCTCTCATACCAGAGAACTGAAAGGCTGTATTTGATTTTCAGCCACATCTGCCACCTGTAAAATGCAAACACCCCTCTGATGCAATGAAGAATAACAGGCTGTCAACTTATTGAAACATGTACTCTGTGAGCCTGCTCAAGATTCACCCTGGGGTCTGCTTTGAGTTTGCCTTAGACTATCTATTCCTTGGGGGCAGAGACTTTCTGCTGACTCCTGCCCTCCTGTCCCATGCACAAAGAGGGCTCTTAGCTTTGAGACACCAGAGCGCAGACTACAGTCGACACATCTGCTTCCCCTTATCCGGGGAGGCCTGGCCGGCTCCCCATCCCTGCTCCTCCCTCCTTGAGTCCCTCACGGCTAGTTTACCTCCTTCCACGGCTTCATTCCCCCAGCCACGGCAGAAACCATACATTTCTCTGGACTGTGGGGTGAGCTCACACCTGGAAACCACCCAAGATGGAGAGAACTGCGCATGCCTGAGCCTGCAGGGGGCAGGGTGGGATGGGCAAGGCCTGTTATGCTCCGAGGTTGGCAAAGGCAGGCCACATCAGATAACAGATGTCTTTTTCCAGCCCTGCAGCCGTTTCCGGGCGTGGAAGGAGGACTGATGCCAACCTCTCCAGCCTCCTTCAACTGACAGTTGTAGTTTGAACTGCGGAGAGAGGGACCTGCGGGGGAAGAGAATCACAAAGACACGGAGGCTCCAGCCTCATCCCTCATGACCTCATCGCTCAGACTTCTGGGGAGGAGGGCAGGCAGTGACTCTGGGCCCATTCGTGGTGGACAGAGAAGAGGCCCTGCCTCTGCCTCCACAGGAGCCTTGCCTCTCCCACCTCAAGGCCCGGAAGAGAGGGGGATGCAGAGGCATGGGCATGGGTCCGTCCCAGCTCAGCTAGAGACAGAGGCCAGTTATAGCCTCAGTCTTGGCTGGGGAAGGACTAAGAGGTCATGCGGCCCCTCCTCCCCAGATGGGGTGTTGCAGTGGAGACTGTGATTAGGAATCTGCCCTCTCCTCCCCTACACCGTGGCTTTGACCTGCTGGTGAAGGAGGAGCCCGAGGTTACATTCACACCCAGTGGAAGGTTGCCTGGAGCTTCAGGCTGTTCTCTGGAAAGCTGGGTGGGCCTGGCTGGGAAACTCCCCCAAGCCACTGTGGCCTGAGAGTGAGGGTGATGGCCCAGACATCAGATGGACAGGCTCAGCTCACTCACTGAGCATTTACATTCAGTGTTTGTAGAATTTGTACAGTGTTATTCCCGTTTTTATGGCTATGACTCAAAGGAAGTATACTCATGGCCCATGTTTTCTGGGTTTGGGAATTTTCCTCTTTCTTTTAAAAAATAGACTTTTTGTTTTTTTAAAGAAAAGTTTTACATTCACAGTTAAAACAGAGCATTAAATGCAGAGAGTCTCGTATACTACTGCACCCACACAGGCATCGTCTCCCCCACTATCCACATCCTGCATCGGAGTGGTGCATTTGGTAAAGCTGATGAATTCACATGAATGCATCATTAGCCAAAGTCCACAGTGGAATGTGAGGTTTGCTCTTGGACATTCCAGGGGTTTCTGCAAATATGTGATCACATGTATCCACCATTACACATGAATCATACAGAAGGGTCTCACTGCCCTGTAAATTCCCTGTGCTCTGTCTGTCCCCTTCTTTTCCTCCAAGCCCTGACAACCACTGATTTTCTTGTTGTCCCCCTAGTTTTTGCCTTTTCTGGTATGTTCCCTAATTGGGATCGTACAGTGGGTAAATTTTCAAATTGGCTTCTGTCACCGAGTAACATGCACTCAACATTCCTCTGTGTCTTTTCACGACCTGAGAGATCATTTCTTTTGAGTGCTGAGTAATATTTCATTGTTTGAATGTCCCGTGGTTTATCTATCTATTCACTTACTGTCAGTCCATTTGTGCTGCTCTAACAAAATACTGGAGGGAGACTAGGTGATTTGCAGAGAACAGAAATTTATTGCTTACAGTGCGGAAGGCTGGGAAGACCAAGGTGAAGATGTCAGTAGATTTCATGTCTAGGGAAGGCTGCTCTGCTTCCGAGGGAAGTGGTAGCATCTGGTAGCAGCACCCTCGGGAAGTGGGTGAACACAGTGTTGTCATATGCAGAAGGGACAGAGGGAATGAACCCACTTCTTAAAGCTCAAGGACCCAAACCGACTTCAAAAGGCCTTACCTCTTAATATCACTTTGGCCATTAAGTTTCAACTTATGATTTTTAGGGGACGAATTCAGAAGAGCTAACAGGAGAGATTATGGGGAGGTTTTTATGGGTATGACTTGAAGGAGAATGTGCTGGCAGAAAAGTATTCTAAGAAAAAAGGAGGCATATGATCAGTTGCCCTGGGAGGGTAGAGCCACTGGGGATGGGTGGTGCAGTGCGTTCAGTCGGCATTTCTTAGAAGTTGGGTGGTCAGGTAGGAAGGAGTTGGGAGTCTGGCTGGCAGAGCCTGGAAGTGCAGTAGCATAAGCTCAAGATGGTGGTGGGAAGAGCAGAGGGAGAGGAAAGCACCCAGGCATAGGAGGCCTATCCCTGAGTGGTGGTGTCTGGGAAAGAATCCTGTATGGGAAGTCTGCTTGATGAAGAGCCGGTCTGTGCCTGAGCCAGGCCTTTGGAGCACCTCTGGGTGAAGAGTCTTGTATTTGGAGAGGATGGACTACAGTGCAGAGAGCCCCTGCAACAGGAGACTCCACACATCAGGGTGGAAGGAGGGCAGGCTGAGTAGAGCGTCAAGCTTGCTCATGGCACGATGTGGAGATAAAGGGCATCAGGCAGCAGAATCTTTGGGCCTGAATCTCAAGAAGCAGAGTTGGGCCTGTGTCAGTGGTTTATGTGTTATGGGACTAGGGAGCCACATTATTATCACGTAGGTTGACCCCGATAGTGAATGACTTCAGGTACTAGCCAAATGTGAGAGTGTCATGTTTCTGAAACCTAGGGAAGCCCAGTGTTTGAAGAGAAAAAAAGGATAAGGAATAGAAGTTTGGTAACTGCAGGGGGATTGTCCCAGGGCCCCCTGTGGATATCAAAATCCCCTGATACAAATTTTGGCATATAACCTATGCAATCCTCCCATGTACTTAAATCATGCCTAGATGAATCATAATACCTAATGCAATAGAAACACTATGCAAATAGTTGTTGTATTGTATTGTTTAAGGAATAATTACAAGAAAATAAAGTCTGTAATTTTCAGTATAAACACATTTTTGCCCCCCAGTATATTTTTCAATCTGCAGTTGAATGCAGAACCCATGGATGCTGAGGGCCCTATTTTCACTTCCAAGGTCTGTCTGCATAAACTGAGCCAAGCTTTAGAGTGTGCTGGTAGCAAAGAGGCAGTGTCTGCAGAGGAACAAACATCAGAGATATGTTTAATCTCAGCTTTGCTATAAACCAGCTGTGTGGTCTTGGGTAAGTCGCTTGCTGTTTGTAGATTTCAGATTCCTCAACTAGCTGGTAAAGAGAGGATCAGACTAAATGATCTATGTGGGTTTCCAGGTGTAACTTGATAGATCTGTGCCTGCTTGTCAGTTCAGTAAAAGAGGGAAATTAAAAACCCTTCCACCTGCCCCCAGGAGCAGCTGTTGAGAAATCTGAATTCTATGGGAGATTATCAGAACTCTTTGAATCTAGCTAATTTTGTCTTACTTTCAGATCTAAATAACAGCACAAACATTATCAGATATTGCAACACTATCTTCTTTAAAGATGGTAATATAGTTAGTAAACGAGCGGTTGGTAGGAATTCTCAGACAGGCTGAATGCAGTTGCTTCCCTGGAAGACCTGGAAACTATATAGCAGTTTCCCTTTGTTCACAGGGGAGGTTTTGAGATTCCCAGTGGATAGTACTGAATCCTGTTTTTTCCTATATGTCCATCAGTGTTGCTAGAGTTATATCAATCACTACCCTTGTGTTCTGGGGCCATGAATAAAGAAAATAAGGGTTATTTGAACACAAGTCCTGTTGATACTGTGACAGTCAATAGGATAACCATGATGACGACTAAGATAGCACATACAGCATGGGTGTGGGGCACAGGGGTGATTTACATCCAGGATAGACAGAGAGATGTCATCAAGCTATTCAGAACAGTGGAGAATTTTAAGACATATGAATTATTTCTGCCATTTTTCATTTACTATATCTGGACCATGGCCAACCATGAATAGGGAAGCCACGAGGAACCGTTGTACTGCTTCTTCAATGCCTTGGTGCACATAGATGTTTGTGTGGAGGAGAAAAAAGAAGTACAGAAAAAAAAAAAAAAAAGGCAACACACAATACTGAGAGACAAAGAGAGGAGGACCACAGCCATATTGACTAAGCCAGAATCAGGTTAGGCTAATGCTATGGCCCAGTTGTAATGGAGAGAGCGCAAGTATGAAGTTCAGGAAAAAGATGTGGGTTTCTGTGAGATGGCAAATGCAGCCACATCACTGAACATTCTGCCTTTATTTTGGAAAGTAAAGGTTGGAGATTCTGAGGGAATGAAGAGGTCGAGGAACTGGAAGCATAAGTGACAGCTGAAATTTCATGTTCTCTTTAACTTTGTTTTTTAGAGAATTTCCAAACATGTACAAAGATTTAGGCAAAGAACAGTTTACGGCCAATCTCATTTCCTTTTTATTCTCAACCATTTTCCTGCCCCATATTTTGAAGGACATCCCAGACATCACTTATTATATTTCTGTTTGCTGCTGGGAATTGAATGCAGGGCCTCATGCATGCTAAGGAGATGGTCTACCATTGAGCTACCATTGTTAAACATAAAGTAACTACTTCAAATATACACTTGATTCTGGGTAATTCCCTGATGATTTTACTTAAAAACTTTATTTGGTTTAGATGCAAATCAGGTCAATATGATGCAGTTGTTTGAGATTTAAGTCAGATTCTTCAAACTCCTCCATCTTTTTTTTTTTTTTCTTTTTACTGTTTGTTTTGTTGAAGCAACTGTTGTCTTAACGGCTCAGGCCTGACCTTGTCATGACTGCTGAGGTGGTGTGCACTTCTTAGGAGGTAGCAGTGCCTGTCTTCCTGTGTTGTGTCCTTCATTAGTCACACTAGGACCTCTTGGTCCATGGTTCATGAGGGTTACACGTGGCGATGTTCCATATTCCCCATCAGTTGGGCTTCTGCTATGAGAATCTGACCTTTCTCAGCTACTTGGTTAGCCTGAGGGTTAGTTTGTAGAGGAAAGGTTAGGGTAAATGCTTGATTCTTTTATTTACCAGGTTGCAAAGCAGTAAATTGGTTCCCTGAGATATTCCAAAGGGGATCATAAGATTAAAGAGTCATTATGAAGCTACAGATTTAAGTATATTTGATGTTTTAATTAATCTATTATAGTTTTATCCTGATGTTCTGCCTCAAATACTTTTAAAATAATACATTATTCATCATAAGACAACCTGTGTACTGAGATACTGGACAGTCACCTCATGCTCAGAAAAGGAACTTAGTTTCATTCAAGTCTCCTCATCATTAGCCCATCTTCTGGGAAAGCAGAGTAGGAGTTTCTGGAGAGAACAAGGCTCAGAAAGGCGAAGCATTGTGAACCTAGGACTGATAGCACACTGAAAGTATTATACAAAAAGCACACTTTATTTTTGCATCATCCTGAAGATAATTATATTCAGAACAGTCAAATTTGTCACAAGTGTGGCTTTGAAGACCAACTGCAAGTATGGAAGATGAAAGTTTTCATCTATTATTTGCATAGCAAGGGTAGTATCAATGTTTTCAGAACCTACAGGGAAAAAGCAAAATGTTGTTCTCCAGCAGGTGTTCTAAGAGTCCTTGTCAGGGCAGACTTGAGCAGATCTGAACTTGACCACAGTGATTTGGGATCTTCCTGAACCCCTAAGTTGTATGGATGCATAGACACATTTTCTTGGAAAAAGGGTCTATAGTTTAGAGTCTCAAAATATGCAATAAGAGAGTACAACTGGGTTTGAGTAACCATCAATGTTATGAGGTCTGTCTTGTGGTTGGTTCTGAGGATTGCTGAGATGTGCAGAAAAAATAAAACTATTCTGGACCCAAAATAATCTAGGGAGATTAATTTACCGGGATGTTCCTCTCAGGGGGACTAGAGGTTCCATGGACAAAGGGGCATTAACTCTTTGTAGTGTTCTTTCAGGCCAATTTGAAAAAGCTGGTCTGTAGGTTTAGTTATCTGCTTTGAATCCTTAGGACATGCTTATTACCAACCAATTTCATCTCTAGGGACAGGCAAGCATTTCAAATGAGGTGTATAAAAATGAGGATGATGATGAAAGTAGATGGCCCTTTTAGGTCTTTATGTCAATCATCAAAATTTATAGATAGGAGACTTAACTAGGCATTATCTGAATCCTGCAAAACTATTAACATTATAGTTAGCCACATATACCGGAAAACAAAATGTATCCTGCTGAATCTGCATACTCAGAAAAGCATTAAACACAAAGTAGACCTAACTAGCACACAAGTAGCTGAACACTTATGGGGTCAGTGGAGGAGCTGTGTCTTAATAGATTGCAGGATGATTTAGTGACACTGTCATCCCACTGATTGCTACTTAGATGACTTGGTTTCCCCTCATTACTTTGTGTGTATACATTTTGAGATGGAGCACTGAGTTTAACAAGATCTTCTGGGTAGAAAACTACCCTTTGCTGCAAATTGTGAACATACTGAAAGAAGTAGATTAGATTCTCTTCAGATGCAAGTCTGAACAGGTTAAAACAAACTGGGTGCACACACACACATAAAACCCTTAAGACTCAGTGAAATGGTGTAAATGTGTGCGAGGTTAGGGGGGAAGCCTCAAGTTACCTTTTGAAAGTATCCCTGGTGATTCTGATGCTCAAACATGTTTAAGAACTACCGGGCTAGCTGGGCACGATGGCATATGCCTGTAATCCCAGTAGCTTGGGAGGCTGAAGCAGGAGGATCTAGAGTTCAAAGCCAGCCTCAGCAACAGCAAGGTACTAACCAACTCAGTGAGACCCTGTCTCTAAATAAAATACAAAATAGGATTGGGGATGTGGCTCAGTGGTCCAGTGCCCCTGAGTTCAATCCCTGGTATGGGGGAAAAAATTGTAAGAACTACTGGGCTAGATCAACAAATGCTCTCAAACATAAATGTCATTTCTGAAGAACATTCATTTCATGTATTTACTGTTTTCTATTTTCTCCCTTGCGGGAACCAAAGGAAGATATAGTTTCAGATATAGAATCTTTTTATTTAGGATGTCTGAGCTACCCTTTGCTTCTATAACTTTGGAAGTTGATTAAGGTAATTAAGGAATGATATTCTATGTAACATCTCCAAGAAAGGAGCAGAAATCTTGATTTCCAGTGTTGCAGATCATAATCAATGGTGTAATCTACACTTCTGAGGTATTTAAGTCAAATCACAAATTAAACAAAGTAGAACGCTTTGCTGTCGGCTTTACTATTCTATCCATAAAGTGATCAGGTGTGCAGTGTCTTCAATATGATTGCAGTTGCTGTTTATACTTTGTAGAGTTCTTAAAAGATTACACAAGATTTGCAGACCTAACCTAAGTGAATCTTTCTCTTACTCATCAATTAATTTCAAAGACTTATTTGTGATTTTTATAAATTTTTCTGAGACTTGCCAATCATCTATTTCCTTTGCCATACAAACAACCATGTTCTAGCAGGTGCCCCAAAACATCCACCAGGCAAGAAATCTTCAGTGATTATGTGTGTGCTTTTTTTTTAATTGTATAATTCGTTTATACAGAGAAATCATTTGATTGATCTATTTACAATTTTTTTTCCAATTTTCACTTCTACTGGCAAATATATTTCACATAATAGTCAATATTGACTTGAACGGATCACCATTACAAACCTGCAATGACACAGAACTTTTAGTCTTTTCTCCCCGTCTCATTATAACAGAAACATTTTGCAGTTAAGATCCAGGAGTCTTTTTTCTACTTTATGACTAAATCCACCAAAATTGACCTAACATGGCCAAATTTTCAACACATTTCATTGTTTCTTTTCAAACTTATTTGCAGGTATCATAAACCAAGGCAAATAAAGTCCACATCCCCTCGAGCCTTCTACAACTTACTACACACCCTCAAAAAGAGCTTTTCTATCTCCTTTCATCCTCTGGCACAACCAGACATTTTTACTTTAAGACAATACTACTCTCTTTTCCCCTCTGTTTTTTTTTTTTTACTTAGTACCAGTCAATTGCCTTCCCTCTTGCTTTACAGACAACACTAAAACTTTCAATGAATTCCTTGAAGTGTTTTTTCTTTCAGTAGTCTAGATTATATAGAGTCATTTCATGCGTCTTCACCACCCTGAAATGCTACACTGTAAAAATTTCAATTTCTTAATTGGCTCAAAAACAGTATGGCTTGGTTTCACTTGGCAAAGTTAATACAATTGAAATAAAAAACACAAAAAAATATATATATATATATTTATATCATGCACACACATACACACACACATACACACATTTTTAATCAGGAAGAAAAATAAAGATATGCCAATCTGAAAAGGCATTAAAGTAAAAAAATAAAAGCAAATGCTAAAAACTACTTTACAATAAAAAAATTAAATAACTGGCAGGATAAATGAATGAAAAATGAGGAATGTGCAGTGAAAAACAAGCTAATATATAGCATTCCAGTTGATAAAATGGAAAACTTGTTAAGTTTTGTGGTTTGTTTTTCAGGAAGCTGTTTCAACATAAATTTTGAGATACTTCAAACATAAAATCTAGGTGCCAATGTTAAAATTTCAAATTTTGCAAGCAAGCCTTAATAAAGAAACTGGTAGAATTCCAGTCTTTGAAAAATCCTGTTTTGGCTGACACTGTAAATATCATAATTGTTGTTATTGGAAAGTTATGATAAATTCAGAATTAGGAGAAAACCCAGTTCGTAAATATTTCATTTGATTAAAAATACCAGGCTTGCACAATCTAAATAATCTGAGAAAATATCCTTTTTTAAAAAAGTCTGCAATTTAACAGTAATCTGCATATCTTTAGCTGCCATTAAAACAAAAACAAAAACAAGACATAAAAAGAACCCCAAACCATGAAAATGTTACAACTGGTACAAAGTAACCCTATGATGTGCCCACACTCCCATTACAAGGAAAACAAAACTGTACACATTTATAAATAAACAATCTCTCCACCAGTTAATACACAGAGCTTCCTTTACACTAAAGTCTCCTTCCGTTTGCCGCAGAGCTGGGCTTTGTCCCTGGCTCTTCGGAAGCCAGCCTGTGTCCGGTGTGCTTTTGCACTCTTGGTGTCTGTCGCCTGTAAGCTGGAGCTAAATTCTGAGGCGTTTTCATCACCTTCTACCTGCATCATGCTGGAAACTGTGGACGCCCTTCTCTGGGCTCTGAGGTTCCCAGCAGAAGGGTTGTTCTCTTCACACTCTTCATGGAGCTCTGGCAAACCCTGAAGCTCTGGTGGACTGACGGCCTGCTGGAAAGGGGCAATGGCGGTTCGGATACAATTGAACCATTGCTGCTTATGGAATACATCATTGGCTTGCAGAGTGTGAGACTGGCCTGGAGAGGGGTCTTGGAAGCGGACTCTAAAGATATTTTTAGCTGTAAAAATAAAAATTGAAAAAAATGGAAATGAGATTTAAGAAACTGTTTAAAGAAAATGGTCATATAGTCCTAACAAAGGCACTAGGACATCTGTAACTTGCACACTGTTAAAGTGAGCCATCACAGTCACAAAGCACTTGATAGCTCAATGTGTGTAATGAGTACAGGATAAGAGAATCATTTCATTTTAGAATTCTTAAAAAAGTTAAAACTAGATTTATTTAGATTCTGAGCTTAAATTTAAAAACTTGTATTCTACCTTTATCTGAGTTGCCAAAAGCCCCTCGAAAGGAGCCTCCCATGCGCACATCCCCATCCTGCAGGTCTTCTAGCACCAGCTCCTGGACTGGGATGGGCTGCCGGTAAACCTGGTAGGAGTGGCGCTCATTTCGTGTAACAGGCCGGGTCAGAACCAAGATGTCTTGAAACAGGAATATGTAAAGTTTCTAGAGAAATGAGAAACAAGTGTTTTTTAAATATGAAACTTCACTGATTTCAAGTGACTGAAATATACTGTTAAAAACTTGATTTAACAATACTAATTTCATCAAATTTATTTAACTAAGATCTTTCTTTGACTTTATAAAATAATGATTTCACGACTGCATGTTTTATTTGGAAAACTCAATCCAGACTTGATACATTTTTTTTTTTTATTATTGTGTGCTATTAGGCAACAGTTGAGTAAACTATGCATCATAAAGACCTATTAGCAGTCTCATGACTTGAATCACCACTATTTCATTTCAGTTTTCTAAAAAAGTAGGAATTAAAAAATGCAAGCCAGATGAATGTTAATGATTCCATTTTGTCCACAGAAATTTAAACCTTTGTAAAACAATTATGCCTTCTGATGGAAATCGGAGATGTCAGCTTTCAACTTTTCTAAGTAGACCTCAACTTACACACTGTGCTTTTAAACAGCACATAATAAAAATATTATTTCATGACTAAACTTAGTTCTAGTAAGTACTTTTGTAAATATTTCAAAAATAAATTTGCTTCCATTCAATCTGCTGTAGAAATTTGTTGAGTAGTGCTAAAAACTACTTCCATAACTCTATACTCTTAAAGGATTCTTTTTATTAAACATTACAGAACTTAGGAAAGAACCCTTAGCTAAACAAATTGATTTATACTTCAAAACTGGAAAATGAATGTTACTAATTCTTCTCTGAGACATTTAAGTCAGTTATTCTATTACTGTAGAAAACAAATGCTTGCTTTATCAAAATTGATAACAGAATAAAAATCAGTTACCTTCTTTTATTATGCTATGAATTTACTTTCATAAACTTGCTTCATAATTTACATGCAAAAAGTTAAGCTGGGTGTGAAAAGGAAAATAATGGCTTACTTCCTGTTAATACTGAGATGTACTCACATGTCCATTTTTATTCTTCAACTCCCCGTGACACAGAAGCACCTTACTTGCTTCAATTCTAGGGTCCTTCTGTTTCTCATCCAGATACTCTAGCTTGTCAATGTAATACTGGCACTCAGATTCACCTTTCTTCAAGTTGATATCGGAGAGAACTCCTTGTATTATCACTACCTACAAATAATTAAGAAATGGATGGAGTAACTTTTGTATATTAACTTATCCTGCTTCCCTATGGAGTAATAATGTCACATGAAATGATAAAATTAAAGGCTTGAATCAATTAATTCAGTCAGTCCTTTCATTATACAAATGAAGAAAAACAGTCTCAAACTGGGTGATTTGTCTGAAGTTAACAGCTAGTGGAAAAGACTAGATTAAAACCCAGTCCCTAGACTAAAATATAAATGTAAAATATAATTATGACAGATGTGCATCTCCTTATTACTTAGTGCACATTACATTTATTATTTGGTACTTAAAAACAATAAAACCCTTTGCTATGCTGATTCAATACATGTAAGATTTCAGAGTACATTCTATACTTTTCTAAGGTATCCCAGTATATGAATGAAAAATGAAGGATTCATTTAATGGACTACTTACTGCTTCCTCCAGAAGCTGAACATCAGGGTGGTCTTTTGGAGTGTGTCTAAGAATTTCTTTTAACAGTAAAGGGTATTTGACTAGGCGACTTCGAGGGATATCTAGGAAGCTCCAAAGATCTAGTTTTCTACTGAAGGGAGACTCAAGACATCGCTGGAGAAAGTCTTGGACTCTTGGATCTTGTTTCTTTTGATCAAGAAGAGCTTTGGCTGCCAGCTGGTTACTGCAGTAGCCTTTGTAGGCATTCAAGCCTGGTAACTGAAGAGTAATAAAAACAAGTAAGATGCATTCCTGCTATGACCAAGTGCATCCATAAGCCTGTGAACATGAAATGCAGAATGACAGTATAGCTATGCTTGAGTTTTAACAAGCTGTTGACATTTTCTAGAGATGATAATGGGAGCAGAAAAGTATTCTGGACCAACATCACAACATTCTTTGATGAGTTCCTTAAGTTGGCTAAATTCAATTGAAGACTCACTCATATGACTTCTACTCCCCCAATCTCACTTTGATGTCAGTTGCTGGGAGTTCTAGGACACCAGAGCATCTTCAATCATATTCTTCACTGACCCTGAGACTGTTTATGGGTTCAACTATTCCCTGACAAGAGTATAAATGCAGGTCTTTCACTATGGAATCCCCAGTGTCCCTTCCTTGAACAGTGTCCAGCATTTAGCAGGCACTTGAATTTTTAAGTGAAGGAATGTAACAGGTAATCAACAGCATATAATGTGGAAATTCTGTCCAGGCAGGAACATATCTGTAAATATATTTGTAACATGATCAAATTGTACCATTAATGAAGTTTTATTTATTTATTTTAAAAAAAGGTAACCTTTTTATCATATAATTAGTTTTAGTGCTTTTTCTTTTTGTAGAATCTAGTTATGCGATCAAATTGTTTTGATATCCATCAAAAACTGTTGTAGGGCAAATCTACAAAAAGTTGAGGGGGATCAACAACTCTATGCATACCCAGTTCACAAGAATGTGCCCGATCTGTTCCACTGTTCCATCAGGCTTGGTGGCTTCTCCTAGTCTTGCCAACAAATCTGAAGTACAAAAAAGCAAAAGGAACAAAGATTTTAAAACAGGTGAGAACTACATTACTTGTTTAGATCTAAAATTACTTGTGTTACTGCTGTTTAGATACTTATGAAAATTAAGTAGTATATCTAACCTTCATGCAGAGGTATATAAGCATCCAAATCACCAAATATGTGTGTGAGTTCTTCTTCTGACATGATAGACAACTTTAACATGGGGTCATGGTAGGCCTAATCAGAGGGAGAAATGTGTCATACAAAGATCAAGCAAAGCAAACGTGATGAGTGATGCACCTGAAAGTATATGAATACATAAAAGCCAGTGTGGACTCTGTTTGCCACACATAGAAGAAATTAAAGTATATATCAATCCCCCCAAAGGCTCTCTAATACTCATTTGAAGAGAGATGTCTAAATCTCATCCCAAAACTATATTTATCAGTAGATATTTTCTCCTTTACTATTTTTAAAGGTTAATAAACCTATTCTTCAGAATTTTTGAAATGTAATTTTTAAAAACTTGGGTTCCTGATAAAAAATGATCTACTAACCTTTCTTGCAAGCTTGAGATCCTCAATTAAATCCTGTTCACCCCGGGACATTTCATATATTGCCTAGAAAACACCCAGCAAACATCAGAAGTCATTGCTTTCTTTGAGAAAGGAAAATTATTTATAATTGATATCTATATTTAACTAATGATTTGAACAGCTCTTTTTTAAGTGACTTAAGTCTGAAAACTATAATTCGGAATGGAATCTCAAATAAAAGGTTGTTATACGTTTTATAATTTTATCCTTTAGAGTTGTTCAAGTTGATGACGACCACCCATCACAAAGAACTGTTCAATATGAGTTATAAATTTTTACTCAAATATAAAAAATGCAAGTTAATTTTGTCATACTCATTACTATGCTATTCTTTTGGCAAAACATATAAAAAGCATGTCTTTTTTCTTAGTATAAGCCAATAAAGATGCTCTTGGTGCTGAAAGCCAGCATACCTCCTGACGTTTGATTTCTCTGGTGGTCAAAGACTCCTTCATGCTGATGTCTAACATCTCTGACCATAGCACACTGCTTCTTCTCTTGGCTGGTGTTGGGACTGTTGATCTGCTAGATGACTTCTGGGCAGAGACTGGGGATCTGTGATCACCACGAAGGGTAAATGACTGAAAGAGGCAAATAAAAGAAAAAATGAGATTTGGAGGCTACAATAATTATCGTTCTTTAAGTGAAAAAAGAAGAAAAAGTTCTGAGTTTCTCAATGCAAATCAATCATTTGCCAAAGTTTCAATCTATAATTTATATAAATACTTGTCAGCTCAAATTACTTTTTGAGAATAAAAATTAAGACTATCTTTTGATGCATCTTAGTTCAATACAGGTTATATAAACACTGTTCTGCTAATATTATTACTTACCAGCAGATTTCAAAAAGAAAACTCATATGTTTGAATATTAACAGTGCAAACATGTTTGTATAGCTCAAAGAAAAATACAACTTTTAGGCTCCTATAGAAAGTCTCCTGACTGTACCCCTTACCCTTCCCTGTATCCATTTATATATTAATTTTTTTACCTGTATTGTTTGACCAAAACGTCTGACTGCTCCATTTCTTACAGGAGAGATTAAGTTTGCCAAGGATGTGACCCGAGCAAGAGGTCGAACTCTTTTATTGCTTGGCTCCTGTAAAAACAAAACCAGACTACACTAAATGTGTGTTTAGGTGCAATGATTTCATACAAGCCCGGACAAAGTTAAGCCCTCTCACAGAACAGTATTTCTACGTTTTAAGATGGAGAAAGACAGAACTCAAGAAATGAATATTGTTCTTCACCATTAAAACAGACTACTACTGAATAACTTGCTAAAAAATGAATATTGTAAGAAAGGCTAGTCAAATATCTGAATATTAGTTTAACAATGTAACAAATTTACACTCAGAAGAAAAACTAAGATTAAAACAAACAAAAATCCTATAGAACTTTTTAGTTTAATGAGGAAAATAACTTAAAAAGGCCTTATGAAAAATTTCAAACACACACAGAAGTGGAGAAAAGTATAATGAGTCATTCAACTTCAACAATTTCTGGTATAACTATTTGTCTCATTTCTGCCCCTATCTGAATATTTTAAAGCAAATCCTGGACATTATATAATTCCAATCTTAACGACTTCAATTAAAAAATAATTTATATAAACAAGTCTGGTATTGGAGTGAATCAAAAAAATATTTAAGCCATGACAGGGGGCTGATTACAAAGGTTCCCAGACTCTAGGAGTCAGAATGTTTTGGCTCAAATTATGGCTCTGGTACTTGTTCAGGCATTCCCTGGGCCTTAGTTCTCTCATCTGTAAAACTGGGCTAATAATTATAACTTCTTAAATGTTGTTGTTGTGAAGATTAAATGAATAAACAGGGATCAGAACAGTGCTTGGTACACACCAAATTTTAGTTACTGCTAACATTCTTAAGGTATTTCCACTTACTACTTAAACATAGGGGTTTATAAAAAATTAGGTCCTCTTTCACATGATTAATTTATTAACTTAAAGGAAAATACAAATTCAGAAGAAATAGTTATTATTCTGAGTCTACTGCTAGCAAAATGGAGGCATAACATTAGGTGACTCACATAGTTATTCAGATAAAAATGGTACATCACAAAACAGTCATGTCTATTCTTTATAATGTTGATGGGATATAATTTTTTTGTATTTGGTGCTCTCGACAATTATACAACAACATGATTTTGATGAGAATTCAGAAAGATATATCATTAAAAATTATTAAGATCACTATTTAAAAATAAAGTGTCACTTAAAAATTGTAGAAAAAAACATTTTTTTTCCTAAAAATTCTTTGACATAACTAAAGTCACATAAAAAGGGATGAAGAAACCAAATTAAAAAAAAATTAAAAACTGTAAAGGGACTTTAATGATTGAAATATCCAAAGCAGCAGTTATACTTATGGAAGCTCCTAAATGTATAATACATATATAATATATATAAACCAGAAAGGAATGTAAACTGTTGAAGAGACTTTGTAGATAATTAAAGAGAATTAAGAACCTTGACTTTGGGAGAGAGCAAGCAAGTGAGCAAGTCAGAGATGTTAGACCACTCCCCAATTTCCAAATAATACACTGCAAAGTAAGATTCTGACTATGAAACAGCTAGTGTGTAAATGTTACATGAACTGAAAAAGAAACCTTCAAGATATGCAGTAAGATGGCACAGGCTGTGCAGCGGAAGACATGTGAATGTTTTTACCATACACATCTGTGCAGACTGAGTGACACAAACGTGTGCAGAGGCCAGTGCAAGGCATTCCTTTCCATTTAGTAAAGACAGTACAAAGACTCTTCTGTTTGAATGAAGATAAGATTACCTCACAAAGTAAGATATGCCAACATTAACTAGAAACAAAGCAGTTGTCAGAAAGTTCTGTTCTGCTTTTTGGAAACAGAAGTTAGCTGCTCTTCCTTGTTTAAAGTGTAACACATTTGACTTCCCAGTAAATCATAAAACATGTAAGTCCAATTTAAAAGTCTTTGAAAAGGTTCTTCCTGGTGAATTTGAAAGGAGAAGCTAGTTTAGCTTGGGGAGAAAGAATTTTTGATATTTATTTTATTACATGAAATCAAATTCATGTTAAAATTTTTTATCTTTATAGAATTAGTTATCGTACAACTATTAATTTCCTGGCAATTAAAAATGAGGTAATATTAAAAAAACTATAGAATTTAGATTTAGATATAAATATATCACAGCATGTTTCTGACACTAACATGGACTTTGTTTATTCAGTCTCCTTAGGGTGGTGGGATATCATGCCAAGCAATATTTGGTGATTAAGTTGCATGGTTCTTTAAAAACAACTATAATCTTGTTTCTCCACAAAGGACATGTTACACTTCAAGTTTATCAAGCCTAAAGTGCTTGCCAAGAAAGGATGATGCTAAGTCACAAAATATGAGTGGGAGAAGGGAGAGGAGAAGGACACCTCCGCACTTTTTTGTACATGTTTTTTGGGACCCAATAAAAACCTTCCTGCTTTAGTCAAAGAACATATAGGAAGAAAGTTTGTCAGATACAACACAGGCCTTTTAGCATACATGTATTTCAAAAGAGTTAAATTTTAAGGAATAAAATAACTTTAAAAGTGTGATTATGAAATTTAACAGTGCAATACTGAAAATGGCCTACTGCCAATTTCAGAATTCATATGCTATTTGAAAAAAAATGCAGAAAATTTTTGTGGAAAAGTAATATTGATTAGGCATTCATGGGTTACCTAAAAAGCAGGGACAAAAAAACCTATCCCTTTTGGAACACGGGTTAGGATTTGGCCCATGTGACTTAGAAACCTAAGTAGTAGTCCTAATTGAAAAAAAAAAAAAGTTTTTCTTTACAGGTCCTCTGAACCATTTCAATGATCGGAATTTTATTATTAAAAATCCAAATATGTGTCACTGTCACAAAACATATTTCTAAGACAAGGTTTTTAGAGAACTGGTATTACACCTATATTCACTTCTTAATACTTAAAGGAAATAGATAAGGTATTTGGAGGCAATGAAAAAAAAGTAGAATAGGAATATGCATAACTTCCCACCACCTAAAGAAGGCTCAGATAATTTTGGTGGTGGTGATGTATTTATTTCGAAGTGCTGGAGGCATGTTATGGTGAATACAAGAAGCTTAGAACAGATGTGGATATTGAAACAATAACTCTCCTCAAAAGACATTTCAATAACTCTCCTTCCTCAAAAGATAATCTGAAAATCATGGGTATAAACAGAATACCAATAAGGTTTCCATGCTCAAAGACTTTCTACTGTAGACAATTTTTCACCAGGGATAAAGTTCACTTGGAAGGGGAAAAAAACCCAATGCTTTCACAATAAGTTTGTTGTTTGTTTTGGTTAATTTTTAATCAGACTATCCAGTTTAGATAGACAGTCCCATGTATTATCACAGGAAATATGCCTTTACACTGGGCTTATACTTACTTTTCATAGTTCAATTATAGTCAGCTTTTTGTGCCCTAAAATATTTTCTGGATGTCTATAAACAGAAAATTGTTAAGATTAATTTAGTTTTTTTATCAGGATATATTTTACAGATAAATGTAACACCACAGAAGTACATACATTTAAAGTCTGAATTTAGCTTTTTAGCCAAGAAGGGTTTTTCTAACCATGCCACTTAGAGAGTATATTTTAGGACATTGACTTTTCTATGGTCAACTGAATCAAGACAAAAAATTCAGTTTGTGTCTGGGTTTATTTGTTCTGGGTTACTAGATTAACAATTCTTTCCTACCTAAGGAGAACTTTAAAATCAGAAGAGTAAAAATAAAGTTATTTTCAAAAAACATAAAAATAAGTTAATCACATGGGTTTTTTCCCCTTTAGACTTGGAAACAGAAATAACTCAAATTATTAAGCTGTTCTAAAACAATACATTCCTGGTGTTTTTAATCTTCAAATAAAGGTATGACAGAAACATGGCCCATATCCAAAACTAAATAAAAAAGCCTAGTTCTTGGTGGGCCAAAAGATGATCAGTTTTAGAATTAACATTGATGACCGTGTATGTATGAGTTGTTTTACTCAAACAAAACACTTACATATTTAAAGAACATTGAAGCCCACAAACCAAAACCAAAACCAAACAAACAAATATACAAGGCAATCCACACTAAATAAAAGCATACCTCTCTCTTAAAGATGGTAGCTATTTTAACTGCCAAAAGGTGTGTAGATATGTAGGAAAAATGGCTTCACAGAGGTATACAATAAACTGCACATATGTAAAAATGTATAAGTTTTGACATATATGTCTGCAGACCCATTACCACAATCCAGAGGTATACAGTTAGCTGAATACAGGAATATTATTTCTATTACATAAGTAACAACGTGGTATATACCAACAGTTCATACTTTGCAGTACATAGTACAAATACTGCCCAGTACATAATACATACAGAATACCATATAGTGTTAAATGCCAAATTATATAAAATGTCAAAAAATAATTTTGTTAAATGTTCATAAAGACTTTAAAAAGCCAAAATGACGTCAGAAAATTAAAGCAAGGAGAAATACTTAAGCAAGGAGAAAGAACTTAGATAATGTTTCTGTGGCTTAAATATTTTAACACATTTTTTTCTTTCTGAGAAAAAAGTTGGCACACAATGAGCTTATTAGAGGTGGAAAGAAAAACAAACACACACATCAGTTCAGACAACACTTCACTGGCATTTTGTTCACTAGCATTAATTTGTGAGGAAGAGATTCTTATTTTTTCTTACTCCACTAAAGGAGTTCCTAAGACTTGGTAATATAAATTCAAGTTAAAAAAACAAACAAACAAACAAAAACTCCAAAATGCAACCACATTAATCATCAGAAAGAAATGTGACAAATGTAACCAGAGAAGTACATACATTTAAAGTCTAGTGCATAGCCAAGCAGTTATATATAAGCCTATTTATTTCAATTTACACTACAGCTCCTAAATGCATTTCAAACTTGCATATCAAAGTCATACATTTTAAGATTTAATAAGACCAAAAATTTAAAATCATAGTTCATAAATTGTTAAAAATTCCCAAATGTTCCGTGGAGTTAGAAAACATTCCTCTGGCCAGTTCTCTTAAAATTCTTACCTCTTGTTCTCTGAAGGACTGGTTATTAACATCTAGGACTCGGATAGTCCTTTTAATAGGTAAGAGACCTCCAATATCATCATGCGCCACCATGCTTTACCGAGTATCCCTTCAAATCTCTTGAATTAATCCACATGCAAGTCAGCCCCGTAAGGAAGCACCTTGGAGGAGCACAGGCTTTTCTTCTGAGTGCTCAGCCTCCGCTGGCAGCCATGCGCCCATGCCTCCTGCTAGTGGTGGGGCTGGCCGCGTCTGCGAACTGCAGGCAGCAAGCACTCAGACCTCAGGGCTCTGGGGGCGGAGCTGCAGCCAGCCAGGCTCCAGGGGCGAGGCCCGGTGCCTCGTGACTTCAGTTAGCCGCCTGCTGGGTACACCTAGGCTTCTCAGCTTGCACTGTGCAAGAGAAAGCTCTACTAAAAGGTATGGGACTTGTGGGAGGGCAAGTGGGAAAGATGCGGGTTTAACGATGGGCAGAACGTCTCTCCTTGATTTAAAATGTGTTCTCAAAGGAAAATGAAATGCTATCTAAATCACCTACTCTTTCACTTAGTCAGACGAGGGCTCCTTCTTTTCCCCCTATAACATTCTATTGCCTAGGAATAGAATTAACTATAGTAAGGAAACAGGAATTTAGGGTTAAGTAACAATATATTTAAGAAAAGCCTAATTATCCAGGGAGCTTGATTTTATTATACATAAGTGTAAGGATATTAGCAATTTTAACATTATGAGAGTCTTTTATAAGATGGTTCTTACCATCCCCCCCCCCCCCAAGACTAGCGGGGTAATACAGTAGACAAACTATATTTACTCCATTGCTGAAGAAAATCTCCTACTGGATTATAAGTAAAATATAACTTTTAGGATCAGTATTACAGCAGATATTTTCCCTGTAATGTTTAAAAAACTTAAAATCTGTGTACCAAATGTTTTGTAAAATAAAAAAAAATAGATGATTTTTGTTCTAAAAATGTACAATAGGGTCCCTCTCTAAATTAAAAGAACTGATCTTGATATAGTTCTAATAGAGTCAGTCAAAAGACCTGCTTAAAAAGTCTTGTGATACACAAGTGAGGAAATAAGGCTAATGAAGGTAAAGTGATCTCCCTGAAGTGATACACTACTGACAGTTTTCTAAATTTCTAGTCTTAAGATAAAAGAAATTTACTGTATAAAAGGCACCATTCTAGATGCTTGGGTGATTAAAACAAAAACAAGTAGGTTTCATTCTGCTCCTAAAGTGCTAATAGACTATCCTGTAAGGCAGGCCCCATGAAGTGATACTGATACAGATGGCTTTTGCAAATTGCAAATAAATGGTGTAGCTTAGTAAGTGCCTCAGGCTGTAAGATGTTATTTCAATAGGGTCTTGAATGCCATGTTATTTGTTCATGGGTTCAAGCAAGAGAAAAATGCAAGTGGGATGAGGGAGTAAACTCACACTATAAGGTAACAGGCTGTGGGTAAAGACATAAGAGCAGATGACTTTACTAAGCAAGTGAGAGAGACAATGAAAACCATGTTGTAATAAGATATGTGACTGGTGTTTAAGGTGGTTGAAACTGAAAAAATAATGCAAAATCACAAGGAGGGGTCAAGAACTTTGCCTAAGGTAGGGGCTTTGGGAAAGGAAAAGAATATATTCAAGAAGTCAAAGATGCCTAAGATTTTAAGCACAGGACTATAAACGCAAATAAAGAAATAAGGAGGAACAAGTTTCAAAGGAAAATTATTTCACTTTAAACATACCAAAGGCATGAGGCAGTGAAGAACATATAAATGAAACTATTCGGGGCTGGGGATGTGGCTCAAGCGGTAGCGCGCTCGCCTGGCATGCGTGCGGCCCGGGTTCGACCCTCAGCACCACATACCAACAAAGATGTTGTGTCCGCCGAGAACTAAAAAAATAAATATTAAAAATTCTCTCTCTCACTCTCTCACTCTCTCTTAAAAAAAAAAATAAATGAAACTATTCAGTTGGTAGATGATGGACAAGGCCTTGGGAAAAAAAGGCTGGGGTGGATTTAAACTGGAGAGTCAGCTACACAGAGATCAGAACTAAGCCTTAGGAATGAATGAGATGCCTCAGAGGGAAAATCTGGACAAAAAGAACACTGGTCCAAGGACCCAGCTCTGCAGGACTGCAAAGGGAAAGAAAATTTTGCAAAAGGAATAGTTGGAAGGAAAGAAAGAAGCCAAGGGCATAAAAAGTATAAATTATAGCAAAGACGTTAAGGAAGGTAAGAAAAGATCCATGGACTTAGTGATTACAAGTTTCAGGAGGTTCTCAGTAGTGCTAGTACAGTAGAATAAAGATAGGTGAATAAATAGGTGTTGAAGATTGAACAGAGAAAAATAATGGGCATAAATACTGCTAATAGTAAATAATCTATAAAATGTAATTTATTAGGGTATGTGAAATAGTGCTAGTTTTTGCAGGAAGGACCATCATTGCCCTTCTGTAGCTACCACGGATGTATTTTGTATACAAGATGATGCTAATGCTTCATCTTTCTGTTTTGAATTTTTTTATTTTTAAGTGATTTTTTTTAAAAAAGAGATTGGTTATATTTTATCATCTATTCTCTATTATTTGGTCACATATTTTGGAACTAGGTGTGATGTGGTTGGTGTTAAGAGTGAAGAACTGTTTGTAGAAGATATTTCTATAGAGTATTACAGTGGAAGCACCTAGACAATGTGAACTCTAGCTCCCTAATGTTACAGGTAAGAAAACTAATCTCCCCAGGTTCTCAAGAGCTATAGGAATAGCCTAGGCTAGAACCTTACAGTTTGGTTCCGTTAGCTTTATCAGTTAAAAATGGTGTCAGTGAAGCCAATACTTTATGGTCACTTGGTCTCATAAGGGAATAAAGGATAATGTGCAGAGAGAGTTAGGAAAGAGGTTATTAGGGAGTTCTTGTGGGTCTCTTACCCCATGTCTTTCTCAAAATTATGTTTTTCAATTTAGTTCTGTTTGAAGTTATTCCAAGTTAATGAAGGAGAAGGGATATTTTTCATTTTCCTCTTTTAGCTGGGGACCCAAGAGGTAAAGGTAAGAAGTCTTTCTATGTACAAACAGAAAGCATACATGAAACAAAAAGGTTCTAGTGATAATAAATTAAAAAAAAATTCCTGGCACATCAACAATGAAATTTTATTTTCATTTAAAATGTGTAGGTTTGTAGTCTAATTACATGTAGATGTTCAATTAGTATTCTGAGAGAATGTGAGTCTTTGGATTCCATAAAATCAAGGTGCAGGGTAGGCAAAAAGATAATACAAGGTGCAGGGTAGGCAAAAAGATCCTATTTCAAAGAATCATGATACTTTAATTATGTTGTTAATAGCAACAGTTTTTTACTTTCTGTAAATGGTATAATAGAGGCAGATTGGTTAATTGTCTTTGTGTAGAAAATCTAGAATTTATAAACCTAAAAACCAAACTGAGTTATCTAAAAATAATAATGTAGTTTTGTAAAAGGGATCAAGCTTTTTAAATTTTTTAAAATACTGTTTCTTAAAGACATGTTTAGTTGTAGCCTCTGTTTTGCTTGTATGGAGCTTTTAAAAATGCTTTCTTCTCCTAAAATATGAATAAGATAAAGAGAATATTGTTTCGACCTTCTCTATAAAAAATGACTGCTACCTACTTTTCTCCCTCTTTTAATGTGAAATATGTTTTGAAATGTAGAAATAAAGTAGAATTTAAGAAAAATCTGAGCTGAAGATGTAACTCCGTGGTAGAGAGCTTGCCTAGCATGTGTGAGACCCTGAGTTCAATCCCCAGAACTGAGGAAAAAAAAGTATAGTCCTTATCATTTTGGTCTAGGTACTATTTTTACTTACTTATATCTGCAATAATAATGAGCATTTGAATACTAAGCTAGGAAAGCCACATTATGGGCAGAGAAAAACATCTAAGTTCTCTTCTGCCCTCTACAGGAGATATTGTGAACTGCAACAAAAATTTTAACCTGTTTTGGTTTTGTTTTTCAATTTTGTAATTATGTTCGCAAAGACATTGTAAAGATGACTACATCAACAATCTTTGAATCTGTATAAAAATATGAATGACAGCAAAATTTGTATCTTCAGTTCTTATCTAGTTTTCACGTTTCGTATTACTAAATTAAACATATATTTAACAATCAAGTATATTAAAATTTTACAGTTCACAGGAAATATAAAGGCTTTTCTAAAATAAGAAAACCATGTTCCATTTTAAAGTTATAGATTTAAAGATTGCAAATACTACTATATATCTCACTAAAAATGGGTTAAAAACAGAATTAAAAATCTTACTTAAAAAGGAAGCACTGATTAGAAAATGGAACTTTTGAGAAACCAGAGCTCTAAAATATCTAGCAATAAGTTAAAAACAACACACACAAACACAAAAAGGAAGTTACAACATTTGGACTAAATGAGTATGAAAGAAACTAGTAATGAAATTATATGTGGATTTGGGTTTTTAATATCATTTGGATAAAAATTTGAGTGTCCTATTTATGTTTTATTAGGAATTTGGTTTAGGAAAAGATCATAAATTTGGATCAATTAAATACTATTAGAAAGAGGTATATAAACAAATAGTTTGGCAGGCTAGGAAGTATTTATCAAAGCAATGGTTCTTTTTGCAGTGATAATAAATAATAATAAACAGTAAATAAAATAATGTACACAGGATTTTAGTGATGACTTTTTATCTCAAGTATACATACAGGTTAAGAAATAATTTCCAGTATAATGTATGATCACTTATGCTCATGTAGTAGGATGTTGGGTGGGATCCCTCTCATTTTCCCTGACTTTAATTAAGACTCCACATTAAATACAAAACACTACTGTGTCTTGAACCCAGTTTCCTCTTTTTTCAGCCCATTCTTACTTCACTCCCTGCTGTAGCAACCAGCTTCCTTAAAGGTGACCTTGCAGCTCCTGGTCTTAGCTGCACTGTGCATCCTTTGCCTTCCACCTGCTTACTGGAGGCTCTGTGTAAAATCTATGCATATGTAGCCTTACAGGGTAAGTGACGGATACCTCAAGGGCCACCAATGACTAGTGGAGAACAGAAGGTCCTCTCTTCAGTCCCCTGATAGAGCCCCAGTAAGACCAATTCCAGTTGCCCATAGTGGTGTCCAGATTAATTGTAGACATTGCATGAACCCCCTCTGTTTTACTTCCTCATCACACCTCAAGATAGATCACCTGTCAAACGAGCCCTCATTTCAGGCCCTGATTTCTGGAAATAATTTAGGCTAAGACACTGACAATGAAACTGGTCTAGTGGTGAGACACAGGACAGGACTCTGGAATAGGATTTCTCATTAGTAAAACGGTGACATGGTATGGATCAGGATGAGGTACAGATGAAGCAGTAAAGGCAATGGCTTCGGTACTCATGGTAGCAAATGAACAAGACAAGGAGCAGTGGTAATTTTAAGCACTGTAGAGTTGGGCTGGCATTTATTAATTAATTGCTTAGAAGAAGCAGCTGGTAGATCCTTCATGTTTGTCCTTAGTTATTAAGTGGGAACAGCCAAGTAAGAGTACCTGAAATTTCATCACCCCAATTGGGCCAAAATAAATCAGAAGCAGTATTGCATACCAGGAGAAAATATAGAGATTAGCCATTAACCAAGGTCCAGAATGTAGGAGTGTTGGTCTCCACTATATGCTCATTCTGTTTATCTGAGTGCCTCTTACAATGAGATGAACTGTGGCGAATGACAGTGGACCACTGCAAACTTAAAGTTCTATTCTCAGCTATTGTATAAAATGTACAATCTTTAATGGGAACAGACAACAAATTCTCTAGCATTTGGTATATGGCTTTAATCTGGCCTATGTGTTCTTTTCAGTTCCTATTGGTAAGGTTGATCATAGTAGTAGCTTTATTTTCTGGACACATGACAACTGTCCCAAACTTTGGGCTAGCTGATAAGTATTCATATTATTTTTCCTAAAGATTATAGTAATTAAAATAATACCAGTAAATCCAGTATCAATAAACTCTGCTACAATTAGAAGAAACTGGACGTTGCCTTTTACAATACGTATAATGTAAGGCTTAACTTTGGAAAAAGGCTGTGGAAGTGGCAGTTTTACGGTTTCACTGAATCTGCCCATGAAAGCTCGTGGAACAAAGACTGCAAAACCAAAACCCAAAGTCAGTATGTATAGCACTACGTGACAATCCAAAATTACAAGTTCATGTGGATAAACAACTGCAAGACCTGTATAAGAGAAGAAAGCAGAGAAATATGAGGCATCTGCCAGATCTCAGTACAGAATTCCAAACTATCAACAAGTACTCGAAGCAAAACTTTGGGAAAAGCAGCTGAAACTACGAAGTGTTTTACATATGCAAGAATAATGGTAAGGGATTCATGGCTGGCACACTCCAACCTTAGAACTCTCAAAGCTCACTCACAGGACAAAGCTCTATACTATGGAGAAAATTTAGAGAGTAGAGCTCAAATCGAGTGGGACAGAGGAGATGGAAGCAAAGGAAGAAGAAATAAAAGTTGGGGAGGAAACTCAGGAAGTAGGAATACATATATTTAAAAATATGTATTTATTTCTCAAAAAAACAGAAGAGCAGAAGAGCTTTGGAGTCAAGAAGCTAAAAAAAGATCTCCTGAACTCACTTACTCTTCCTTTTTCCACACAAAATGAGCAGTATTGTAGTCAAATCTTATAAAAGTCTTTATAAGAAAAACAAACATCCCAACAATAGAAACATGATAGAAAAATATGTGCCCAAACATAAAAAACTATAACAATGTTTTAAAATTAACCACGACACAACATAAATCAGAATTAGATGATAAGAATTAAGGAAAGAATTAGAAATAAAAGAAAAAACAGCTCAGACCAAAAAAAAAAAAAAAAAGAGACTAACCTAGAAAAAACACAGAGCAAAGAAAAATATCTTTACCTTCAATACACTAGGAAAATCTGTCATCACTCTTTATCATCTGGATCCAAATGACTAAATGTTTTTAACATTTTAACATCTTAAATCATTTTACAAAGCATGAACAAGAGGTAATAGGGAAAACAGATTCATTAGTAATTTTAATAATTTAAACATAGCAAATTTCTTTATATCAAGTAAATTTTGATATAAAGAAATTTTTTAAAAATTTTGTTGAAACACTGTAAACATCACATTTGGCATATAAACAATACATCACTTTTTAGTGAAACAAAATGGTCCAGATATTTAAAATCCTTTACCACAATATTTTATCATCATTCTTACTCAAATTAATCAAGTCCTCTTCCCTAATAAAAGCTTCATTTTAAAACCAGATTTACTTGCCCCCCTTCTAAAACATTACTAAGATTGTTGAGGTTAATTAGTGCTCTCTCTTATTACAGTGTAGAATAAACTCAACTTTTTCTTACCAACAAGTTGTTCTGGTAATATTTTCAAAAAGTCAGAATTCAGTAGGTTATAAAGTGTAGAAATAGCACTGTTATCTGTCAATATGCATTCACTATCTAATAATTATGAAAATGTCTCCCTCTATTTCCTTCTCTTTGCCATTATGGAGAGAAAAGACTAAATTCTGATTCAATGAAAGCTAAAAGCAGACAGTAGAGTTACTGTCTCCAGTCTTTTTTTACACTTTCCTGAAAGATAATTCAATGTTAGTCCTCCCTTATTTGTAGTTTCACTTTTTTGGTAGTACTGGAGATTGAACCCAGGGTACTCTATCACTGAGCTACATCCCTCACCCTTTTAATTTTATTTTTAAGACAGGGCTGCACTAAGTTGCTAAGGCTGGCCTTGAACTTGTGGTTCTCCTGCTTCAAATTCTCAGGCTCACAGGCATATGCCTCTGTGCCCAGTGGTTTCACATTTTATAGTTTCCATTTACTTGCTGGTCAACTTATCAGAAATGTAAGGAATACCATAACATGGTAAATGATATCATGGAGATGTGGAAAGCGCTAAAGGAAAAAAATGACAGTTTCTTCAATAACAACAATAATAAAAAATTATAAGAAAACAAAGAGCAACAGGGAATCTATAAATTAAAAAAACACTTAGATATAAGTAATCACAGATCGTCAAGTATGAATTGTATCTGATCATATTAACGGATTTTTGCTATTCCTTAAAGGCTAGCGCACCACAGTGCTTCCTCTTTACCAGACTTGGCTGCCACACACTAGCCCCAATCTAACAGTTTTGAGAGTGGTTCCCCCTTATTTTTAACCAAGAAGTAGAATAGCAAAAAAGAGGGTCTCTGTGAACCAGTATTATTCATTTTGCACTTAAAAATTCTACAAACCATCTTTCCCCTAGAAACCTGATATTCATTCTTATAGCATAGAAATAAAAGGATATCCACAAATTTTAAAGTGCTTTTCTTTAATAGGGCATCAAGGCTTACCTTCAGATCAAGGCTGCTAAGGCTTACAACATCATCATCTTTCTCTCTTCGTTTTCTTTTCTATAAGGAAAATAAAAAGATTTCATCCTTATGTACAAGTGGTACATGTTAGCCCATAAACAGACTGCAACAAATAGAAAAATCACTTAAAAATGTTAAGCTTTTGTATACATATGCAAAGGGAAAATATTTTGATGAGGAACATTTATAAATTGTCTCTGGCACATACACTATCAAAATAGCGACCCCCCCATAAGTGATCTCTTGCTGTGAAGTGATTCCACCATATAAAATGTGTATTTATGTAAAGGTCTCAGAATAGTACTCATATTGTTATTGGTCTGTGTGTACTTTGAGGAAAAAGTAAAATAGATTTTATAAGAGAAAGGCAATACTTTTTTTTTTTTTTTTTTTTTTTTTAAAAGGAATACTTACTGTTTATCCTGGGGGCAGAGGAGGGAAATTTTCACTAGGGAAAAAAAGTCCTTTTTTCTTCCTGGCCCAAAGTAAAGTAACTAAGCAGGATTTAGCAAGTGAAAGCTGAAACTGATATCCCTGGATTTACTTTCCAGTATCATTCAGCTCTACTGGTGATAAGCAGTAGAAAAACTGTGTACCTATTATTTATGGCATAAAGAATAACTACCCTTAAGTAACACTTCATCTCAAAATAACTTTTTACAGTACTTGCGACCAGTTTACCTCTTGTGAAATTTCAAAAATGGATCAACCAGGACTCCCTTAAGAGTTCTTGGTTCTACACAGAAGAGAAACTACTAGGAGTCTAATCAGAGTTGAGTAGCACAGAGTCAACAGAGAAAAGGAAAAAGGAAAGACAAAGTACAGAAGGGAAAGGGGGAAATAATAGAACCAGGAGGTCTCAGAAAGCAAGCCAACATAAAAATAAGGAGCCCTGTGAAGTTAGAAAAGTTACCTAAACCCAGCCTCCTTGTAAAAGTGGAGAAAAACAAAATTCACATTAAGATGAACAAAAATTCTCAAAGTTAAATCCTGTACAAAATCATTCTAAGAAAAAAGAGAATAAGGGTCAGACTACCATCCTTTTAAGGAATGAAGGCACAGCAGAGGGAAATGCTTGAAGGGGCAGACAAAACTGTAATACGCTATTTCAAATTGAACTAAAAGAAATTAAGAAAATGAAACGAGAAACGAAAGAACAATATAAATCAGAACTGGAAAAAAAACTTGAATATAAGGTGACAACATGAAAAACAAAAAGATCATATCCAGATGATACAGAAAAGTATGAATAGTATGATCACAATGTTGAAAAGCCAACTAGCCAGATATCCTGCATATGTGTATCCATCTGTAGGCCCATGTGTGTATTAGTTAATTATAATATGAGCAAAATATAGAAGTATACAAATGGTGTTATTGTTATGGGTTAGAGTAGAGGCTGGGGATGGAAGGAAGGACTTACATGGGGAAGGACAGGGAGGAAAGAAGGGAAAGGTAATTGCCTAGCAAAAAGATTACAATGAGAGAAAATATGTAAATGTCACATGAAATTGCATACGTGTGAGTGCATGCATGAAGAACCTTTAATAGGCTTTGAAACATTCCACTGTAATTTCTTTAAAATATCTTGAAATCTCACTTCATTGAGCCATCTGGAATTTACTTTTATATGTATGTAGCATGAGGTAGGATAGTCAGTTACTCCCACCCTGACAGAATTTGTTGAGTGCCTATGACTCCTTTATTATGCCTGTGATACAGTAAGTTCTAGCATCATGTGGGTAAGTATCTGGGTTCTTTATTTTGTTTGTTGGTCTGTTTATCATTCCTGTGCCCATATCACCCTATGTTTTAATAACCAATACAATACAGTTAAGTCATACACTTCCTATCTTGTATACTGCTTTTTGTTTTGGGGTCCTCTACTCTTCCCCATGAATTGTAAAATGAGATCTATCAAATTCCAATAGGATTTCTATTAAAACTTCACCAAATATGGAGTAATTTGCAAAAAGTTGTCATTTTTATGATAGAGTTCTTGCATGAAAATAGTGATTTCTTTATTTAATTAGGTCTTTTATATTCTTTTTTAATGCTTTCCAATTTTCTCCATAAAGTTCTCATACATAAATCTTTCATGGATTTATTGCTAGTTTTTTAAAAAATTCTTCCTATATTCATATAGGTCTTTAAAAGTTACATTTGATTCTTTTATTGCTAATGTATATAGATTCTTGTTTCAATTTTTATTATTTTAGTAGATGCTATGTACACAGTATTCTATGTAGACAATCATACTGATTGATGCCCACTATCATTAACCTTACCCTAAGTGAATACTGTGCTTTAAGATAGCTCAGAATATTACTACATAAATTAAAATATACACTAGGAGTACATGCTCAATATATTTTTGCTAATAGGTCTGCACAATCAAATGTATGGAGACTCTTATTTACTGAATTTCTGTTTGAGGTTAGGCTTATCAGCCTATAAGGAAAAAGGGCCAAGATGGGAAACGTTTCAAAGGAAAATATAGAATTGCACTAAAATTAGGAGACTCTTGCTATGAATGCTTTAGTGGCTAAATGACACACGTAATGGGAATAAAAGCACAGAAATCTTCAACAAGAATACCCAACAGAAACATGTATTAAACAGAAAAGAATGCAAATTAATTCTGTATTGCCTAATTCATTAGAACATTATCAAAAGATATATAAGTTACAACTGGCAAACTAGAAAAAGAACCATTTTTGCTATCTTCCCCAAATATAAAAGCATAAGAATTATATGATCTATTTGTATAATTTATTTATATATGTATTATACTGTAATCAGGTTTCGAGTGTCACATCACACAAAAATAAATGCCTTTGTAAAATCTTGCCTTAACGAGTGGACCAATGGTACAGAATAGAAGACACAGTAACCAATCCGCAAAACTACAACTATCTTATATTTGATAAAGGGGCTAAAAGCATGCAATGGAGGAAGGATAGCATCTTCAACAAATGGTGCTGGGAAAACTGGAAATCCATTTGCATCAAAATGAAACTGAATCCCTTTCTCTCGCCATGCACAAAAGTTAACTCAAAATGGATCAAGGAGCTCGATATTAAATCAGAGACACGGCGTCTGATAGAAGAAAAAGTCGGCTATGATCTACATACTGTGGGGTCAGGCCCCAAATTCCTCAATAGGACACCCATAGCGCAAGAGTTAACAACCAGAATCAACAAATGGGACTTACTCAAACTAAAAAGTTTTCTCTCAACAAAAGAAACAATAAGAGAGATAAACAGGGAGCCTACATCCTGGGAACAAATCTTTACCCCACACACTTCAGATAGAGCCCTAATATCCAGAGTATACAAAGAACTCAAAAAATTAGATAATAAGATAACAAATAACCCAATCAACAAATGGGCCAAGGACCTGAACAGACACTTCTCAGAGGAGGACATACAATCAATCAACAAGTACATGAAAAAATGCTCAACATTGCTAGCAGTCAGAGAAATGCAAATCAAAACCACCCTAAGATACCATCTCACTCCAGTAAGATTGGCAGCCATTAAGAAGTCCAACAACAACAAGTGCTGGCGAGGATGCGGGGAAATGGGTACACTTGTTCATTGTTGGTGGGACTGCAAAATGGTGCAGCCAATTTGGAAAGCAGTATGGAGATTTCTTGGAAAGCTGGGAATGGAACCACCATTTGACCCAGCTATTCCCCTTCTCGGTCTATTCCCTAAAGACCTAACAAGAGCATGCTACAGGGCCACTGCTATATCGATGTTCATAGCAGCACAATTCACGATAGCAAGATTGTGGAACCAACCTAGAAGCCCTTCAATAGATGAATGGATTAAAAAATGTGGCATTTATACACAATGGAGTATTACTCTGCAATAAGAAATGACAAAATCATAGAATTTGGAGGGAAATGGATGGCATTAGAGCAGATTATGCTAAGTGAAGCTAGCCAATCCTTAAGAAACAAATGTCAAATGTCTTCTTTGATATAAGGGGAGTAACCAAGGACAGGGTAGAGACGAAGAGCTGGAGAAGAAGAATAACATTAAACAGGGATGATAGGCGGGAGGGAAAGTGAGAGTTAAGGGAAATTGCATGGAACTGGAAGGTGAGCCTCAGGGTTATACACATTACATATAAGAGGAAAGGAGGAGTAGGAGAAAAATTATATAAGTGGAAGAAACGATTTATAGTAGAGGGGATGGAGAGAGAGAAGGGGAGGGGAGGGGAGGGGTGAGGGGACAGTGGAGAATGGGATAGACAGCAGAATACATCAGTCACTAGAAAGGCAATTTGTAAATCAATGGAAATGTAACTGATGTGACACAGCAATCTGTATACGGGGTAAAAATGGGAGTTCATAACCCACTTGAATCAATCTGTGAAATATGGTATATTAAGAACTATGTAATGTTTTGAACAACCAACAATAAAATAATAAAAAAAAAATGAATAAACTCAAAAAGAAAAAAAAAATCTTGCCTTAAAAATAATGCATCAGTTTCTCCATCCTGAGATGATCAATAGCAAAAAATGATTTATCTTATATATGTATATTTATTTCGAATAACTTGTTTACACTAAATACGTATATATGTAATTTTATATATGTATAATCAAACATCTTATATTTTTAATCAATATTTCATAACATATGATCTTAAATTTAACATTGGTAGGAAGTGAGAAAGGATTGTATAAAGATTAATATATATATATGAGTGCTTTGCAAATTGTGTTTTATTGACTTGAAATAAAAAAATTCTTCCAGCTTATTAGCAGAAAAGAAAAGGACTAAATTGGGCTGCAAAAGATGGCTGTAGAAATTCTATTCAAGATATTCAGAAGTAAAGACAAGTGAGACAAGAGACTGAAAGACAACCCAGGAACTAATTCTAATGCCTTGAAATAAAAATCCCATTATGGACTTACCAAAGTGAAGTCCCAGTGGGGGCCAGGTGTTAAAAATGTGAAGGAGCTACCTCTCCGAAGGGAATATCTATGAAGAGAAAATTCAAACAATAAATAAATAGACTACATAGTTTTAAAACCATTTAAAATTGCCTGATTAGTCATTCAATCTTGGAAATAAGAGGGACAGGGCACAAAACAAAAAAGGACACAGATCCTGGTCATGTTCAAAATCTTTAGAGTAAAATACCTTATATAAAATTAGTGAACAAGCTGGGCACAGTAGTGCACACCTGTAATCCCAGCAACTCGGGAGGCCGAGGCAGGAGGATCGTGAGCCTCAGCAGATAAGCAAGTCACTGTGAGACCTTGTCTCTAAATGAAATATAAAAAAGGGTGAGGATGTTGCTCAGTAGTTCAGCACTCCTAGGTTCAATCCCCAGTACCCCCTCCTCCCCCAAAAAAGAGAATAAAAAAGTAGTTCACCAAACCAAGCAGAGTTTATTTTAGAAACACAGAGATCAATAATATAGAATTTATTAATATAATACATTGCATTAATAGGTTAAATAAAAACCGGCAAGTTGAACTTTCTTAGATTAAAAAATATGAAATTCATTCATGCCTAATATTTAAACAAATAAAAACAGAAGAATATTCTTCACAAGTAAAACCTAGCTGGGTGTGATGGTGCACATCTATAATCCTAGCAACTCAGGAGGCTGAGTCATGAGAATTGCAAATTCCAGGCCAGCATAGAAAACTTGGACAGATCCTGTCTCAAAAAAAAAAAAAAAAAAAAAGGGGGTTGTGTAGCTCACTGGTAGAGCACCACTGGGTTCTATCCCAGTACCACCTGCCCCTCACCCCCAATTTAAATCCATGTTATTTACATTGGTATTGAAAATCCCTGCTGATTTAAAAAATTCAATTTTAAACTATATATAAAGCTCTGAATAATACATTTGAGATAAAGATCTCAAGTAAGATTAAACTTTGGTTAGAATTTTGTTCCTTAAGGATTTTGTTTTCCATTCACTCTAAAGAAATAAATCAGGATATTCCTATGTCAAAAGCTGTCTTTACCTTTCTAAAATACAAATCTCTCTATATATAAAAATATAAACTTCTTTGTTTGTAAAATATGTAGAAAAGCAAACATAGCTAGCATAGGAGATAAAGGCAGTTTATAAGCCATATTTATTGTTAAATTAATTCAAATATAAAGAAAAATAAAGCAGAGATATGTCCCCAATCCCACCACCATGGAAATAACTGAAGAGCAACCATATGAGAAAAGTAAAGAGTATTATGAGTTTACTGTGGCAATGGAGTCAGCTATCATCATTTGCATTTTAACAGAGGAGCATGAAGCCTTATAATGAAAAAACAGGGGAGGTTCAAGTATGACCTGAATGTAGACTGTCATTGAAGGGAAGTTGTAGGCGAGCTAACTAAAAGAATGTGTGTGTGTGTGTGTGTGTGTGTGTATTGTGATTGGATAAGGTGCCTATTTGGCTTACTTTGGTTGGTTCTAAGTAGGAAATGGGACCAAAGTTAGGAAACTGACAGTTATTAATGAAGTCCTGGCTATTTTAGGCTAAGTATTATAGAAGTTATTATTTAGCTTCTTGGATTGTCAGGCCATAGTCCATTTGTGAATCTGGTCTTTTCCTTTGACTTTCATGATCTTTGTTCATCATAAATTTAAAAACACCACAGATGGCTGTCATTCCTGCAGAAATTTACAAGTTTAAATTTGCAAGTTTAAATCAATTCAAGGGTTTCTGTAGTTTTCTAAGTTCAATAAAGTGTGTACTTTATGATAAGTCAGTATCTTTATAGTTTTGTAGTTTAATTGGAAGAGTTGTGATGTTTTCATGATAAGAATATATATATGTATATATATATTTATATATACAGTGCTTGTTACATAGTAGACAATAAATGATAACTAGCTATTGCTTTTTTAACTGTTCGTTTTAAACTTTATTCCATTCTACATTTTACAATGAAACACCTTGAAAATAATTCTGTTTTTAAGAATGTGTTTTTTCTTCCTGTTGGCAATCATATTGTTTGATACATTGTTTGAGAATGCCATTAAACAGTTTAATACCTTTCTTCTATTTATAATTCTACTTCAACTCATATCTATCATGGTAGAAGAAGGCAATGACATATCAAAATCTCTGAAGATATAATTTGGCTTAAGAAGAATTAATAGAATGATTCTCTTTTCAAACAGCAGCCTTACCATTTCTAATTATGCTTCATTTGTATTAAAACTAGTTTAATGTAAAAATAATTTACATTGTTCAGAAACACATCAAATAATATTAAAGAAAGTATGTTGGATACAAGGGAAATCACAGTGGTATTAAATAAAAAAATATGTAATAAACCACAATAGCTCATTAATGTTTTTTTTTTTACTTCAATTTTATTATTGGGCATATTTAAAAGTATATTCAATATATGGACAAAAATATTTGTATATATGGATAGAAATTTTCGAAAAGATGAAGGACTACCATTTCTAGCTTTCATTTCAATCTTTTAAACCCCTCTCCCACCTTTTAAGTAGAATGTCCTGTGGGGCCTATAAAAAGGCCACTTTTAATCTTAAAGTCTTATGAAATTGAAAAAAAAAAATTTCCCATAAGAATTTAAAATAGATGCTAGATTTTGAGTCTGCCTTCTATAAAAAAATGTGTATCTTTCCAAGATTTTTGGAAGTCTGGCACTGTCACACATGCTTTCTGGACATAATTTATTTTTTAGGTTTCTTTTTTCCATGGGAATTCAAAACAAATAGACTCTTATTATTAAAATGGGGGAAAATAGCATTATTGTAAAGCTGATTACAGATAATACTGGAAAGAATCTACCATTGATTTGGAAACGTTTTTCCATTCGTTAATGTCTTAAGAATTCTTAAGAGCTATTTTTCTTTCCAACTTTTAGACATCAAACTCTTTCTGAGCCGGACATGGTGGTGTATACCTGTAATCCCAGCAGCTCAGAAGGCTGAGGCAGAAGGACAAGTTCAAAGCCAGCCTCAGCAATTTAGTAACCTGTCTCAAAATAAAATATAAACAGAGGTGCACATGTGGCTCAATAGTTAAACGCCCCTCTGGTTAAATCTCCTATGCCAAAAAAAACCCAAAACCCCAAAATAAAACAAAACAAAAAAAACCTTTCTGAGGTCAGTACAGTTATTTCTGTGTAATAAAAAAGTATTAATAGCTTTAGATTTGTAATTCTTCTTAATACTTGTCCTATACCCAAAAGGAAACGCTTATTAAATATTTTAAGTGCCACTGTGAATGCTACTTTGTAACATATATTTGTATTAGATTAAAAATAATCTTTTGAGATCATTAATTGCTGCTTCTCAACCCACTCCTCACATATGGCTTCCATGTAGTTATACAATAGCACTTTCCTACAGCAGTATTTTTAAAAGTCTAATCTGTGCACTTATATAGGAAAGAGAGCCTGTCATCCGCATAATCTTTTATCATTTATCATATTATATCTACATATTATTAAGTGACATGAATTATAATTTATTTCAGAAGACTTTTTTATTAAAGTGCCTTGTTCTAGCTTTTAATAAAAAAAAACTTTGTTGTTCCTTGACTGTGCCCCAAATATAAACACATTTCACCACCTCTCATGCTCACATGTTGTATCAACTGCAATAACCTCCTAATTGGTCTTTTGTTATTCCATCTTTGCTACATAATAGAGTGAGTCTTTAAAAATATATATCACATTGTTTCCTCTTATTTCCCAATTGTCTAAATCAAAGTTAGCAATGGTGCACCAGTTACTCCATGATCTAGCCCCAGTCATCTTTCTGATCTCATCTATCATTCCTCACTTTGTTTCACTCAACTCTAGTCAAGGAATTAACTGGGTGGAGACTGAAGAGGGGTAGGGTGTAGCTGGAGAGGATGGTTCCCTAGGAGCATGCTTTTGAAGTATATATTGTATTTGGCCAGAGGAGTCTATCTCTATGAACTACTTTCCTCCACCACACTCTTCTGCCACGATGTTCAGCCTACCTCAAGCCCTGAGGAACGGAACCGGCTGTCAATGGACTGAGACCTCTGAAACGGTGAGCCCTCAAAGAAACTTTTCTTTCTCTACAATCGTTCTAGTCTAGTCTTTTAGTTGCAGCAGCGAAAAAGCCAACTAAAACACCTTGTTTTCTTTGAAGTTACTTGAACACACCCAATAGAATTCTACTTCAAAATCTCTGCACTTGCTGTTCCTCTCTATCTAGAATACTCTTCCCCCAAATATTGCATGGCCTAGGTCTTTCCTTCAGTCTTTGCTCCAATTTTTTTTTTTTTATTATCATCAGAGACTTTCCTTGTGATCTTTTAGAAATAACAAACTACCCTCTTCCTAACTCTAGTCTTCCTACCATGCCTGATTCACTTTATGTGACCACCTGATATTTTATATATTTGATTACTGTTTTGTCCCCCAACCAACTTGCACAAAAGAAAGGACTTCATCTGTTTTTTTTTTTTTTCAGTAGAATTCCCATTATCTACAACAATGTCTGATACCAGGTAGGTATTCAGCAATAATACTGAATAAATGAATTTAACACTGCTTCCAGTAGATAATATATTTTTTTAAAATTTTACTTTCCCTGAACTAGTTTTTCCTGATTCTCCTACTTCTTAGTCTCAAGAGATGGTAGCTTCTTTTTCTCTGCTCTTTCACTACTTCTTAATGATAGGCTATAATTGGTATAGAGAAGGTTTCAGAAAGATATATTCAGATAAAGATTATCCTAAACTTCAAGTAAAAACCAGCTTGAGGCAGGAGGATCATAAGTTCAAAGCCAGCCTAAGAACTTAAGAGACCTTGTCTTAAAAAATAAAAAAGATGGGGGATGTAGCTTGGTGGTTAAGTACGGGGGTGGGGGGTTTTTCAACATCTGGTATCAATAAACAAACAAATAAATATCTGCTCGAGTGAAAAACTCTAGCTTTTTGCAGAGTAACTTACATTGGGCTTATAAACATTTTGTTGCTGAAACTAAGTGTTTTTTTCCCCTATTTCTCAAAAAGGGATTGACATATCCAAGCCTGACGAGAATGTAAGTTATATAAAGGACTGTAGTTTATCTAAAATAATGTTCGTGAACAACAGGGACTTCTGAAAAGATGGAGTAGACAGGAATTACTATTTTTATAGATATAAACCAGACAAATGACACTTAACAGGACAAGTAAGTTAACATTTAACAGTTTTTTTGTGTACAGGCACATTCTATGCACTTTACATTCACTAAATTTCACATGGCCCTTGGGTACTATTATAATGCACTGTGCAGAGATATTAAGAGGTAGTAAGCAACTCAACCAAGGTCATTCAATTTGTAATTGGAACCAACCGCACTGCAATGGAAAGCAACGTCTTTATTATTTTTTTACATGACTCCTCTTCCAGATACAGCTTTCTGAAACCCTAGTCTAGGGTCTATCCTTTCCAGACTCCGACATGCAAAGAGGATTCTGCCTTCCGAAAAACATTTTATTGAAAAACTCGCTTTTAGGTTCAAACTCCGTGAGAGTTTTGGTCGGAGCATCTGCAGCCCACGACCAATCGGCTGTGGAGCACAGAACCAGTGTGGCTATTCCTCTGCCTCTGGGAAGGGCCAGGAGGAGAGTGTCAACAAGCCCGCCCCTCCTCGCAGGGCTGGGCAGCCGCAGTCGGGGCCTCACGGACGTCAGCTCCAGGCCGAGCCCTCCATCGCTCGGGCTGCCCACCGCACTCGGCTCCCGGGAACCCGTGCCCTGCTCCCCACCCCCGGCCTAGGCCCACATCCTCCCCGGGACCCCGCGCTCACCTCCCGTCCAGCTCCGGCCGTGGGGTGTCGGCCGAAGGACCCGCGGCGCCATCCCCGTTGAGTACGGAGGCCCGGCGGCTTCGCCTCCGCGGCCGGGGCTGCTTCTGAGCCGCCGGCTCTAGCTCCATGTCGTGGAAGAGGGGGTGGGGCGGTGGCCGGGTGCCCGGGAGACCGACAGGGACGGGCACAGTGCCCGCCGCTTCTATGAGACAGCAAGTGCCTGTTAGAGAGCCGCCACCACCACCATCATCCGGGGATTTGAAAATGGCGGCTGCGTAGCGATCACCCAATCAGGAGCAGGCGACGGTTGCTAGGGGACGTGGAGTCCCGCCCCCTCCTCTGCCAGACCTGAAGGCGCCCAGGGAAAGGGAGGGAAGAAAGACTGGATGGGAATTGGGAAAGCTTGGATTTCATTCCGACTGTATTTCTCAATCCCCTAGTACTTCTTTCACTGTTTATTAGCACTTTCACTGCAGTCCAAGGCAAATGGACTGGAAGCATTTCAGGTCATTAGATCTTCATTAGCGTTCAGGGAGGATAGAGGTTGTAAGTAACGACCTATTCTGAAGCTTGGTTATTGACTATACACAGACTAAATTATTCTTGTGAGATATATCCCCAATTGCCAAAGATCATGGAACTGTCTCTGGAAATCCGGGCTGTCTCTAGGAAACCAATGAAATCTAGTTATGAGCCCTATGCTAGGAGACAGTGACTGTGTCTAAGAAGGCAGCTAAAGGAACTAGTAAATAAAGGATCTTCTCAAGAAGACGATTGTGAAACAAATGAACATGTTCTTTGATTTTAAATATTGTACTGCATGTGTTAAAGTCTTTAAAAATTTTCTCTTATTTGGCACTATAATTCCATTTCTTGGAATTTATCCTAAGAAATAAAATTATCTGTACATGAAGATATATTAATGACATTGTTGTTATAATAGAAAAATTAAAGACAACTAAACCAAACAATGATAGGAGAATTGCCAATTCTGGCTCATCTACTGGAAATAGTAGTTTCAGCCAATAAAAATAAATTGGGACGTGTAATAGAATAATACATTGTAATTTTCAGTAAAAAACATGGAACATGAAGGTGTATTCAGTATATTCAGAGTCATGAATTGCAAGATATTACACAGAGGGAAAAGATGAAGTCAGTGTACGAAGATGTCTGTAGGTGTCAGACTTTTGGGCATTTAAAACATTTTTAATTTTACTTTCTTATGTTGAATACTTTTTTGAAAAGAGATACTGAACTTGTATTACCTTTACAACACAAGGGGAAAATGCTTTAGTTTTGAAAAGGATAAGAAGTTAGGGAGTAGGACATCCTTCACTAACAAACACCTTTACCCCACCTACTCTTCCCTCAAAATTAAAGAAGGGGGCTGGGGATGTGGCTCAAGTGGTAACGCGCTTACCTGGCATGCGCGGGGTGCTGGGTTCGATCCTCAGCACCACATAAAAATAAAGATGTTGTGTCCACCGAAAACTAAAAAATAAATATTAAATAATTTCTCTCTTTCTCTAAAAAAAAAAAAATTAAAGAAGTAAGTACTGTTTTAGTACAATTACATTATAATAATACAGACTGTAATCCCAGATAGAGCTTTATAGGATGCAGATATTTGGACAAAACCACATTTTTACCCACAGGAACAGGTGAGATCCTTAGAAGTCAGAGTTTGTCCTCAGTTCTGCAGGTCCTGAAACTGGTTTTGGTGGTGTAATGAGAGGTGGCCCATCCTTTTGGAACCTGTAACAATCACTGTCAAAGTGATAGATACTCCAGGATGTTGATGTTCATGTGGGATTTAGCAGGAGGGACTTTCCTGTGATCAGAATACTGTTGTTTTAGGTGGGGAAATGCTTTGCAAATTTTTATTCATTTGGGAACTTACTATTTTGTTCAACTATTCACAATTGTTTATTGAATTCGTACAATAATATTACAAGTACTGGGCCAGATAGTAAGGCAGGAAGTCAGGAATAGAAGACAATTTTTAAGCAGAAAATTGCTGGGCACCATAGAAGCAGAACAAAGGAAAGTGGATTTTACTGAGGATTTGTCATTGAAAACCTAGAAAAGGCTGGTAAAGTCTCCTGGTCCTACAGGAGATCAACTTACTGGTGTCTGAATATGCCTGCTCCCAAATTCAGTGTCTTACTCTGCCTTGAATACTCAATACATGACAAATATTCTCTGAATCCTTATTTTCTCAGTTCCATGCAAATCACCCCTTTCCCTTCACATACTCTTCAGGTCAGGGATTAGGAAATTAATTAGATTTCAGCTTTCATATATGTGTAAATCCTGTCCAGATCTCTCTCCTTGAGCAAATGCTATCATTAACTTTATTGGTCCCAGATTTCTTTAAGTGTTGATTAATGATCATAGATTTAGAAATATTCTCTTGGAGGATTTCCAAAATTTTTAGCCATATGCATTTGATTGAAAATTTTAGGCAGATTAATTTTAAATATATTCAACAACTAGCACACTAATATAAATTAATATGTAATAAATAATGATAAAATCTATTCCTTAGATAAATTAAACACTAGTTTTACAAAACTGCTGATCAAGGGATATATATCTTATAGTGCAAAGCATTTATCAAATCCAATCCAATAATTTTCTAATTATTTGTTGATTTTGGTGTAATGTTTTGTTTGCCATTATCACTAGCTAAATGGAGCTTGAAATTACATAGAGAAATGAAATAAATTTATGAACAAAGACTTTCCTATTAGGGAACTAGTAGTCTTAATAATTAGGAAATTTCTCTTTATATCATCAATAATTTTTTCTTTTTGTTTTGAATACCCTTTCGATAAATTCATAGCAATTACACTCAAGAGAATGAATGTGTATATATGCACATGGGTATAAGTACATATGTTGTAATAATTTTAAAAATAAAAAAAATACATTTAGTATCTCTATTATTGTTATGAAAATGTTTATTAGACTAATTTTTAGTTGTGTCCAAACTTAATTGCTTCTGCCAAATGGAAGACATTGTAGTCCAATAGTTAAGTATGTGACTCTCTTGTCAGGAAGTGGTGATTCAAATCCTGGCTTACCTACTCAAGGTTTAAGCAACTTCCCTGCCTATCAGTGTCCTTGTAAAATGTTTATGGGGGGAAGGGGTCATGATAACTATACTTATAGTACTGCAGTGAGTTAATATGCCTTTAGAAGAATCATTGGCATAGTCAGACCTATGCTGCCTTAGCTCTCAATGCCATGAACAAAATTCAAGTTGTTACAAGTGAAGGGTGGGAATGGGGTGGGTATTAAAAATTCATCCATAAAATGGAGGTAAAATTCGATTCCTATAGTGAAAGTTACAACTCCTGTACAAAACCATGTGACAATATCCTGAGATACTGCCAGTAGAGTTAGATGGCTATGGGTCTGGGGGGTCTGAACCTGGTGTTTGTCACTGGACTTCCAGAGCCTGCCACACTGGGGAGATACACAATGGTGGGAGTTCATGTGCCTAAAGCAGAAGACTTGGCTGATGTGCTCAGTGGTACCTCCTGGACTGCCTAAGATTGGGTGGGCATTCCTTACCACCTGGGATTCCTAGGATAAGCTGTTGAGGGCCCTGGAGGCTGGACTTTTAGGATAACACTTTTAGGATAACAGCCAGATATTGAGCCAGGCACTCTTTAGTTTCTGGATTGTGGGGTAGGGGAGGCCCCAAAGGGTGGGGTGGGACTGGGAAGGTGGGGCAAACTTAGGGGACACAGAAAAGTAGTTACCAACTAGTACAAAAGTGATTTATTATTTTTTTTCTAACAACCAGTAAGCTTATACTAGTTTGTGCCAGCTGTATATAACTTGGGCTTCATAGGGAAAATACTGGAAATGCCCATTTCTTCCTTTTTCTTCTGCCATCCCAACAATCTGATTTACCACTCTACATTTTAGATACTTTAGTTCTTTCATCAAATCTTCAGACTAATATTTGCAGAAACATCACAATTAGAAGAATGCTTTAAAGATACCGGACCTATTATTTTTCTTATGCTACCAATGGGAAGATCACCTTTATGGTAATTATCTTACAAGGAAAAATTTCAGTTATCTCTAAGAAACAAAAGTATATGATGTATAGGCACAATAAGGCAGTATATTTGAAATCAGGTTATTTATCTTTTAAAATCTATCACATGTGGCTAAGGAGGTTGTTTTTCTTATATCTATCTATCTACCTACCTACCTATGGTATAATTACTGTGTTGGTCTGCTTTCAGATATTTCAATGAGGAAAACTAAAATTCCAAAGATGGGGTGTTAGCTATTGGTTTTAGAGAAGGTGAATCAAAAGTTAACAATATAAGTGTGTGACCAGAGAAGGCACTATTGATCAGAAGTACACTGAAATTATTTTTTTATGATTATATCATCTTGAAAGGGTAAAGTTTCTAAGCTGGAAAGCTTGAATTAAAATGTAAAAGATTAGGTATTATTAAGTTCCTCTGTTACACCCAGATTCCTGAGATAGTTAAGACAACGCCCTACTGGCCATTCAGCCTAGGGCCCTGTGCAGTTTGTCACAGGGCCCGAACCAATCAGTTTGAATGTGTACCCAGTTTAGAAGTGACCAATCACCCCTGCCCAGCCTGTTCCCGCCAATGAATGGACTAATCATGTATCAGAGTTGTTGTTCAATTTTCCCGCGCCTCATGATGATTTGTTCTGATGTATGCAAAGCCCCCCACCCTCTCCAAAAAGTGTACTTAAGCTCTGCTTGACCTCTGCTCTGGGCTCTGGGCTGCTCTCCCTTCTTGAGTGAGCACGGAGCCCCAGCGCGCTGGAACGGATCCCAAATAAATCCCCCTTGCCATTGCATGGAGCTAGTCTCGTGTGGTCTCTCCTTCTCCGACACTTCGCCGGACCCTTACAATCTTATTAAGAGATCACAGAAGATTTAAAAGGCAGAATGGTGTTCCTAGTGGGAAGGAAGGATGGAGGAGGAAAAGGGAAGGGTTTGGCTTGATGGGAGGGAATAATAGTAGACAGTGATTTTGGTTGCTTCCAGGGTTGCCAATAGAGAATTTTCAAAGAGAACTTCAGAAACCTCAGAATATTGATAAAAATAATTTTAAAAACAAAATATTCCTTGCTGACAAGGTTTTCTTTCTTAGCCAGTGAATTGGCAAGTGGATTGACTGACCCATTCACTGAGTAATATTTCAGGAAGGAACTTTGAAAAGAAAGGAAATCCTAATTGTAAACGTCACATTTTTTTTTTTTATCACATGGAAATTTTTTCATTTTTTCAAGACCCAAGGACAGCTATCAAGTGTGGCTGCATATATGTATGCACTATATATGGATATATATAGTGCATATATATCCATCCATCTCAGATCTATAGAATCTGAGATCCCAAAGGTAAGTGGGCAGGCTGGAAAATTCTTGAGTTGGTGCTGAAACAGAAGTTGTCATACATAGCAGAAATTTCTTCTTTCTTAGGAAGACCTTGGGCTGGGGATATAGCTCAGTTGGTAGAGTGCTTGCACAGGTCCCTGGGTTCAACTCCAAGCACCAAAAAAAGGAAAGAAGACCTCAATGTTTTCTCTTTATGCCATTCAAATAATTGCAAGAGGCACACATATATTATTGAGTACAAAAAGAAAATGTTTGAATACTATCCACAAATTATATTTAAATACTGATATTAATATTTTATCACAGAGATTTTAAAGCAAACATTATTAGTATCAATGGTGATTCAAAATAATGTTTCAGTTCCACAGAAAATATTAATTTAAAATTTATGTGCTCTTGATGACATAGTCTCAAAATACATCAAGCAAAATTTGACAGAAAAAGAAATGGTAGATGAATTAATAATCATAGCAAAAATTTTGACACATCTTTTAAAATAATTGATACTGAAAATTTGGACTACACAATAAATCAGTGTGACTTAATAGATCTATTTATTGATCTTACCTGTCTCAAACACTATTTTAAACAACTGTTTAATACACATTCTTTTTAGGCATTCATGAAACATTTTCAAAAATGTACCATATGGCAGAATATAAAGGAAATTGTAACAAATATATAAAGAGAGAAATCACTTAAAATGTTTTTTGATCTTAATGCAATTAATAAAACATCACATGGTGGTGGACATGCATGAGTGAGAGGTAGACATTTTTTGGTTTGCTCTATATATTTAGGATCTTTTGACTTGTTGAAGAGAAGCTATTCAAAAAGCACTCAGGTAATAAGAAAAGCTGATTTGCTATCACAGCAAATTTGCTTATACTCTTTCTTTTCCCCTGTCAATGGTTAATGAATTCATAACCCAAGAGGAGAATTTTTAAAGATGCTTGTTATTTTCAGCATAGTTCTGTGATAGAAGCAGATTGTGATAATCTGTCATTAACTCACCTGCAGTTGGCACAAACTTTATTACAGGTCGTTTAAACCCATCACAGCCAATTTGAGACCAGAAAAGTGTAGAACTAAAAAGAGACAGTACTGCTTTAAGTGAAGAAAGCTTTGCAGCCCTCAGGTGGAGTCATTTCCTGGTCCTGTGATTAAAGCATAGCTAGAAATGATTGCTCCTCAATCATTACCACTGGGCAGTAGGGGCAAGTACAGATCAGCATGGTAAGTGGCTCGGTACCTGCACATTGTTGACAGTGCTGATTTGGTGCTGAGGCAAATTTTACTCATCTTTTCCTCCACCCAAATTTCTCAGTAAAGTCTTACTACAAGAGAAGAACTTTTAAAATAGGCATTTGTTTCTTTCAGTACCCATTAGATGTTGGAAGCAGCTTTGGATAGGTTCTAATCTGTTCATCTGTAGCTTTGCTTCTCTCAAGGTGAAGGTAGGTTGGTTTGCAATCCTTCACTGCTGTATTAAAGCACCGAAGCAAGAAACTCTCCTTTAGTTTTTACATTTGTTTTTGAACCACTATGCATATTTTTCTGTAGAAATCAATTGCTTAATTTCCATTTATGCTTTGGAGTCTCTGGGGACTTCAGACCCAGGCTACTATTGCTAGGATCATAAATGCGTGACAGGGTAAAGTGCACAGACACTTTCTTTGCTCTCTATTTCTTTGAGTATAATAATGAATATTGTGCTTACAATAATTCTGTTTTGAGACCATCTTTTAAAAAATTTTTGTCCTTTTTAGTTTTTCATGACAGTAGAGTCTATTTCGATATATTTATACAAACATGGAGTACATCTTACTCTAATCAGGATCCCAGTCCTGTGGATGTGCATGATGTTGAGACTTACTATGGTGTATTCATATATGTATATATATCATATATATAATATATATATGTCATATATATATATATATATAAAAGCTATGTCAGATGCATTTCCCTGTCTTTCCTATTTGGGAACCATCTTCTAAGGCCTACTTCATCTGTAATCTCTTCTATGGAAGTGAATAATTTTAAGTGTCTTAGAATTTTTTGTCCTTAAAGCAATCTTTAAAACTGATTTCATCTCTAATTATCTTGTCCTGTTGTTCTCTCTTTCCAGCATTTTACAGATTATTAATTTTTTTCTCTTAAGAATTATGCCTTCCAACAAGAGGAATACATCTAGTAATGGAATGTTCTGTATCTTAACTATAAATGCTATTATTCTGGGGTGATGTTTTACTATGGTTTTGCAAGATATTTCCTCAGAGGACAAATGACTAAGGAGTACATGAAATCTTTTTGTGTCATTTTTTAGAACTGCATATGAATCAACAGTGATCTCAATCTTAAATGTTTAATTAAAAATTATGCTTTCCTAGTAATTCAAATAATCTGGGTAGCAGCATTCATTAGTGTGCTGTGACCTGTCAGTGTTGAGATTTTGTGGACATCTTGCAGTCTTACAGTGTTTCCTATTGTGACTAGTATTTTAGCAGGAGGGAGAGGATAAGAGAAGACTAAGGTGAACATGGTTTTCTACACCCCTGGAACCAGTTCTCTTATAAACCCAGCTTCCTCTAAAGCCAAGCAAGGGGCTTGTTGAACCAAGTGACTCCTGCTGAGTTACAAAAGGACAGTATTATTCTGTTTGAACCACATGAAGAGCAGTGATGAATTTTTTTGTTAATGATTATTTTTACTGTGAATCCTGTGAGCCACAACCACATTTCTGTGCAGTACAGGACAGGGTGATGGACAGCTACGGAAGAGTTAGTGAGAGAAATGTACATGTAAACTTTACTGATTAAGAGGCTCTAACGATGTGTAAACAATGAACACTCTCTTCCCCTTTCTCAATTTTAACTTAAATTTGGGGAATAAAGCTTTGATCTGATTACAGTAGCTAATGTATTCATAGCATTTAAAGTCTGTCAGGTGGGGAGAGGAATGAAAACTCTTTGCAGATAAAGGCATTTGAAGAATGTTTGCAATGGAATGTGTTTTTTCGATTTTTATCTACCAAATAGAAGTAGGAATATTAGTTCTAAGGAAGGTGTTTTCAAAGTTAAGTTCTCAGCCTTTATCATGAGACTGATAGTTACACAGAGAAACAAGAAGGAAGTTCCCCTAAGCACTTAGCTTGAACTTCTCATGAAGAAGGCTGCAATTTGCCTCCTGAATCCAAGACACAAAGTACAAGGATTTGAGGCTGCTGAGCATGAACAGAGTCCAAGTCAGATTGCAGGGGTGTGGCTGGTCAGAACTTGCTCTCTCTTGAGAAGAGGTCTGTGTTGACCATGGCCAGTGATTGATGGGGAGGTCCAAGGTCTTTTTGTAGTGGAATCTGCTCGGCTGACCAGGTCAGACAGCTTGAAGGGCCTGATGATTTGGAAGATAGGCTCCTCCTTATCTCTCTGACAAGGACTTGTTCTAGGACCACTGGCAATCAAAATGTAGCAATATTAAAATCAGTAATTGCTGTGACTTTAGATTTCTGGGATTTAACCTTTTCTTTTCATCTCATAAAAAGTAAATAATTTTGCCTGCTTAAATTACTAAAAAAGTTGTTTGATTTAAAAAATGGGATGGAAGCTGGTAAGAAGAAAATAGTAAGTTTAGATAAGAAAAAAATTACTTACTATCCAGATGTAACTAGGATTAATATCTTGATGCATTCATTTTCTGTGCCTTTTTAAAAATGGATAGAGCACCAGACCCTGTAAATATAATAATGTGTCTCAGATGCTTCATACTTGATTTTTTATCCTAAGCATTTTCCATGTATTATTTTTTGGTAAATATTTAAGAATTATATAATATGCTCTTTGATTGAAGTACAATTCTTTAAATAAATATCTGACAATAGGTGAATGGTCAAGTAGATTGAGTAGATGGTTGAACAGATTGGTTCTTGGTTTTCACCATTATACATTATAATGTTATGAATAACATTGTGCCAAAATCTTTGTTTTTCAGGGTCTCTCTTTTGTAATTCATTTGTTTATGCCACTTGCCTATTTATCTAGCATATATCTTAAGAGTTTAAAAAAATCAGGGTATATGCAATTAATTTATACATAGCCCTTTATATAATACATATTTATATATATCAATTTGTTATGGTAAAGAAGTTTTACATTTCGCGGTTGATAAAACTATCATATTTTGTCCTTGGCAAATTTTCTACTAATTTTAGCTTAGATTATTATTTCTTACATAGAGAAAATATGCACAATAAATATAAAATTTCAAGGTCTGAAAAGATAACCCCTTTTATTTGTCTGTGATGATTTATAATACCTGATAAGGTTGGAAATTGATTTTGGTTTTATTCCTTTACAATAACTAGCTAAATTTTTTTCTGGGTGAGTTGGTATGACACCAATACTCACATACTATGCACACACACACACATACCCACTTCCCCATGCATGCTTACATGTGTACATACACATACACATAGATTATATATATTCTTAACTCAGTTTTAGCCCAATGTACAATAGGTACTTAGTTTATGTTGTTGAAATAAACTTTCTAATAGCATTTAAGCCAATGGTTCAGTTGTCTCTGAAGTTTAGCTGTATGAAACCTGGTCTTTGGTTTCCATTGGACATTTTTGATTATCATCAGAAGATATTTATCTTGTGGGCTTTAGCTGGCTTCATCTGTAGCTAGAAGTGCTGAGCAACGGTGCTCATGGTCTGAGTGCCTGTCCAATTCTAATTCACTGTGGCTTATTTCAGAGGGAGTGCCTTTCCATTCACATTGGTCAAGCTGGCGTCCAGATTGGGGATGCTTGTTGGGAACTCTATTGCCTGGAACATGGAATCCAGCCAGATGGCATCGTTCTTGACAGTCAACAGGATCAGTTGGAAAATTCTAAAACGAAGCACATGAATGCATCTTTTGATACCTTCTTTCATGAGACGAGGGCTGGGAAGCATGTGCCCAGAACACTGTTCATGGATTTGGAACCAACTGTTATAGGTAACATAAGGTTTATGTTCTAGTGTACTTTACCATGTCCGCACTCAAACAAATCAAATGGGCAGAGCATGAGATTGTACTAAGCCATCTGAACAGAGTCATATAAACCTTTTCCAAATTTAGAGCCTCATTTAATAGCCATTTAGGGTGATGAATGTGACAGACATACCCAAAGAGAAGACTAGGTCTTTTTTTTGTGTGATGAAACTAATTAAAACCTTATTAATTTGACTGCTCATGTATTGTAATAGAACACTGAATTTTTCCTGGGTTTGTGAGCCTGTTGCCCGCAGCTACTGGAAAAGAATTTGAAAGTTTGTCATTATTTTGTTTATCGAGACCAGAATATTTGAAGATAATTTCAAAGCAGCAAGGAACTGAATAAATATTCAAATTATGGGGGGGAAATCAATACCAATTGATGATTAGTAATGGTAGACTTTGTTGTGTCTTGGGAAAACTCTCTTGGGGGCTAGAGAAATGGGGCTAGAGAAATACTGGAGAGAGAAGAGTTTATACTGACATGGAAAACAACTAGAGAGCAGGGTAGATTTGGGTTTGAGATTGTGTGTCAGTTATCTGTTCCTGTGTAATAAATACCCTCAAACTCGGTGGTTTAGGGTTATAATCACTATGTTGTTCATGAATCTGTAACTTGGTGGGGCTCAGAGAGGACAGCTCCTCTTTGTTCCACAGGGTACCTGCCAGGGAGGTTCAGATGGGAGCTTGGAAAAAGGGGATCTACTTTGAAAGAGGCTCACTTAAATGGTTGGCAAGTTGGTGCTGGTTGTAGGCTGAGATGTAGGCCAAGCATGCTTCAGGGCCTTGGTTACTCTTTGAGATGTAGGCTTCTGTGGGCTGCTTTGGCTTCCTCACAGCATGGTGGCTGGGTTCTGAGTGCAAGCACCATATTAGAATAAGAGAGAAGACCATGGCACTTTTATCACCTAGCTTAGAAAGTCATATAGTGTCATTTTAGCTATTCTGCATGGGTTGAGGTAGTTAACAAAGATCCACAAGGGTGGGGGGGCATATGAATGAACCCTACCTGAATGCAAGATTGGTGAGATTCTAGAAGCACATGTACAATGGGAAATATTTTTGAAGTTATTTTTGGAAAATATAGTCTGCCTGTAATAGAAAAATAGAAGACATTCACACTAGATTGGAGTTGATTTCCTTGTCAGAACAGAGACAAAAAAAAGTGACAAACTGACAGGGGCAGGTTGATTGATGTCACTGTAAACGAAAAAACAGAATTTTTTTTTTAAGAGAGAGAGAGAATTTTTTAAAAATATTTATTTTTTTAGTTTTCAGCGGACACATCTTTGTTTTTTTTTTTTTTTTTTTTTTTTTGTATGTGGTGCTGAGGATCGAACCTGGGCCGCACGCATGCCAGGCGAGCACACTTCTGCTTGAGCCACATCCCCAGCCCCCAGAATGTTTTATTGAGAGGAGTGGGATAGAAATGCTGAGGCCAAGAGACCCATATACAAATTCAGTATTACTCTGTAGATGCTGTGAAAGAGTAAAAAATAAGAGGGCTGGGGACGTGGCTCAAGCGGTAGCGCGCGTGCCTGGCATGCGTGTGGCCCGGGTTCGATCCTCAGCACCACATACCAACAAAGATGTTGTGTCCCCCGAGAACTGAAAATAAATATTAAAAATTTTCTCTCTCTCTCTCTCTCCTCTCTCACTCTCTCTTAAAAAAAAAAAAAAAAAGAAATTACAGATGGCTTTGAGAACAGATGAGTTCCGGCATGGTGGTGCATGCCTGTAATCCCAGTGACTTGGGAGGCTGAGGCAGGAGGATCATAAGTTCAAAGTCAGCCTCAGCAACTTAGTGAGGCTCTAAGCAACTTAGTGAGACCCAGTCTCAAAACAAAACAAAACAAAACAAAAAAATAAAAATAAAAAGGGCTGGGAATGTGGTTCAGGGTTAAGCACCCTTGGGTTAAATTTCCCATATCAACCAACCAATAAACAAAACAAAACAAGACACCAATCACCACCAACAACAAAGAATCCCAAACAAAACAAAGAAACCTCACAACACCCCATAAACTCCCCCAAAACAAAAAACAAAAGGATCACCAGATGAGACTGGTATGGAGGCTAAGATAAACAATTATGTTATAGTGTGATTCAAGTTATAAGTGCCTAAAGATAATATATAAATTTTTATGAAAGACTAAGGGAAGTTTGCAACTGTGAGCCTTAGCTGGAGTCTAGTGTTCCAGGAACCTAGGCAAAGTGGGTTATGTGTGTTTCCAGGGGACTTTGGTCAGTGTCCTTGAAGGAGCAATGTGGATTTGAAGAGGCTAAATCCAGTTATCATGGACATCCCAGTAGGTATTTTAGCTTTTGTTAATCAAAAATTCCAGGCAAATAGAAGGATTAAGGCCCAGGATCAGAAGCTGAGAAAGTCAAAAGATAGGAAGGTAGCAGCAACAATTGGAAGAAATTCGCTAGTCCTCTAGGACATAGCTCACAGGGAGCATGATTTGGAAGGTCCTGAGCCAGTTCAGACAAAGAGACAGAAGAAAAGTGTTGCAGGATTTAGGGGGAAAGCATTGGTTTTCATTGTTTTATTCAACAAATAAGAGTGCCTCAGTCATTCTAGGCACTGTTCCTGACATTGGATATGTGTATGTGGGTGTATGTATCTCGGTCTCCATGGAGACAACATTCAAGTGAGGTGCAGACCAAGAAAAACCTAATAAACAGTTTTTCCGATGATGACAAGTGGTCTGGAGAAAAATAAAGCAGGGAGATGAGGAGGGGCATATTATGTGTGTGTGTGTGCACAAGGAAAGTCTTAATGAGAAGGAAATGAGGACATAAAGCCTATCTTTTTGGAAGAGATCAGAAAAGACTTCATGGACAAAGTGATATTCCACCTGAGTTCTGAAGAATGGGCAGGGGAATTTCAATAATTCATAGGTGAGAGTAAAAGAAATTATGACCACAGACACATTCAGATGCCTGGGAGTATTGTTTTGGCTTGAACCTGAGGAAGCTGTTCATGTAGAGGAGTTATAGGAGACTTAAACTGGAATGTTTCTTTTATGGTAGAGAAGTATCATACATAATCTATTGGCGAAAAAATGTAAATAGTTGTTACAATTGGAACCTTAGAAGGCAAACCATGGGATCTCCATGAATAAGATGTTTGATTTGTATTTGATAGGAAATAGAGGCCAGTGAATAGTCTAGATTTGGGAGAAAGGCAGATTTAGAACCATGATTTGAAGATTAATCACAAGATTTATTCAATTAATGTACTTGGCATCTGCTATGTGCAACATCATGACACAAATAGTGTGGAGTGAAGAAAATTATAAGACTGTTGTAAGGGTACGAAGTTATGCAAACTGTTTAGAGTTGAGGTGTCCCTCAAAATCTCATGTGTGAGACAATGAGAAGGTTTAGAAGCCAAAAGACTGGGTTATGAACTCAGTGCATTAGTGCACTTGAGTGGATTAATTGGGTAGTGACTGTAGGCAGTTAGAGTGTGGCTCTAGGGGTCATGCCAGAGCAATGAAGTTGGCCATCCATGTCCTAAGACCTATGAAACCATGAGCCCCCACATAAACGTTTCTTTCTCTAAAATTTCTCTTTTCAACTCTTTTGGTCACAGTGGTGAAAAAGCTGACTGAATCAGAAATGTCTTTCAATGTTGGCCTCACTGAATTCCAGACCAACCTAGGACTTGATCCAAGAAAAAATTCTTTCTTTGTAGAATTTTTTATTGTTAGTAGATTGAAGATGCAGATAAACTCATGGAGGAAGATGAAAGATAGCTGAATATTTTTGGTTTTCATAAACTGTTTTGTGCATTCATCCTTCCTGCATTTGAGTCCCAGGATCATTTGAGTTTGTGTGGTTAAAATCTCTTATAAATCATACCGATTATAATTTAGATTGGTATACTTTTCATGCTATTTCAGCACATAGTTGGTGATTTTTAGAGAGGAATACTTGTCTCAAAATGCCAAAGCATCATGGAGTATTGAGTGAGTTGAATAGTGTCCCCTCTAAACTAATATTTACCTGGAACCCCAGAATGTGACCATATTTGTAAATGGAGTCTTTGCAGATGTAGTTAGTTAAGATGAGGTCATGCTGGATTGGGGTGGGCCCTAAAGTCAAAGAATTGTGTCTTCCAAAGAAAAAAAGAGAGCACATTGACACAGAGGACACATATGACAGAGGCAGCTACCACCCAAAGATTGTTAAAAGTCACTAGAAGCTGGGAGAGAGAGGAGTGAGGGAGGGGAGAGGGAAGGGAGGGAGAGAGAGAGAGAGGAGAATGGATTCTCCCTAGAGGCTCCTGAAGGAACCAACCTTGCCTACAACTTGATTTTAAACTTTTGGCTTCCTGAACTGTTAGAAAATATTTTTTTGTTGTGTTAAGACAAATTTGTTATGGCAGCCTTAAGAAACTAATACAGGGTATATGGTGGAAAATATACTTTCAACTTATATGTAAAAGATTCTACCTTTGTCTAGATAAAGAAAGCCTAGTTCTGAAGTATGTTTGTTCTTTTACCACAACACTGGGGAAAAGGGTGGGGACAGTATGGAGCCCTGAGAGGATCAGCAAAGGTCTGACAGTTGAACTGCACATGTGCACTGACTACCTTTCCCTCTGCAGATGGGATCCGTACAGGAAAGTTCCGTTCACTCTTCCACCCAGAGCAGCTTGTTAGCGGAAAGGAGGATGCTGCCAACAACTATGCACGAGGTCACTACTCTGTGGGCTCTGAGATCATCAGCCTTGTGTTGGAGAGGATCAGAAAGCTGGCAAGTGACCCTTCTCTCCTCTGATCAGGCCATACCTGGGCACTGGTGGTCTGCAGTAGGATGCACCAATATTATCTACAGGCACCACCACGGCCACCCGATCCTTTCATCTGGATGTCTTTGTGGGTGTTCAGACCTAGAAAAGGGTCCCAGTGTTGGTTATGACTATACCTTGTTACATAAAAAGGGTGACACAAGGCTTTTACTTACTAGGTGGTCCCATCTACCTTTGCTTCTACTAATGCAGGGTTTATCTTGCTATCAGAGACTTTTGAAGCACTCTGAAGCACATAATTTTCCAAGTCACCACTGCTTGTGAAGTTTTTAGGACACAGATCCTACACCTAGAGATTGGTTACCCTATTTACTGACAGTTCATTCTTCCATAAGGACCCAAGTCTGGAGTAGGTGGTTTGGCATAATCATTAGGTCTGCTACATCAGCGGTGTAGATGGAAGGTTTAGAAGAGATAGGTACTTCAATTATTATTTCACTAAAATATTTTGCTCATCACTTTCTTTGTTACTGATAAAGGCCTTGCTTTTCATCATCTACCAATACACTCACTCATGGAAGCTAATGAAAGAAGGTAGAATATCTATGCTTTGCTTATATAGGTTGATAATCCCTTATCTGAAATGCTTGGGACTAGAAGTATTTTGGATATTTTTTTTTCAGATTTTAGAGTGTTTTGCATATGTATAATGAGACATTCCAGGGATGGGACCCAAGTCTAAACACAAAGTTCATTTATATTTAATATACTCCTTATATACATAGTCTAAAGGTAATTTCATATAATATTTTCAGTGTCCCTATGTTTTGACTATAACCTGTCACCATGAGGTCAGGTATGGAATTTTCCTCTTGTAGCTTCATATTAGCACTAAAAAAGTTTGGGATTTTGAACTTGGGATGCTCATCCTGTAGTAAAACTCAAAAGAGCTTCCCCTACTCCAGAAGTACCACTTAGGTATACTCCAAAGTAACGTTTGCTGTGGAGTTAAAATGTAAACCAGGCCTCTCTAAAACTTGTTGACTTTGTTTTGGGGAACTTATTGTGTCTTCGGTTCTGCATCGATTTGGCTGCATTCTCACATTGCATGCACTTTTCCTAGGCAGAACAGTGCAGTGGACTTCAGGGATTTTTGATTTTCCGAAGCCTTGGAGGAGGTACTGGATCGGGATTTACATCTCTCCTAATGGAGCAGCTCTCTGTAGAGTATGGCAGGAAAACTAAACTGGAGTTCTCTGTCTACCCAGCCCCTAGAATCTCCACTGCTGTAGTGGAGCCTTACAACTCCATCCTCACCACCCATTCTACCATGGAGCACTCAGACTGTACTTTCATGGTGGATAACGAGGCCATCTATGACATCTGCCATCATAAACTTGGTGTTGAACGCCCCTCCTATGCAAGCATCAATAGGCTGATAAGCCAAGTGGTATCTTCCATTACTGCTTCCCTTCGGTTTGAAGGACCCTTGAATATAGACCTTATTGAATTCCAGACCAACCTAGTACCCTATCCAAGAATACATTTCCCCATGACAACCTTTGCCCCCATTATCTCTGCTGACAAAGCCTACCACGAGCATCTGTCAGTGCCTGACATCACTGCTGCTTGCTTTGAGTTGTCCAACCAGATGGTCAAGTGTGATCCTCAGCTTGGGAAGTACATGGCCTGCTGCTTACTATACCGAGGAGATGTGGTTCCTAGAGATGTGAATGCAGCGATTGCAGCCATGAAGTTGAGGACCTCTGTTCAGTTTGTAGATTGGTGTCCAACTGGTTTCAAGGTGGGCATCAATCATCAGCCACCTGCAGTGATGCCCGGAGGGGACCTGGCCAGGGTCCAGCGAGCTGTCTGCATGTTGAGCAACACCACAGCAATTGCAGAGGCCTGGGCCCGGCTCGACTACAAGTTTGACCTCATGTATGCCAAGAAGGCTTTTCTACACTGGTACATCACAGAAGGCATGGAACAAGGGGAGTTCTCAGAAGCCAGGGAAGATCTGGCAGCTCTGGAAAAGGATTATGAGGAGGTGGGACTGAATTTCTGATGTAAATAGGACTAGTGGAAACAATGTGAAGTTAAAATGTCATGCTTTCTGTTCAAGCCATTATACACTTAGTGGCTACAGTTCCCTGTACTAGAAGAAAAATGAAATCAAGTTAGGCAAGAACCTAAATTCCACACTAAATTAAATGGGTCTTTATTAATAATGCACATATATTTCCTTGTCTATGGTGTAATTCATCTCTGCTGACTGGAGCCTTCTGGGGAGTCTTTTGAACTGGGTCATGTCTAGGTGTTTTTTGTTTTTTTAATTTTAGTTTTTATGTTAGAATGGAAACTGGGCTTTCTTCTTTGCTTCCTTTAAAACTAAGAGAGTATTAAACCCTAAAGTTTATGCTTTTCCTTTTCTGTGACTAAAGCAGAAAAACACTCATATTGATTGTGAATGTTATTTCCCCTGTATCTCTATTTTGTCTGTTGATTAAATAACACATATTTTCAGTCTGTTTCTTTTCCTTCCTTCCAACACGGGCTTTAAAGTTTCCATTTGCTTTTCATGCAAACAAACCAGAATTCTCTTGGGTCTTTATAAAATTTGGTTTAGTTAAAATGCAAATTCTGAGCTTCACTGGAGAGGGTGTTGAAGGAGAACCCTGGGGCTGGGAGGGGTGTAATCTAGGTACCCAACATTATAAAAAACACTGTGAAATCAATTCTTTGGTACTGAACAGTCTCATTTCAAACAACAAAAATGTTCCGTAGACGCAATAGCTATGAGTGCACTGAAACTGCCAGGGAGATTTTTACAAACCATGATGTTTAGTCTGACTACTATTGGAAATGAAGATGAATTAGATATTACAAAGGTGCATCCTTGGGCTTAGGTGCTGTTCTTGGGAGTGATTGTGGCAGATCATCAGGAGCCTCATCCATCTGTTCTGTTTAGCTTGCAGTCTTAGCCCTCCAGTTATTCACTCTTGACCTCAACCTGGAATATACTTTGGCCCAAGTAGACATCTAAAGGTAGTAAGTGCTCAAGCCACAGCTACAGGAACACAGTTGTTTTGTGAGACTTCCCAAACCAGAAGGATGCCACCCTCTTCTTGCTCATACCATTTGGACCCAGGAAATGACCCTCCATTATTTGTAAAAGGGACTTTAATTTTTAGAAGAGTTTTAGGTTCACAACAAAACTGAGTGTAAAGTATGGCCCTCCATTTGTAACAGTTGCCCGGGAGATTCTATCATGTTCTAAAATCATCATTCTAAGAATGATGGCCCTCAAGAATGCCACTCTGACAATATACCATATTGTATATTTTCAACTGAAATCTTTGTTCTCTTGGAGGCCAGTGACGACAGGTGCAAATGATATCTAAATACCCTTGAATGCCTGCACAAGTGAGCTGGATTTTTGATCAGTTCTCAGATTTTTAAGTACCGGCTGGATCCTTCTGAGACTCTACTTCTAAGCCCTTCTTCCAAGGACTTTTTTAGATCTGACATTAAGTCAACCTCATGCCAGAGTTCCATTTGGAATGTAGGCCCTGTTAATTCTGAGATGTGCTAGGATTACAGGTATGTAGCAGGGAAAGGATCATAACTCTTATTCTCGTATCTCTAATTTGCAGTGATCAAATATTTGGAAGAATACTAAAAATTTTTTCCTTTAAACCAAAGAAGCAATTTGGTAATTTTTATCAACATTTAACACAGATCAATAGTGGACTGTCTGAAGTGTGGAAGAAAACCTTCTTCAATTGCAAGAACGTATTGTAGTGTTTGTATTACTGGGTTGGGGGGATCCATTTTTCAATTTACCTATGTCTCTTATGCTTGCATTTAAAATATTATTTCTCTTAGTAGTAAGTAAAGCTGTTTGATGACTTAAATAAATACAATGGACTTTTCACATACTTGTGAGTTTTAAGATAATGTTTCTTAAAGAGTGGTCCTTAAGTCTCAGATACTTTTCTTTAGATCTTTTCTTTGCATTAATTTTGTTGCTTAATGAACAATAGGGAAGAAATATTAGGAAGGGGGGATACAAATCATGGCACTGTTGCAATTAGGTGACCTTGAAATAGATGCTTAACTTCTCCATACACGAAAACCCTCATTGTGGACAAGGTGATTTCCAGAGCCTTTCCAGTTCCAAGAGTCTGTGAGTCTAAGAATTGGTCAATTGGTAATGTCAGTTGACTCTACATGCCTTACATAAGTATTATGTTCATGTATTTATCAACTTTCTATCTTTCATGGTTCTTCTTTATTAGCTTGTTAAATATTCTTTCTAAAGATTCTTTTTGTGGATACCTCAGAGATAACTACATTCAAGCCTAATATTAGCATCTGTCATGCAATAGCACTTCTTCTGCTCCCTGGAACTTCTTTTCTTTCCTCCTGTCTTTTGTATATTGTTACCTCATATTTTAATACTACATATATTTTGAACCCCACAAGATATTATTACTATTGTTTAAACAGTGAGTGTTTTTGCGTAGATTTGTCCTCATAGTCAGGTTCTCTGATGCTCTTCATTCCTTTTTACATGACTATACTTCCATCTGGTATAATTTTCCTTCTGACATTAAATAAAGACAAAACCACCAAACTCCCCAGAAATCAGAAAACAAAAACACTCTGCAATGTTCTTTTAATGTGGATCTGCTGTCAGAAAATCATTTTAGTCATTATTTTTCTCTAAGCATCTCATGTTAACCATCTTGGAAGGATATTTTCTCTGGTAGGTGTAGACGTCTAGGTTGACAGTTATTTTGTGTCAGCACTTTAAAATATGTCATTTCATCATCTTCTGCTTCTACCATATCCATTGAGAAGTCAGTTGTCAATCTTGTTCCCCTTTGAAAGTCATGCCCTGCTTTGGTGTTTAGTAGTGAGATGTGCTTAGGTGTGATTTTTTGTTGTATTCATCCTTCCTGAACTTTTTAGAACTTTTAGAATTCATGGCTTGATGTCTTCTATCAGCTTTGGAAAATATTGGCCAATAATTCTTTAAATTTTGTTTCTAACTGAGTTTTTTCCTCCTATTTTCATGTGATTACACAGGTCAAATCTTTTTACATGTCCCATGTAAATGTTCTACTTTCTGAGATCATTACTTATTTTTTCCACTCCTAACTTGTAGGAAACCTTGCTCTTTCATCTCTTTTGTACAACCCTTTTCTTTTTGCCCATTGATTTATTTTTTCCCCTTATTTATCTGTCTAAGTTCCTCCATTCAAAAAGTCAACATAGGGGTTGGGATGGTAGCTCCATGGTAGCATGCTCACTTAGCATGTGTGAGGCACAGGGTTCAATCCTCAGCACCACATATAAATAAATAAAATGAAGGTATTGTGTCCACATACAACTAAAAAAAAAGTCAATGTAGTCTTTTTTATGGATTCTGCTGTCCTGTAATATACTGTTTTATCTATCCACTCTGTCAAATTTCCAAAAGAATATATGTTTTCCATCCTTACTTCATCTTCTGCTTGTGGGCCATCCTTTGTAACTGGGTTTCTCCCCCCTCCTAGCCTTCCTACTGAAATGATCAATTTGAAGATCACTGATCAGACCATTGGTGTCAAAACAAGGATCTTTTTTGCCTTAAGATTTCTTGAACTCAGATTTTGGTCATTTTGTTGAAGTCTTTCCTTTGACTCTTTTGTGTCATTGCTTGGTGTGCTTTCTGCATTTAACATCACCCAGATTCTTCTTCTACATTGTCTTCCCTTTGTGGATAAATTTTTGGTTATATTCTGCCCTTATTTATCATACAGCCACTTATCACAACTGAGCAACTGTTATAGTTCAAGGTTTGAACTTGAACCAAAAAACTCGGTTAGAAACAAAATTAAAATTTCTTAAGTCGTATCCTGAAAATTCCACCTACTGACTAGGCCTGTCATCCCCGATGCTTTACCCACACTTAAAATTCCATTTCATCCTGGAAAAACATTATTTTGAGGAGATCCAACATGGCGGCGGGTGGGGAGGCAGCGCTTTCAGTACCTCCTCAATAACGGGGTCAGAGAGACGCATTGATACGCTTAGATTCTACCTGCTGAGAAACTCCTAGCAAAATTCTCGCCCCATGCTAAAACTAAATATTCAAGGACATGAATTTAATGGGCTACTGGATACAGGTGCAGACCTTAGCATCATCTCTCGTCAAGAATGGCCAAAACATTGGCCATTACAACAAGCCACTCAAATGCTTCGAGGCCTAGGAGTGGCGACTAATCCCGATAGAAGCGCAATGGTATTAGATTGGAAGGATCCTGAAGGATGTGAAGGAACTATACAACCATATGTATTGGATCATCTTCCCGTAAATTTATGGGGACGAGATGTCTTAGATCAATTAGGTTTGACATTAACAAATAACATCAATCAAAATGCACCCACTATTATGGCTAGACAAGGTTTTAGGAAAGGAAAAAGATTAGAAAAACAAGAACAAGGTATAGCAGTACCAATACAAATAGATCAAGGAACAGACAGACATGGGTTGGATTTCCACAAAGGGCCACTGAGACAATAAAAATTACATGGAAATCAGAAAGACCAGTATGGGTTCCTCAGTGGCCCCTGACTAAAGAAAAGATACAAGTAGCCCATGATCTGGCCAAACAACAATTAGCGGAAGGACATATACAACCTTCTGTATCTCCCCATAATACTCCCATTTTTGTCATCAAAAAGAAATCTGGTAAATGGAGATTATTGCAAGACTTAAGAGCCATTAATAATGAAATGGTAATTATGGGACCTGCTCAATCGGGGATTCCTCAATTGTCTGCTTTGCCAAAAACTTGGTATGTTTTAGTTATAGATATTAAAGATTGTTTTTTTTCAATTCCAATTCATCCTGAGGATAGTCCACGTTTTGCATTTACTATCCCTGCACTAAATCATGAAGATCCTGATCAGAGATATGAATGGAAAGTACTCCCTCAAGGGATGGCTAACAGCCCAACTATGTGTCAAATTTATGTTAACAAAGTAATCCAGCCACTTAGAAATCAAAATCCTGAACTACAAATATTTCACTATATGGATGATGTATTATTAGCACACAAAGCTAAAAACACATTGCTAGAATGTTATGCCACACTTACAAATTTATTAAAAAATTATAATCTAGAGATAGCAATAGATAAAGTACAATTAAATTTTCCAATTAATTATTTAGGAGTTCTATTGTCCTCAACCATGGTCCGTCCACCAAAAATTCAAATACGAGTAGATCAACTCAAATCACTTAATGACTTTCAAAAGTTATTAGGAGACATAAATTGGATAAGGCCTTATCTAGGTATTCCAACAGGAGAATCAGGACCTTTATTTGATATCCTAAAAGGTCCATCAGATCCAAATTCACCCCGAATGTTAACGCCTGAAGCAAGAAAGGCATTAAAAATCATTGAAACATATATGGAAAATATGCATTTGGATAGAATTGATATAAGTTTGCCTTTATTATTTATTGTACTACCAACAAAAAATATTCCTACAGGAGTATTTTGGCAAGAAGGTCCATTATTATGGATACATTTATCTTATTCTCCTAACACTATTCTTACTAGGTATCCTGAGGCTGTAGGACAATTAATACTCAAAGGAGTGAAAACAGTAAAGGGAGTATTTGGAATTTCTCCCAATAAAATTATTACTCCATATACTATGAATCAAATTGATGAATTAGCTAATGAGTTAAATACTTGGGCAATAATCATGTGCAAATCTAATGTTTCATTTGATAACCACTTACCATCTAATCCTTTATTGTCTTTTTGGTCATTGCATCCTGTAATTTTTCCAAAAATGACAAGAAAAACACCTATCATGAATGCTCCAAATATATTCACTGATGGGTCAAATAATGGTACAGCAGCAATAGTTACACCTGATCAAACTTTTACATTTTTAGTACCCAAACAATCAGCTCAAAAGGTAGAGCTTAATGTAGTATTACAAGCTTTTGTGATGTTTAAAGATTCTGTATTTAATTTCTTTTCTGATAGTCAGTATATAGTTAATGCTCTAGTATCCCTTGAAGATGCTGGTAGGATTTCCCCTTCTTCTACTGTTTTCTCTTTGTTTTCCACTATACAAAGTTTAATCTGGGACAGAAAAGATCCATTGTTTATAGGACATATCAGGGCACATACAGGATTGCCTGGAGCCCTTAGTTTGGGCAATGATTTAGCAGATAAAACTACACATGACATACATATTTTCTCTACACTAGAAGAAACTATAAATTTTCATAAAAGGTTCCATGTCAATGCTAATACTTTACAAAAGCATTTTAAAATAACTAAGGAACAAGCTAGACAAATAATAAAACAATGTCAAAATTGTGTGACCTTTTTACCACAAGTTAATCTTGGAGTCAATCCTAGAGGATTGATACCTAACCATATTTGGCAGATGGACGTCACACACTTGCCAGAATTTGGAAAATTAAAATATTTGCATGTTACAGTTGATACTTCTTCTGGATTTTTGATGGGCTACCTTCATGCCGGAGAAAAAACTAAAGATGTTATAGCTCATTGCTTACAAAATTTTGCCACTGTGGGCATTCCAAAACAGTTAAAAAGTGATAATGCCCCTGGTTATACTTCTACCTCTTTTAACAATTTTGCTCATCATTTGGCATTACTCATATAACAGGAATCCCATACAATCCACAGGGACAAGACATAGTTGAAAGAGCTCATCAAACTAGTAAAATGTACTTATTAAAGCAAAAAGACGGAATTTGAAAGGGGTATATATTCCCCAAAGATAAACTTAAAATAACCCTTTTTACTCTAAACTTTTTAAATTTGGATTCATTAGGACTTAGTGCTGCAGAAAGGCATATGTGTCCAAAAAATGTACATAAGCCCAAGGTACTTTGGAAAGATATTCTAACAGGACAATGGAAAGGTCCTGACCCAGTAATTGTCTGGAGTCGGGGGTCTGTTTGTGTGTTTCCACAGGAAGAACAGCAGCCGATTTGGATTCCGGAGAGATTAACTAAAGTCCTGACCCAGTGATTGTCTGGAGTCGGGGGCCTGTTTGTGTATTTCCACAGGGAGAACAGCAGCCGATTTGGATTCCAGAGAGATTAACTAAAGCGATTTCTACAGACCAAAAAGAAGATGATTTGGCTCAAATCCATAACAGCTGATATCCAAAACTCCAATTTGGCTATCCTTACATCTGCGACAGAACCAGGATGCTTTTTTCAATATCTATTTTATTATTGCCCTTTCCCATATCATGAAGTTCTATTTTGTTTTTTGAGCTCATACAAACCTAGGTTAATGTTTTGCTGATCAGTTCTATTTTTTTTTTTTTTTGACTATAGAGTTTTAAACATTGCAATGGAGATTTCACCTGTAAAAAGTTATAAGGCCTTTACTATTATGTTATGTGTTGTATGTATTATATTATGTGTGCACACTTGTGTTTTGTGTTATATGTTTGAATGTACGTATGTCCATATATCATATATGATGAGCGCTCATGAAAAAATGGATCCAAATATTTTTTTTATTCACGTGATTTAAATGGTTTAATTTAAATTGGGTAAATAGCTATTAAGAATTGTTTTAATATGTAAACAAAAAAGAAGGTTAACAGATCTGTTTGTTTACTTTCACCTTTCCTTTTCATTATATTTAATAATTCTCTTCAAGATAATGTAAATTGTTAAGAAAATTGTTTTCTTTTAGTGGCTTCTGGAATGTTACATAATTTTTTCTTTAGCCATTATTGCCAGAATTCCTATCTTCATCCCAGTGCCGGTGAAGACAAAGATGAAACTAATCTACAGCTTCTGCAATAGCCATCACTGAACTGCTTGCAGAACTTGCCTAAACTATGTGCAGAACTTGCAGAACTTGCCTAGACTTGCCTAGACTATGCATTGTGAACTATCTGTTGGTGCAGCGATTTGTGGTAGTGTTGGGGTATTTTTGCTGATGATGTCATTGGTGGTACAATTTTTCCAACAAGAGCCATCAGTTGGCTTGGTGTATCTTCCTCCCTTCTGCTTGTCATGACAAAGACCTCTCCACAGGTGTGGCTGTATACTGGACCGGTAGTAAATGACGGGTAAGATCCAATTACAATGGTACCAACCTAAGACAGGAGGCTGACGCCCTGAGGTCAGCTCATCCGAAGACGGGTAAGGACCATATGTAGTATTGGACAACCTAAGGCAGGCACGGTCCCCAAGCCACATGCTTGTTGTTTAAACAGAGAGGGGGAGATGTTGAGAGCCACAGCCAAATGGGCCCCAGCAAACTTCCAGCTGCCAGCAAACTTCCAGCTGCCGGCTGATGATTGGCTCACAGCAGCCCCAGCAACATCTAGCTGATTGGCTCCTCTGCGGTGATGTTCATTGGGCTGTTTCCCTGCCCTTCAGACTGCCAGCTGATGATTGGCTCACAGCGGCCCCAGCAACATCTAGCTGATTGGCTCCTCCACGGAGCTGCTCATTGGGGGACTTCTTTGGCTCCACCCACGCGACCCAGCCAATCAGCCTCAAGAACAGGAGGATTGTGGGAGGTGGTGAGGGTTGTGTGGGGGTGAGAGGCTTGTGGGAAGCCGGTGGTGGCAGTTGGGCTCTGAGGGTTTTTTCCTGAGGAGCTGTTTTGTTTGGCGTTTGTAGTTCTAAAAATAAAGTTAGTTTCTTTTGACAAGTGGCTCCTGAATTGTGCCCAGCCAGACTGCGGCAATCCAACATGGCAGCGGGTGGGGAGGCAGCGCTTTCAGTACCTCCTCAATAATGGGGTAAGAGAGACGCATTGATACGCTTAGATTCTACCTGCTGAGAAACTCCTAGCAAAATTCCACTGAAGAGAGACCGGCCAGGAATTAGTAGGATTTTTGGAGGTGACAGTTTGCCCCAGACGAGTGAATCTCCACCACGCGGCGCAGAGGTCCAGACCCGCCAGCCGCTGCCTGCGCGACTTGGCGATCGTTGGCTGCCCGCCCGCGGCCCCGCGACTGGGCGGCTAGCCTCCGAGGCACAGCTCAGTAGGAGCCGCGCAGGGACTCTAGGAAGAGGTCTCTAGCGAAGCCTTCATGAAATAGCGAACCGGGAACTGAAACCAACCAGAGATAGACCAGTCCCACCCCTCCCATCCGACACTCCGGCAAGGAGCCTGGGGCCTGCCATAACAGAGAGGTGACGTCACCGGAGTTCGGCCGTCGGAATTCCTTCCCAGCGGAATCCACTTTAGCAGGTGTGTGACTCCCACCTCCTCCAGATACAAGCAGCCGGGAAACCTCCGGAATCTCTCCAGGGGCGTGTCTGTAGGGAAGTAGAGGGGATTCCTGATCCCCAACTCTCCTTACCACCAGCGGCGACACCCAAGGTCTTAGCCGCCAGTTTCCGGGGGCGTGCCCACCAAAGGGGTCCGGAAAAATTAAACTGTTGGATCCCAGATCACCGCTCCACAGCACTGGGGCTTAGATGAATGGCAGAGAGAGTGCTCAGTTGTTAGGGAAATAGGACACGCGGTGGGGCTGCAAGTGTAACGAGATCCTTGGGGAACCGCCTTCGGTGAACAGGACCTGGCTGGCTGGTTGGCAGGAGGAAGGGGGGGAGGGGCCGGAGAAGTGAAACGGCTCTGGACTAACAGGATTGAGAGACTCCCAGGAGCTGCCTTACAGGGATTGCTGTTGGCACATAGAGGGCAGAAGCTCGGCTTGGAGGGCACAGCTCCGCCTACTGGAAGAGAAGAAAATGGATCTCTAAGACTTCAATTTTTTTCCTCTCTTTTTTCTTTTCTTCCCTTTTCCTTCTTTCTTTATTTCCCATTTCAAGATTTATTGTTCCTTCCATTCTCCTCTAATCTATCTATCTCTCCTTCTTTCTTTTTAAGAGCACCTTCCTTCCCCTACCCCCCAGCTTTCATCCCTAGCATTACATCTTCCATTAAGTGTAATTGTCTAAATGCAAATATGTGAATGTTTCGAGGCCGTCTATAGGGCTCCTAAATACCTAGCTACTACCAAACACCCTGATCCAATCGCCTGTTAATATCCCCCTTCAGTAGAGCAATCTTCCAAAGTAGCCAGGACATACTAACCCTCATACCATCATAGCACCTAACCTAAACATAAAGTCCTAAGACCAAACAACATATCACTATATGCATACAGAATTCAGAAGCCGTTTATGAATTGAATGAATCAGCTTTAAAGTACAATAAAGCCCAACATTTCTAGGCATAGTCTCCCACCACAAAGGAGAGACCACAGAGATATACAAAACCAAAACAAATTTATAGGAGAAAACAGAAACACAGCAGTTAAACAGAGTTGGAAAGTAATGTGAACAACATGAAAAAACAAGGGAAAAAAGGATTACAAACAATGCAAGACAACCTAAATCTACAGGAGAACCTAGAGGCATCAGAAACATGGACAGAGAAAGAACTCAAGGCATACCTGACTCAGATGGAATGGAATCTGAGAGAAGTTATGAGACAGCAAGTCGAAACAATGAAAGAATACTTTGAAAACGAATTGCATAAGCAAATTCAAATTGCAAAGAAGGAACTCTACCAGGACATAGACATCCTAAAAAGAAATCAAACAGTAATCCTAGAAATGCAGGAAACCATAAACCAAATTAAAAACTCAAATGAGAATATTACAAATAGACTAGATCAAATAGAAGTCAGAATATCAGATAATGAAGACAAAGTTTATCAACTTGAAAAGAATATAGTCAACACAGAAAGGATGTTAAAAAATCACGAGCAATCCATGCAAGAGATATGGGATGTCATAAAAAAACCAAACTTGAGAGTCATTGGGATAGAAGAAGGCATAGAGGTTCAAACCAAAGGAATGAACAATCTATTGAATGAAATAATCCTAGAAAACTTCCTAGATATGAAAGATGGAATGGATTGCCAAATTCTGGAAGCCTACAGGACCTCAAACATTCAAAACCATAACAGACCAACTCCAAGACACATAATTATGAAGATATCCAACATACAGAACAAGGAGAGAATATTAAAAGCTACGAGAGAAAGGAGGCAGATTACATTCAGGGGTAAACCAATTAGGTTAATGGCTGATATTTCATCACAGACTTTGAAAGCAAGAAGATCCTGGAACAACGTATTTCAAAATAATGAAAAATAATGAATTCCAACCAAGAATACTGTATCCAGCAAAATTAAGCTTCAGATTTGACAATGAAATTAAAATATTTCATGATAAACAAAAGCTAAAAGAATTTGCAGCCAGAAAACCAGCACTGCAAAGCATTTTGAGCAAAATACTACAAGAAGAGGAATTGAAAAATAGCATCCAAAATGAACAGTGGGAGGTATCTCAGTAAAGGGGGAGAAAAATAACCAAAGAGGAAAAACTAGCCAACCTAAAATAAATAAATAAATAAACATGTCTGGAAGTACAAACCATATTTCAATTGTAACCTTAAATGTTAATGGCTTAAATTCACCAACCAAGAGACATAGGCTAGTAACCTGGATTAAAAAAACAAATCCAACAATATGCTGCCTTCAGAGGACACATATGATAGGAAAAGACATACACAGGCTGAAGGTAAAGGTTGGGAAAAATCATACCACTCACATGGCCCTCGGAAGCAAGCAGGAGTGGCCATACTCATATCGAATAAAATCAACTTCAAACCTAAGTTAATCAAAAGGGATAAAGAAGGACACTATACACTGTTAAAAGGAACCATCCACCAACAAGACATAACAATTATCAATTTGTATGCACCAAACAATGGTGCTGCAACGTTCATAAAACAAACTCTCCTCAAGTTCAAGAGTCAAATAGATTACAACACAGTAATTATGGGTGACTTCAACACACCGCTCTCGCCATTAGACAGATCCTCCAGACAAAAGCTGAATAAAGAAACTATAGAACTCAATAACACAATCAATAACCTAGACTTAACCAACATATATAGAATATATCAACCATCATCAAGTGGATACACGTTCTTCTCAGCAGCACACGGATCTTACTCAAAGATAGACCATATATTATGCCATAGGGCAACTCTTAGTAAATATAAAGGTGTGGAGATAATACCATGCACCATATCTGATCATAATGGAATGAAACTGGAAATCAAAGATAAAAGAAGGAAGGAAAAATCCTGCATCACCTGGAAAATGAACAATATGTTACTGAAGGATCAATGGGTTACAGAAGACATAAAGGAGGAAATCAAAAAATACTTAGAGATAAACGACAATACAGACACAACATACCGGAATCTATGGGACACAATGAAAGCAGTTTTAAGAGGGAAATTCATTTCCTGGAGTTCATTCCTCAAAAAAGAAAAAACCAACAAATAAATGAACTCACACTTACATCTCAAAACCCTAGAAAAGGAAGAGCAAAACAACAGTAAATGTAGTAGAAGACAATAAATAATTAAAATCAGAGTGGAAATCAATGAAATTGAAACAAAAAAAACCATTGAAAAAATTGATAAAACTAAAAGTTGGTTCTTTGAAAAAATAAATAAGATCGACAGACCCTTAGCCATGCTAATGAAGAGAAGAAGAGAGAGAACTCAAATTACTAACATACGGATGAAAAAGGCAATACCACAACAGACACTACAGAAATACAGAAGATAATTAGAAAGTATTTTGAAACCCTATATTCCAATAAAATAGAAGATAGTGAAGACATCGATAAATTTCTTAAGTCATATGATCTGCCCAGATTGAGTCAGGAAGACACACACAATTTAAACAGACCAATAACAAAGGAAGAAATAGAAGAAGCCATCAAAAGACTACCAACCAAGAAAAGCCCTGGACTGGATGGGTATAGAGCAGAGTTCTACAAAACCTTCAAAGAAGAATTAATACCAATACTTTTCAAGCTATTTCAAGAAATAGAAAAAGAAGGAGTTCTTCCAAATTCATTCTATGAGGCCAACATCACCCTGATCCTGAAACCAGACAAAGACACTTCAAAGAAAGAAAACTACAGACCAATATCTCTAATGAACTTAGATGCAAAAATTCTCAATAAAATCCTGGCGAATCGAATACAAAAGCATATCAAAAAAATTGTGCACCATGATCAAGTAGGATTCATTCCTGGGATGCAAGGCTGGTTCAATATACGGAAATCAATAAATGTTATTCACCACATCAATAGACTTAAAGATAAGAACCATATGATCATCTCGATAGATGCAGAAAAAGCATTCAACAAAGTACAGCATCCCTTTATGTTCAAAACACTAGAAAAACTAGGGATAACAGGAACTTACCTCAACATTGTAAAAGCTATATATGCTAAGCCTCAGGCTAGCATCATTCTAAATGGAGAAAAACTGAAGGCATTCCCTCTAAAATCTGGAACAAGACAGGGATGCCATCTCTCACCACTTCTATTTAATTTAGTCCTTGAAATACTAGCCAGAGCAATTAGACAGACAAAAGAAATTAAAGGCATAAGAATAGGAAAAGAACTTAAATTATCACTATTTGTGGACGACATGATTCTATACCTAGAAGAACCAAAAGGGTCTACAAAGAAACTACTAGAACTAATAAATGAATTCAGCAAAGTGGCAGGATATAAAATCAACACGCATAAATCAAAGGCATTTCTGTATATCATCGACAAAACTTTTGAAATGGAAATGAGGAAAACCACTCCATTCACAATATCCTCAAAAAAAAAAAAAACAAAAACTTGGGAATCAACCTAACAAAAGAGGTGAAAGATTTATACAATAAAAACTACAGAACCCTAAAGAGAGAAATAGAAGAAGATCTTAGAAGATGGAAAAATATACCCTGTTCATGGATAGGCAGAACTAACATCATCAAAATGGCGATATTAGCCAAAGTTCTCTACAGGTTTAATTCAATGCCAATCAAAATCCCAATGGCATTTCTTGTAGAAATAGATAAAGCAATCATGAAATTCATATGGAAAAACAAAAGACCCAGAATAGCAAAAGCAATTCTAAGCAGGAAGTGTGAATCTGGAGGTATAGGGATACCAGATTTTAAACTGTACTACAGAGCAATAGTAACAAAAACAGCATGGTACTGGTACCAAAACAGGCAGGTGGACCAATGGTACAGAATAGAGGACACAGAAACCAATCCACAAAACTACAACTTTCTTATATTTGATAAAGGGGCTAAAAGCATGCAATGGAGGAAGGATAGCATCTTCAACAAATGGTGCTGGGAAAACTGGAAATCCATTTGCATCAAAATGAAACTGAATCCCTTTCTCTCGCCATGCACAAAAGTTAACTCAAAATGGATCAAAGAGCTTGATACCAAATCAGAGACTCTGTGCCTGATAGAAGAAAAAGTTGGCTCCGATCTACATATTGTGGGGTTGGGCTCCAAATTCCTTAATAGGGCGCCCATAGCCCAAGAGTTAATAACAAGAATAAACAAATGGGACTTACTTAAACTAAAAAGTTTTTTTCTCAGCAAGAGAAACAATAAGAGAGGTAAATAGGGAACCTACAGCCTGGGAACAAATTTTTATTGCTCACACTTCAGATAGAGCCCTAATATCCAGAATATACAAAGAACTCAAAAAATTAAACAATAAGATAACAAATAACCCAATCAACAAATGGGCCAAGGACCTGAACAGACACTTCTCAGAGGAGGACATACAATCAATCAACAAGTACATGAAAAAATGCTCACCATCTCTAGCAGTCAGAGAAATGCAAATCAAAACCACCCTAAGATACCATCTCACTCCAGTAAGATTGGCAGCCATTATGAAGGCAAACAACAATAAGTGCTGGCGAGGATGTGGGGAAAAGGGTACACTTGTACATTGCTGGTGGGACTGCAAATTGGTGCAGCCAATTTGGAAAGCAGTATGGAGATTTCTTGGAAAGCTGGGAATGGAACCACCATTTGACCCAGCTATCGCCCTTCTCGGACTATTCCCTGAGGATCTTAAAAGAGCATACTACAGGGATACTGCCACATCAATGATTATAGCAGCACAATTCACAATAGCTAGACTGTGGAACCAACCCAGATGCCCTTCAATAGATGAATGGATAAAAAAATGTGGCATTTATACACCATGGAGTATTACGCAGCACTAAAAATGACAAAATCATGGAATTTTCAGGGAAATGGATGGCATTAGAGCAGATTATGCTAAGTGAAGCTAGCCAATCCTTAAAAAACAAATGCCAAATGTCTTCTTTGATATAATGAGAGCAACTAAGAACAGAGCAGGGAGGAAGAGCATGAGGAAAAGATTAACATTAAACAGAGACGAGTGGTGGGAAGGAAAGGGAGAGAGAAGGGAAATTGTATGGAAATGGAAGGAGACCCTCAATGTTACACAAAATTACATATAAGAGGTTGTGAGGGGAAAGGGGGGGGGAACAAGGGAGAGAATTGAACAACAGCAGATGAGGTAGAGAGGGAAGATGGGAGGGGAGGGGAGGGGGGATAGTAGGGGATAGGAAAGGTAGCAGAATACAACAGTCACTAATATGGCATTATGTAAAAATGTGGATGTGTAACTGATGTGATTCTGCAATTTGTATTTGGGGTAAAAATGGGAGTTCATAACCCACTTGAATCAAATGTATGAAAGATGATATGTCATGAGCTTTGTAATGTTTTGAACAACCAATAAAAAAAAAGAAATCAAGGAAACACCAAAAAAAAAAAAACAAAAACATTATTTTCATCAAAAGAGATCCATGTTCCTTATGTGTTCTCAATCTCATTTGTTTATGCCAATATCTTTTTCCCAAAGCAGGTTCTAAACAACACTGTCATTGTTTGACTGACCCCCTCATTTCTGCATAGAATTAAATCCCATGGATTTGGCTTCTGTAATGTTTTCAGGATCCATTCACTTCCCCTTTTATACAGGTCATCAAATCCTCTCGCCACAACTAGCACTAATATCTAAATGCTTTTCTGCCTTTCCGTTTGTCTTCCTAACTCATCCCGCACACTATTCCATGGCTGAAAATTCCAAAGCACAACTTGGATCATTTTGCTCCCATACCCAAAGCTTTAATGATTCCGAGTTGCTGAAGCCCATCTTCCAGCACATATTATTCTCTCTCGCCTCTGCTCTCGCTTCTTTCCCTGCTATGACATGTGATGTATTTTTTACTTCAAGATGTGGTTCGGGTGTTACCTGCTCCATGAAGCCTCTTGGGACTCTTCTTCCTGTGTCCTCTTAACAACCAGAGCTGTCTAGAGCATCCATGCACTCGTACCCAGAATTTCTGGAGGGTTGAGATTCACTCTGGACTCTCTCAGTATATTGAAAATATTGTAGTAAGTACTCGTTGATGTTTTTTTTTCCACTTGTATACCCTATCCAGTGATTCACAGTTTCATTGTTTTTCTGTCCTATTTATTTATTTTGCATTACAATTCTTAATACACCATTATACAATAATTTATCACATCTCTGATTATATATAAGGTATGTTGACACCAAATTTCATTAGGTTTTTTAAAACATGAAATTTTACTTCAAAAATTTTCTTTAACTTACATGTTGTTTCTGACTTTAGCCACTGGAGGGCACTAGTGAGACACTTAAGTAACCCTGCTCAGTTAGCACAGCGGTGGGCCCTTGGGTGTGTGTGTTCTGTGTATGCGTGTGTACACGTGCATTCATATTCATCCAGAAAGAGACTGACAACTTTTGTTTCTCAAAATTACTAACTTAGCTTAAGATGAAAAACTTAATTACTCCTTAAGCTTTTAAGGTCCGCTCGTGAGTCTTATTATTTATGTCTAGTAAACTTGTATAATGACTTTCAAAGGGAATATTCACAAATGTTTGGACTCATTTACAATCTTAGGAAAGTGCTCTTAACTATTTAAGGTTGAATATGAATTTAATATATTCTCTTTTAAGGAGTTTGACAAACTTTCCCAAATACCCTAAGTAATTCTTTCTAAATCAAATAGTTTAAACTATAAATATGATGAATGAGTACATTTAAGTATTCCAAAACTGTCTATAAACTAACCAGATATTTTTAAGATCAAAGTGTAAATGTATTTATGAAATTTATTTATTTTAAAATTGAAATCACAAGACTGAATATGATTCTTTTGTCAAAACCTCTTAAATATTAAAATTACTGCACTTTAAATGCCAAATATGAAGAGCTTTCTTATCACAAGAACATCAATACATCCTTATCTAATTTACCAACTATTCACTGAGCACCTGCCACATGCTCATTGCTATTCTAGACACTCCAGATACAACACTGAACAAAGCAAAACCCATCCCTACATTGTGGAATTGAAGCTAGTGGAGGTGAGAATGGAAGATATAAGCATGAAGTGTATGAATACACCCAGTTCCATTGGCTGTCCTCAGTGGGTGTCCTCTCTTACACAGTTTCCAACATGTTATGTGTTACAGTTGCGGGGCGTAGGAGCAGGTGTGGTTCTCTATTCCTGAAACAGAATAAATCCCACACAGAGAAAATCTGAGGTCTTTGTGCATTGCCACATTGGTCAATAATTTCTTCTGCAGAATTTAGTCATGTTTAACTCAAAAAGACCCTAAGTAACCCCCTTCAAACCTTTAGTGACACAGGGTGTATGTGTTCATTAGTAGAAAGCAATGCCATTGACTTGAGGACACAGACACCGAGCAATTGGCTAGGCTTGATCAGTAAGTAGATAATTAAATTGTTCATGCACATCTGCCTTGAGGAGTAATTCAAAATTGTGACTTAGAAAAATGGCAGGTTATTATTGTGAAAGTCCCAATCACAATGTTAAATTCTGTGTACCAAGAGCTTACTCTATCACTTGCTGGGATCTAGGACTTGCTATAGTAAAATGCTCCCTGGTCCCAATAACTTGCTATTACACTGAAGGGTTAAGTTCTTGCAACAGGAGAGGCTATTCCTGCTGGTGTATCTGCCCTTCCCTGACTGAGGAGAAGGGAGGGGATGACCAGAGATTTTTTTTTTAATCCTTTTAGAACAATGAAGATTGCTCTATCTCCCTGCCCCTCCCCAAAGTGTTACACAGTGAAGTCAGGAGTAGCAGATAAAAGTAGCGGTGGTCTTTGGATGTGGCCATCCCACCTTCCAGCATTGTTGACATTTTTTTAAAAATTTATTTATTTATTTTAATTAGGTATATATGATATTTTTATGAACCCATGCTGAGAGGTGCCACTTGCTCTCAATTAGACCCCAGTGTGGTGGGCAGAACTGTGGAATGGGCGCTGTCCAACAGGAAATCTTGAGCTTTCCTGACTACTTGGTAGGTTTTGGTTTTGGCCCACTTTTCTTGTTCATCAACCATCTGCACACTAAGTCATCTGCAAGATGCTGAAAGCCAATCAAATACTAGCCTCACCTGCTGGGTTCATAGTCTTGAATCCCAGTGTCTGTGTGGTGCTCTTCCAACTGGTTCCACTATCTAGTTCACTTGGGTCTGCTGATAGCACTGGGAGGTGGGGTGATTGATATTCTCAATGCTCTTTGTACAAATTAAGGGTAAGTTTTTCATGGAGGAATGAGAAAGGGTTTGTGGCTGGGCAGATCTGACTGCCATTTAATAGATGGGTTACCTTGGATACATTTCCTAAGTTCTCTGGGCTTCAATCTCTACCTTTAAAATGGAAAAATATTATGGCTACCTTGAAATAAACTTGAGAGAATTAAGTGAGATGATGCTCATAAAATACCTTTCAGTGTTCTTGGCACACAGATATTCACAGAAGTTATAGGACTTGTTCATAGATACTTAATGTGTAGATGAACAGAGATTAAAAGAATAGGTGTTCTGAGTCTCAGAACATGATTCTTTCTGCTCTACTGTGTGTTTTTTCCATGGTTGGACACAATAGTTATGTTGGTCCTGTTAAGAGATGGGGTATTTTAAATTTCAATTTTAGCTTTTTTAAAAAAACTAAATTTAAAGATTTTAGCAATGCCTGACAGAAACATGATTATTGGGTTATAGGAAAGACAAATTTGTGGTTTTGATAAGTACTGCCAAATTGTGTCTCTATGGTTTTACCCCACCAGCCAGCAGGGGAGGGGGTGGCCATTAATTTCACCAATGGGGAATATTGTCAAACTTAGGGACTTTTGCTAACATGGCAGGTGAGAAATTGTCTTGCTATTTTTTTGTGGTACTGGGGATCAAACCTAGGACCTTGTGCATGCTGGGCAAGCACTCTACCACTGAGCTACACCCTCAGCCCAGGAAATTGTTTATCAGTGTAGTTATTAAGAATGAAATTGAGCATCTTTTCATATATTTAAAAGTCATTATTATTTGTGTGTATGTATGTGTGTTTGTGTGATCTATTCGTGTCTTTGTTTATTTTTCTTTTGGGTTTGTTCTGTTTTTTTTTTTTAGTAATTATATATTTGTTCAAAAACCCATTTTTATTTTACATGAGTGGCAAACATTTTTCCAAGTTTATTGTTTATTTCTCTTTTGACTTTGCCTCTGGTGGTGGTGGTGAAATTAGTTGCTGGTGTGTGCTGCTTGTTAATCATTTTATTTCTTAATGATTTGTCACTGTGCAGAAGTGAGAGGGACCATAGGCTCTCCTCTGGGAATCTGGCCCCTAGGCTTTGCTGCTGGGTGGGGGTGGGGGCATGGGGGGTGGGTTAGCACACTTGCTGATAACCATTTTTAGTGGAGTTTTGCTCCTATTAACTATTCTCTTCTGAATTCCATATATATATGTCTGTTCACATTAATTATTACCAGTTTGCAATTCATTGTTTGCATGCTCCCTGGTGATCTTTGTGGTATTTGGGTTGATTTGTGGATAGCAAAGCTGTGGCTCGAATCAGTATTGGCCCTCGTACCCAGCACAGCATCAGGTGGGTACTGTGGGTTCAATGAGAATTCAGTAAAGAAGCAGTGGCCTGCACCCTAGCAAGCTGTGGAGGAGTTCGGGTTGTTACAAACTCCCTCCCTCTTTCAGCCTGGGGGTGTAATGGAAAATGGATCCCAGGCTGTGTCCCTTGAATGGGATCTGGCCAAGGAGATGGCTCTGGATAAAATGACAAAAGCTGACTGACTCTCAAACTTTCCTTTACTCCTTTTATGACCTCCCAGAACCACGTCCACCCGTCTTGGAGAGATGAATTGACTCAGCAGAACCCTCCCTCACTAGCCTTTTTTTTTGTTCCAAGATCAGACTTTGGAGAAAGAGGAACTGAAAACAAGCCAGGAGTTCAAGAAGCCACTGTTTTAATGGGGGTGAGAAGGTGGGGAGGGTGGACAGTGCATCTCTTGGTCTCTGTTGTGGCAGGGTTGATGTGGGGGCTGGAGAGGAGCCCAGGATGCTCTCCTCAGGCCTGGGGTCAACAGGGAGGAGCTTGGAGAGGAGTGGGAGAGCTGTGCCTCTTGCCATGGGGAAGGAGAAAGGAGACAGAGTACAGGGGAGACTTTAACCTCCGACCTCTGAGAAGGCTGGACAATACTGCACTTCTGTACAGAGGAGAAGGGAGACTGGGTTGGCAGCAAGGAAGGATCAGAGGGGCTCAGCAATGAAGCAGCCTGTGAAATACCAGTGTCCCTGTCCTCCACCTCTGTGCCTGGCGTGCTGCCCTCCTGTCCAGCCTCTGCTGCTACTTCTTCCGCCCAATCTGCGCCATCAGGTGGGCATTGGCAGCTGCCTTGGCCCGCAAGTTTTTGGCCTTGGCAATGTCGAAGAGGATGTTCATGATGTTGGTGGGGACATCCAGGGACAGGGTGAACTTGGTGCGCCGATCGCTCTTGGTCTTGTCCTGGTACAGCTTCCCCTTGTGCTGGGTTTGGGACAGGTATTTGTACCGGGTGTTTCCAGCTCCACCCCCACCCCCAGAGCCTGGGA